>NC_044577.1:35317474-35677474 GCF_901933205.1 Camarhynchus parvulus
CCTCCATTTACAGTCACTCGCACTGGCCAACAGTGAGGTGCTAACATAAAAATTTACAAACTTTGCAGGATTTCTCCCAAACCAAACTTCCAGCAACTAGAAGGCAGCATGCCCTAATTACCACCTCTGAGCTGATACCCAGACCCAGGGGAAATTACTTTTTTTTCCCATGGAAAATGATCTCCATTTACAGCCACTCGCACTGGCCAATAGCGTCATGTCAATGTTGAAATTTGCAAACTTTGCAGGATTTCTCCCAAACCAAACTTCCAGTAGCTAGAAACAGCATGCCCTTAGAGCCCTAAATGCCACCTCTGGGCTGACACCCTGAGCCTGGGGAAAGGAGTTCTTTATCCAATGGAAATGGTCTCCATTTACAGTCACTCTCACTGGCCGACAGTGAGGTGCCAGCATCAAAATCTACAAACTTTGCAGGATTTCTCCCAAACCAAACTTCCAGCAACTAGAACACAGCATGCCCTTAGAGCCCTAAATGCCACCTCTGGGCTGACACCCTGACCCTGGGGAATTGAGTTCTTTTTCCCATGAAAAGTGGCCTTCGTTTGCGGCCGTTCACACTGGCCAATAGCGGTATGTCGACATCGAAATTTACAAACTTTGCAGGATTCCTCCCAAACCAAACTTCCAGGAACTAGAACACAGCATGCCCTAAATGCCACCTCTGAGCTGATACCCAGACCCTGGGGAAATGAGTTCTTTTTCCCATGGAAAATGGTCTCCATTTACAGCCACTCGCACTGGCCAATAGCGTCGTGCCAATGTCGAAATTTACAAACTTTGCAGGATTCCTCCCAAACCAAAGCTGGAATTTCCCCAGCCTTGGGCAGAAGAGGAGAAGCACCAAAGCCGTGCCATCCCCCCAGAGCTCTCCCACGTGCCCAGAGGTGCCCAACACGTGTGCTCAGAGCTGCAGGGGCAGAGTGCTCACCCCGAGCTCGTCAGTCACGGCTCTGGCGGTGATCTCAGCGCTCCTGGAGCGGCTCAGACGCCGCGGAACCGCTCGGAGCTGTCAGCACATTTCCAGCAGATTGATGGCTCCGAGGACCTCCAGTGTGGAGGGTAATGTTAAGGATCTGCAGTTACTCAGCTGAGGCTGAGATGAGGGATGCCTCCTTTCCAGGCCTGGTTATTGAATTTGAAAACCCTCATAGGTTTTGCTGTCACTGGTGTTGCTGGAAAGGGACTATTATAGGGATGAGTTAAAAAGGAATGACTGGGAGAAGAAGCTTAAAGGAAAACGAAGATGTATCTTTATGGTTTTCAGGTTACAGAAGCGACAAAAAGATAAAGTTTCACTGTAAAGTAAAAAAAAAAAAAAAAAATAATCATTGTGTTAGATTCTGGTCCATAGAACAGCTTTTTTTTACAGCCAAAACTGCCTTAGTGGAGAAGATCAGAGCCAAAACATTTTTTTTACAAAAGTTTACCCTAAGCAGAGGCTCACCATGAACTGAAATGCAATTTCCTGACTTTATTCTATTTCATAATGAGTAGCCTTCAACACTAGGTAAAAAATAATTAAAGATAGAAAGCAGGCTGTAAATAAGTGCTGAATCATAGAAACATTAAAAACCAGACCAACCCCAAAAAAAAAGAAAATCCACCGATTTTTTTTAACTTGTTACATTTGACAGGAAAAGAACTATTGTTTATCATGTAATTACACCTCATTTTCTGAATAAAATCATTTCTATTCCTGAAATAAGATATAATATTAACCCTCTGCCTTCCCAATCCCACACATTCCTTCACTTACCCACCCACAGCTCCTTGAACTGATCATGCTGCACATTTGGCCTTCATTGTTCAAGGTATCCTGGTGTAATGAACACTTTGTGCAACTTAATGATTATAAAATGTCAAAAAAATCAGAATGGGAACTTACGAAAAATCTTGGAGACGCAAATTGAATTCTTAAGTGATGAACCTGGCTGTACATCTGCAAGTTTGTGAGAAATGTGGTTCTAAAAAATAATAATATAATCTTGAATATGTGTCGCTCACACCTGGGACTGGTTTCTTTGCACCAGCAAACAACATATTTGTTAAATTAAAAGTACATTTTTCATTAAGCAACAGGAAGTAGCCAAAATACTCAGGTATAGATGGAAGGGAATGCTTCCCCCTAAAAAGAATAGTTTTGGAAAGCAATCTTTTCTGAACTTTCATCTGTGACCCAAAACCAAGGGTTGTCAGCTCATTTTGATGTTGCTGACTGGGAGGCCCATGGGAAAAGCAGGATTTAGTGAATTTTGTTGGGAATCAGTGTTTAAATTTCTCCTCCAGGGGTAGGAAGAAGGCTGCCCCTCTCTTCTTCCAACTTCATGGAGATATTTTATTTCTTCACCCTTTATCAAACTCCCAGTACCTTAAATTAAACCACTGGTAGGATTTTGGTGGTTCCAGCAGGACACTAATTGTCCACAAAATGGACTCATAAATTCAGGGAGTGATTTATTGTTCTGGGATCCCTTTTTCCCTCTCCAGCACTGCCTGGAGCACAACCCACCCCTGCTTTCATCTGGTTTTTCAGCCAACCAAGACCCTTTGCAGAACTTTAACTTCTACAGTGAACCAATGGTATAAAACCTCCCCTGTAAAACAAAAGGCAAAGCTGCTCACGAGGATTTTTTTCCTCTCCTCTTTATCTGTCAATGAAATATTTAATGAATCAATCAATGGAAAGTCTCTAGGCAGGAGGGTTCTAAACTCACTGCCATAAGTAGGCATTTAATTTTGATTTACTGAGGTGGTTATTGCTTATTAATCAGATAACATTATGGAAAGCTGAGTACGGGTGTGTCAGTTGTACCTTAATTAGTTACTAAAGTAAGAGAAGCTAAAGAGCACCAGGAGCTGCTTCCATGTCCCCTGAATTAATTTAATTACAAGGAAAAACTTCCAGAGCACATTCTTCCACATGGGTAACCATTCATATGAAAACAAATTGCAAGAAATAGTGAGGTCTTCAGAAAAAAAAAACCAAAAAAACAGATTCTGGAAGTCACATAAGCAGCAGATAAATGTTAAAAACTTCATTAAAAAAAAATTCAAGTAATTTTTTTGTCAACAGATTTATCAAGTGTATGCAGGAGAATCAGGAGTTCCTTTTTTTCCAGAATTATCCATGCTGTGACTTAGGAAGAGTTTGATTGTAAAGGACATCCCATACTAAGGCCAGATGCCTCACAAATTCCCAATTCCCAATAACTCTCAGTGGCCCATCATATCCTGATACATTTTCACTTTCTCTTTAAATATTTCTCTGAAATATTCATTGGGCACAGCTCACAAATGGAAAACACCCAATATTGTCAGTGCTTTGCTCTGCCAGCCACCCCTCACTGCTCCTGCCGCAGGGAAATGTTCTGGCATCCATGAATTTATTCCCAGGAGTGAGATTCATCCCCTTACCTGCCTCCCTTTCCCCACCACTCTGGTTTATGTTCCCTCTCCAGCACAGGCTGAAAGAAACTTTCTAAGTTTAATAATAGTTCGATAAATTTTGGAAATCTGGCTGTTGTGACAGGAGTATTTCTTAGAAAGCACAGACATATTTACACTTAGCATATTTAAATAATTTGCTGCAGCTGAGTGTTAATCCCAAGGACTAATTCCAGTTTTTTTCCTGGTGCTATCCCAATGCAGGCAGGTGGGGAGTTTGCCAGGTTGGTGTTTGTCCTCCCCTGTCACCTCCTGCCCAGCTGGGCCCTTTCCAGTGCCAAAACCAGCACCTCTCCCCATCCTGGGAATGTAAAAACAACAAACAGCCTGGGTCGTGTGGTGACAAACACAGTTCAAAGTGCCATTATCACTCCTTCTCGTGGTGATAATTAATCCCATCATCGTTATCATAATGAGAAACCACGTTTGGAAAATGCTGATTGAAAACCTTCAGTGTAACAAATACAGTCCCTTCACTGCCCTTTCAGCCTGAGGGATTCTTACATTTGCTGTTGATTAGCACAGAGTCTTCCAAAGAATTTTTATGCCCCAATCCAAACTTTTCTAGTGTCCTTATGTCTCACTTCATGATTTTTTAAAATGTTCCATTCTAGCATGAAGTGCCAGGATTGCACTTTCGTTCATTAATTTGTGATGGATCTTTAATCAAATTTTTTTTTTCCTGATTTCTCTCCCTCTCCCAGTGACAAAGGAAGACAAAAAAAATTGAGAGATATTGTCACGGTTTAACCTCAGCCAGCAGCTAAATCCCACACAGCCACCTGCTCCCTCCCTCTCCGTGGGATGAGGAGGAAAACTGGAGAAACCTGGGGGTTAGACAGGACCAGGTTAATAATTGAAATCAATTATGTTAATAATTTTATTGTTAATAAGAGTGAAGAGGGAGATGGAAGGGAAGGGATGGGAAGGGAAGGGAAGGGAAGGGAAGGGAAGGGAAGGGAAGGGAAGGGAAGGAAGGGAAGGGAAAGAGGGAAAGAGGGAAAGAGGGAGAAAAAAGGGGAGAAAAAAGGGGGGAAAAAGGGGGAAAAAAGGGTGGAATAAGGGCGGGAAAAAAGGAGGAAAAAAGGGGGGAAAAGGGGAAAAAAGAGGAAAAGGGAAAAATGGAAGAATGAGCTCTGGATTGCCATAATTACAAAAAAAAAGAGGTGGCTTAGGGAGGTGACCCCATGTAATGCCATGGACTGGCCCTTGATTCCAGGCCTTCCCACCAGGCAGAATTCCAGCCCCTCCTGCAGCTGCTGAGCACCCCCTTAGCACTTTTCAGTTTCCTTTCAACTTTTCAGACACCTTTATGAACATTTTGAAGCTGATAAACAACCCGAGCCCGTCCCACAGACACTCCTCTTCTGCAAGGCTGATAAGGCAAAGCTAACCTACATTAGATAAGCACTGCATTTTTAGAGGTCTCATATTTGTCTCCAATTTTCAGCTCACCATTGGGCTGTGCAAACATAAAATGAGGTGTGTGAAATCCAAAACTCCCTGTAAACAACCCAGTGAATCCTGAACTTCAAAAATATTTGTGAGATCTGTTCTGCACACGCCATATTTCCATAATCTATAGATCTAGAGATAGGGAATGACCTGATACTGGTGAAATTTAAGCCTTGCACTGTAAACAAAGGTAAACTGGTTGATCAGAGGGGTTTCTCCCAGTGCTTTTATCTCTTCTGGATATATTAATTGGCTGTACACATATGCACAATCATTACATGACAAATTAAAAAGGGGCACATAACAAGCTTGTCACCATAAATCATACAATAAACATCTGAATGAGAAAATTTAATAAACAATATGCTCCCACAACAGCCTCATCCCCTTCCATTAAATCCATAACCCCCCTAGGACTTGTTCTACTACTCTCAATTCCTGACTACACATTATCTATTAAAAGAAGCAGAAAAAAAGAAAAAAAGCACAACTCACCATGCCTGGATATGTCTCTTTCTCTCACATTTTGGTCTGGCAGTTTGTTTTCTGTGGCAAGAATTCCAGCCTGTGGCTATTTTGGATGGGAAATGGTTACTCTCCTACGTGAAAATTCCCTTCATTTTAAAAATGTTTCTAATTTGCATCAAGAAACTCAGTGAATGGGTGAATGGGATATTCCCACGGGAAGATCTCCTTGTAGATGGTCGCTGTGCCTTTTTAAGGCCAACAGCTTGGATTTGGGATTCCTGCACCCCATAGGAACAGGGATCATTCCCACCCAGCTTCTCCAATGATGACTGGTGCAGATATTGCAAAATGAAGTTTCTTTTTCTGCAAATGTTTTGTTGCAGCAAGTTCTGTCTTCGCTGGAAATAAACCACTTTTCCCAGCCTAAAATTCCCTAGTACATATTTTCCTTTAGAAAGACAGTGGATGTTCCTCTGGAGAACACAGTGGGATTCAGACCTTTTCCTTCACAGCACTCCAAAGTGACTTTGGACAAATGGCTGTTAATCCTACACTGCTCGGGTGTCAGAACTGATCCTATTGAACAATTTTGATAATTAATTTGACAGAGGATGCGACTACAGCAATTAAATTGTTTTTCCTGACATGAATTTGGAAGGCAGCACCAGCTCTGAGGAATTTCAGACGACAGGTAAATGAAATGATCTGGGGACTTCAATGACAGACATAGGATAACATTTAGGAGCACAAAACTTCCAGTGCAGGAGTTTAGGAATGAATAATTGGTGGTTTTGAGGTTGTTTTTGGAAATGGAAGAAGAAGGCAAAGATTTCATGGTGTGCTGAATATAAATCACTGATGCAACAGCCCCATGAGCACAAATGGTGGGTTGCATCTTATGTTGAGGGAGGAATAATATTCTCATTAAAAACAGGAGAATATTCCCATTATTCTAAAAGCACCATGTTGAGGCGGCCTAGTGCTGCAGACTGTTCACAGGCAGAAAATTCATCAAAATATGCAAAAGGGATACTTGGGAAAAAGTCCAACCTCTCTTAAGGGATGAGAATGAAAAAAAGTCATTTATTTAGGCCAGTAAAATGAATGAAGACTTGGCTAAGACTAGTCTAAATCACTAGGTAAGGTTGGTGCAAACATGAACTGGCTACAGATAAATTCAGGCTATTAAGAGAATATGTCTGAAGGACATCTTTAGGAAGGAGAAAGGTTTTCCCTTGGTAGTCAAACAAATTACTTTAAAGTGGTCATTTTATAAACCCAATTCCATTGTATTCTTCCCTGGAAAAGCTGGGGAATTTTGTAGCCCTTGCTGTCACTTTGAGTATGGTGAGCACTTCTTGTCCATTCCATGACATTGGAAATGAGATCCTGACACATTTAGAGTTGCTCCAAAATCCCAGGTAGCACCGAAAGATGTGAGGGCTTTAGTGCCCCAGATTTATAGGCACTCTGATTTGGATCTCTCAGCCAGGAGAGACACTTACATCCCACATAAAGATGTGGATCCTCATAAAGTGCTATTGCAGCGCCTCATGTCTCTGTAAATATGGATAAATATGTTGCTATGGAATATAGATAAGAAATATAGATAATAAATATATTATCTAAATATAAATATAGATCATATATTTATATATAATCAGAGGTACCACACGCATGAGCCTATACATGGCACAGGCTCTCTAGACAAGAATGGATCTCAAAGTGAGGTTTAAATGTAGGTTTGAGATTTGTATTATTATCACATTAAACAATACATGTGTGTTAAACAGCCTGTTTTGTTATTTCCACTTGTTCTAAACACAGGGTGCAACCTCCCCCCACACCCAGACAAACTGCAGAGACAATCCAGGCTCTTAAACCACATCTTCTTATGCTAAAACCTTCCATCTTTTGCAAATAACTCATCTGATTTCCATGATCATAAAGAACTGGATAACACTAAATTATAACAACAGCAATCAGGGGCATGGGGAGCAAGAGGATCCTCGATTGCAGCCCATGCATCACTCAACAGCCCCACAGAAGAAGAGATTGAAAAGCACATCAATTCACATAACTTCCTCTAGTGCCCATTGTCCTTTCCAGTTCCTAATGATGCTGAAGTGTCTCCATGATTAAAATTTAAAGGTTTCCCAGTAACCAAGTAATTTGCCCAAAACTCCTTATCTAGCACTCACCACGAAGACTCTGATTTTAATATACCATTAATCAAGCTCCAGCCAAGTTTACTACTGATACTTTCAATTACAGAGGAACTAACTTCATTCTTCTCAGTGTGGCAGTGAGAGACCACTTCTCTGATTAGCCACAGCCCCTAAAAACAGATGGATAACAGGGCTGGGCTGGATGCACTTTCCTGAAGGAACTATTTGTTGGGAATTACGATTCAGCAAACAAAATTGGATCACTCTGCTGCAGGATAATATTCAGCCAAATTTTGAGCCTAATTATAATGAAAGCCGTGAGGCGGTTTCAAGTTTTACGGTGTAACAATAACGTGGGGCTTGATGGAATGGAAATTGACACCCCAGCGAACCAAGTTCCAAATACCCACGGATTTCCCACCATAAACATCCCCACAAATGCCCGTGGTGCCTGTTTAATTGCAGCACATGAATAGATCCACCATCTTCAATAGGACATCTCGTGCTCTAAAGTGATGCACGTGCACAAGTGATTGCAGGATCGGTTATCGGAAAATGATCCCCGGTACAATTTATGAGAATTCCAACAGATTGCAAATAGCTATGATTTGTCACACAACATCTGGTCTCTTCTCTCCACAATCAAATGGACAAATGGAAATAACAATACAGGCTGTGAAATCGCAGCTTGGAAAAAACAATTAAGAGGGAGAGGGACCCCTACCTTACCCTGCTGCAGTGATGGAATTTGCACGGGGCTGCCTGGCTCAGCTAATGAAGAGTCAGTGCTCGTTTGAGCTCCACTGTCATTGCCACAAAAGAAATATTTAATTCTGAACTTGTTCCCACAGCTGCAGTCAGAATTTCAGGCAGAATGGGATGGTCCTGTTACTGCCCCAAGAAAAATTTTACCTGTTCTGAAGGATCGACACCCTATCGAGATGGGTGACGAGATGGACAAAATTTTAATGTTTTACTTAAATATATCAGCATTATCATTATTTATATATCTATATGTTATTACTACATTGACTAGATGGTTCTGGATGCAGCTGACCATTAATTCTATTTAATTCACCAAGAGAACATTAGAGCACATACCTTCCAAAATTGCAACTGTCTCAGCAGCAAAATCAGAGGGACAGGTAACAACTAATTTGGATATAAATTAGGAATATCCATCACTAAGCTCAGATTTGTGCAATACAATTTAAACTGAAAGGATATGTAAAAATGTTGGGAAAAAAAAATAAAAGAGGGTGTTTACAATAACAGCAACTGAGACAGATTTCCATTGACAGCACCACTCAGAGCGTCTGGATGGCACCGTCTGCTGGTAAGTTTGATTATCTGGTGAAAAACCAGTTTGATAGTTAAGAAAAGAGCAATGAAACATCTGAGTTTCCTGTCATTCAAACCTAGCCTCCACAGAGGAGTTGAGATTCTTCACATTAGTTAAATAGAAGTTTGAGCTCTTATGTAGAAGCCTCTTTTACTTAGAGGAGAGACATTTCTGTGAGGTAACGCACTTCCTTTATGTCGCTGTCCAAAGAAATGAGACATTTGGGTGTTTTGTCAAATCATGAGTAAATCTGTTCTTTTTGGAGTGACCTCAGCACCGACCTCCTCTCTGTAGAACATCAGAACAGCTCTGAGAGCAGTGAAGTCAATGCAACATCCAGGCAAGGAGCTTCCCTTTTTTTTGGTATTCATCCAAAAGTTCCCAAATTTCTGTGGCTTTTACTCTTCTTTCAGAATTTTTGTTCCCCAGCAATAAGTGGAATAGATAAGGCATACAAAAGAAAAATAAAACCACTAATATTGTTCCTGAAGTTCTCCTTCATCCCAAACACAGTAATACCTTTTTGGAAGATTTACAACATTAACCAATTCTTTTCTGTCAAGTAGCAATTTTTTGGCAGATCCCTTTTGCATGATTCATGAAGGACCAGCAAAAGGCTAATTGTTCAAATTAATTTGCGTAAATGACTAAGCAAGAGATAACAAAATTACATCTGCACTTGTTTGGCAAAGATTCAATAGCAGTGGCCCTGTACTGCCAGCTGCTTCCAGACAACACTCTCGCAGAAATTAAAAGCTACAAATATTAATTAATACACTTTTTTGGTACGTTAATTTGCACTGAAAGGTTCCGGAGTACAAAACTGCTGAGAAGATGAACCATGATAATTAGAATTAATGGGATGGATGCATGTTTTTTGCAGCTGAAGTTTTAAAAACCCATGAATGGAACTGGGAACTTGGAACTGACATTCTCATAAATCTCTATGATAATGCTGCTATTAGTATTAGAGGGATTAAGCGCCGTGGCTCCGGCGTTATCCATCACATGACACGTTGTATCCCATCTGTCACCGCCGCGCCCCAGACGGGAGCGCTGTCCTTGAGGAAGCCGCCTGAAAAGCTCTGGGAATTCAAGGAATTGCAGGATGGATGGATGGCTCAGCCCCCTGACTCCCCAGCAGGAATAATGGCCGGTGCTCTGTTCTTGTCAGCTCGGGGCTTGAGCAAATACTCCAGCTGCGCTTAAGTTAAGTTAAGCTAAGCAGCCTGAATTGGAGATAAATCAGCAACAGACAAATGTCACCGATTTTTATTGGTCACTCCTTCCCATTGTTGGGACTTGGGTGCCTCTAGAACTGGTTTTTGCTGGGGTTCACCCCAATAATTTCCACCAATGGGGCTCCACTCAGGGCATTGAAACAACAAATAATTTTACATGAAATCACTAATTAGTTCCTTTACCTGCTTCACAATGTTATCTACTTATTTGCACAATGCAGATCCCTTTCTCCATGTACAGTATTTGCAGGGACCCCCATGGCAGGGAGGAATGACTAGGACTCCATCTTATCAGAAGGCTAATTAATTACTTTATTATACTATGTTATTCTATATTATATTACATTATATTACATCTAAACTGAATCTGCCAAGAACTCAACCCTACACACAACTTTCCAGAATCTCGTGACTGTGGGCCAACAGTCCTGACACACACACCTGGCCCTGGCAGGCCAAGGAAACAAAACCCCATCACTCTGGGTAAACAATCTCCATATTGCATTCTACTTCTGCACAAACACAGGCACAGCAAATGAGGTAAGAATTGTTTTTCCTTTCTCTGAGGTTCAGAGAATGGGAAACTCAGAAATATTCTTGGGAAGTCGTGCCTTGCTTTTCTCTGTGAAGAGAAATGCGGCTACATCCATGGAAATACTGATTTAAGAAAACGAATTTTTAAATGTGCCCTGTCTTTAAATTTTGCCTGGAAAATTAACTTCAAATTTTATCTTGGGGCTTTTCAAACTTCTAAAAAATTATTGCATTTTAGATCCTAAAGTTCTTCACAGGGACACAGATATGAGACCACACTGCCCATTTCACTAATTACTTTCAATGCTAAGGAAGGCTGTAGAGAAGGAAGTTTCAAAGGTAAGAAGTTCTTAAATAGCATTTTTCCTTCTATTTTGAATGTTGCCTGTGCACACAGGCAATAGAATTGGTGAGAAAGGCTGGACCAGAAGGGGGGTCTGAGAAAGACCAGGCAGAGATTATCCTGGGAAGGAGCACCTTCCTAAAAAACCACCCCATGGTGTTCAAAGCCTTCCAAAAAAGCCAACACTAAGGAACATCTAACAGAGAGTAGGATCCAGAATATTTTCCCCTTGAGTATTTTGGTATGAAAATCCTCAAAATTATGTGATCATAATTTATTAGAATTATTAGAACTTATTGTTGGTGGAATTCTTGGGAGGATGCCTTGTGCAGGGCCAAGAGTTGGAATTCCATGATCCTTCAAGAGTCCCTTCCAACTCAGGATATTGTGTCACTCCACTTATATTTTTATTCCTTTATTCTGAATCGTTGGATCATTCCAAATTATTGGATCCTTTTCCTCTTGTACAACAACTCTGCTTCTATTCTGCTTTTATTCACCTACATGGTTTAAAAAAAAAAATTAAAATAACAACTTGTTAAGTCCCTTCTCTGATGACATCATGGTATAAAATAAACTCTCCTTGACCGTGACCCCGAGCATGTGGGTTGTTAATTTTGTGCAGTCAGACTGCTCATGGCCTCACAGCTCATGAGAACTCAACCCAAATCTTCCATTCCTTGGATCAACCACAAAGCACAGCAGCAAGGGTTGGTGCTCAGCTCCCCAAACCCGGATTTCACAGCCCCATCCAGCAAAAAAAGGCCGGAAAATTTTATTATTCTTTCAGAGCTTATATTCAGAGCAATAATTGAAATGTATTAAAATTTATTAAATACTGTGAATAATAGAACATGTGAATAATTTTCCTCAACAGCTGCATTATGCTTATGCTCCAAAATCTTCACCCAGGTGAGCAGAAACCAATCAGCCTCAGAAAAATAACACATTTCAATTAATAATATGAATTAAGATATTTTTCCTTTCTGCACTCTGAAGACACAACTGCTTACCCCTACACAGAGATGTGAGAGAGAATTGCTCTGTGAGGCATGTGTGGTAAATACACAAAGAGGTTTTGAGCCAAGTTAAGTCAGGGATTAAAGAGAAAACTGAATAAAGTTGTGAACCACAACCCCCAAATAACACAGGAAGAGAAAACAGGATCATGGAGAAAACAGGGTACAACACCAAGCCATTTAAAATTGTCAAAAAGAAAAGAAAATCTGAGGAAAAAAATTATACCGTCAGCAAAGTTTTGCATTTCTGTAGCAGAAAATCCAAAATACTTCATCAATGCTTCTGTGGGTTATGATCCTGATATTCCCAGTGGGATAATCATCATCACTGCAGCTTGGAAAAAGCAACAGGAAAGGGATAAACTTTACCCAGAGCACAGGAAAACCCGGTTTCAGAGGGGGCACAGCCCCAGCTGGATCCCAGCGCTGCCCAGGACGCTGGTCCAGAACGTTCCATTGGTGGAACCCTCCCGGACCTGGGAACAGGCTTTTAATTCTCATTGCAGCACGTGGAATTTGTGGAATTGGAGAGCCTGCCAAAGATCAGCTGGAGCTATCAGGAGTTTGGTAGGCATGGAATTTCTCTGAAATATAATTATCACCTCTGTGCTGTCCCATTAAAGCAAAGAGAAACTGTGGTGGCTGTCATGGACTTTGCTTCTCTGTCTTTAATCAGCACGCTGGGCTTGCTGAGACTTCCCAAAACTCTGGATTTTGGTAATTTTTTGTTGTGTTACAGGTATTTTTGGTATTTTATTCTGGCTTTTTCTGGTGTATCATTTTGGGAAAACTTCCACCTTTTTTATGCTGCTGTCACTTCTTCCTCACAGCCACATCATAAAACCAATTCCTGGCCATTCCTGACACTAAAATTCATGCTAAGAGTAACTTGAAGAGCTTAATTATTAATTAAATGAACTTCCTTTAGGCTGTAATAATAGACCAGCATTACTAGAAAGAGTACTTAAATTTGCATTTATGGCCCTTTACTGAAACCGTTTGCTTCCCTCGAGACAATTCTTCTTTCTTACATCTCATCAGTCTCATGGATCAGCACAGGGCATCAAACCTGTCATTATCAGTCTTCTTCTGATTGATACAGGAGATTTTGGGAATATTTGGTGTTTTCAGGGATCTAAAAGCAGTAAGTAGGCAGCTACCACCCAAAATCATGGGGATTTGTGCCACAGGGCAGGTAGGAAATGGGTTACAGTGGTCACTGAAAATATACCAAACTACCCTCACCCATAAAGCTCCTGGAATTCTGGACAGATGGATAAATCAAATTTGAGGAGGAGGTTAGACAACCATCAGCCATAAATAAAATAATAACAATTAAAATATGCAATAAACCACCCCCAAATGAGAATATCCTGGGCACCAATCTCATTTCCTGGCAGTCTTTTGGTGACTCTCAGAAACAGCTCCCGGTGGCAAAGGGACAGTGCCAACCTGAATTCCCACATGGAGAATTCAGACAGGGAGAGTAGAAAGCATCTTAGAAGTCCATGCAATTTTCCAATTTGCCTTCACAAGAGCACTAAAGGAGCATGTACAGTTTCCTTTGAGGACAATTTCCCCCTGGACATGGCACTGAACCCACCCAGGGTTGGTTTTCTTTTTCCACTTTCCTTCATTTTCCCCCTAGGAAGTGGAATTACAACAAAAAGCTGCAAACATGCACCACAGCCATGCTCCCTTCCTTCCTGCCACCCAGCAGAGCTTCTTCTCTGCTCCTTCACTGGGATTTTATGGGGCACCCTGGTGACTCTTTAGCACACCCTGTTCGTTATCCCTGTCCCTGAGCCAGAGGTCATAAATAAAACCAGGTGGGACCTGCAGTACCCAACACCCTGTTACACAAAGCATTTGCACAGAAAGTCTGGGCTGGGCATCCTGGTGAAGGCTTAAATCATGGAATTTCAGGATGGTAAGGTTTAAATCGTGGAATCCCAGGATGGTTTGGGTTGAAGGTTGGAGACCATCGCATTCCACCCCTCTGCCAAGGACAGGGACACCTTCCACTGTCCCAGGCTGCTCCTGACCCACCTGGCCTTGGACACTCTCAGGCAACCTGTCCCTGAGTAAAGCTGGACTTTTTAAAGGGATAAGAGCTGGTGTTTCATCATGATTTAGCATAAATATCTCTGTATCAAACACGTATCATCTTTGCTCTTCAAAGAGAAACCCCACAATGTCACTGAGCAATAAACTAACATTCCAGGTCAACACTCTAACACAAAATTTGCATGAGCATTTCTGCTTGTGTTCCTTTCCCTCTAAACGTCCCTGCCTTGCTTGGAATATTTTGGTTGTTTCCATGAAGGAAACAGGAGAAAAGCTGCAGGAAATGAAGCCCTGCGGTTCTCCAGGGAGCAGCTGTGGGTGTCAGAGGGGCTGCCTTGATCCGAGCAGCTTACGCCGTATCAGCCCCGTCCTGCAGGACCCTGTCGGGGGGTGGCGAGGAAAAAGTGATTTATATTTGTGCCTCAGACATCCTAATTCCCTCATGCACAGTTTCAATGGAGAGAGACACCAAGAGCCTTAGAAATGTGTGGCTAATTATACATCTCATCAAATGCTCAACACTTAAACTCGTGATGAGCACAAAGCACTTGTCTGCTCCGCCACCTATCCCCTTCCTGGGATGTCCTTTTTAATGGTCTCTTATGTAAAGAGAGTTGGCTGCTTAAATATTTGAAGTCTGCCAGTTTAAAAGATTTAAAGTATTTTTAAAATGCAGAATAGATTTGGGTTTTGTGCGCTCTTATCGTTCAAGAAAAACCTTCGCTGATACTTTTTTTTAATTAAAAAAATCCCTTTGGGCTATGAATGCCAAATTTGAGCCTGGAGGGAATTTTTATTGCAGATATAAACCCCTGGAAATCAGAGTATGTACACATCTACCACCGAGCCTGATAAACCCTTGACTGTGACACTGCTACTGAGGGCTGCTATAATATCTGATGACAAAACTGACAGATTACTTCTGATGAGAATGTGGAACCCTTTTTGTTTTTAACTTGACCCTGAAGACATGTCATAACATTTGTAATATCTGCAATAAAGTGTCAACCATACTGCTCTAAGACTGCTGGAGCTTGGAGTTAAGCATTCAGTTTAGTGCTCCTACAGCTTTCAATTTCAAATAAAAAAGGACTCTTAATTTCCTTTTGGACAGTCCAAGCCCAGTAGAACTGCACTAATTTGTCTTGGCAAATATGAAGTGGTAGTGGGGAACATGACTGCTGGAGAGGAAATCCAGAGGAACAGAACAAAATAAAATAAACCCATCAATCGTCTCCACATAAATGGGGGATTTACAGTTCAGCAGGAACGATCTTGAGAGGGGATGGCAATAAAAGGAGTGTCAGTGACCACCTCAGTGGCAGGGCTGGCTGGATTTCAGGCTAACATTTCACTGTGACCCTCCAGCTGCACAAGGTTCAAGTATTTCAAGGCTAAAATAAGAAATAAAATGTCAGTGGTATCTCCCATCCCATGCAGTCAGAGGTGATGCTTTTGTTGTTCAATTAGGAGACAGGACCCCCCTGGGTGGGTCTCCCCAACCCCATTATCTCCCATAATTTGGCCTCCTCTTGAACCACACTGGGACCAGAACCCCATCAGGGTTTGGCAAGACCCCTGAGATCATAGAGCCTCACCACAAAGGATGGCCATAAAAAACCCACCTTGCCATGGATGCCACATCTCCTCCTTGGCTCAGAGGCTGCATTTCTAAAGGTGCTCTGGACCAGAGAATGCCCACTCCTGTGATAATCTGGTCCCAAAATTAATAGTGTGATATAAAAGTAAGCACCAGGCACAGGGCTGTGAAAGACAATATTTTGCTGCCACTAACAAGGGCTGATTTCTTTGTCTAAGTGTACAATATAGTCAAACTGAGCTTTATTTCCCGAGAGATGAGATACTTCATTTATTTGTGCAACTTCCTCAGACTTTATATTCTTGTGTGTTTCAGGACTTCAGCAGTTGCCTCCTTGTAATATTTCAGCTTTTAAGCTGTTTTCTTGCCTCACTGAACTCACATAAGATACATCTGAAAGCTTTAGTACAAATTTACTTCGAATAAAGTCTTCAATTCATTTTCATGGCACCAAAAAGACAGCTTTAATAACTGCAATGACAAATAAACTGGAAATCATTCCAGGCCTTTTCACTTAACTGACAAGTAGAACGCTCTCATAATGAGCCGCAGGTTTTACGTTTTCTCTTTGACCATAATAGCTTCATTTAAGAGCGTCAGACCCTGACACTTCATCATTTATCTACATTATTTCTCATCTTCTTTCAAATAAATTATGGAATACTAGACTGAGCACATAAAAACAAAGTGACTTGTTATCTGTAAACAGCAAGATAAATTGTCCAGGAGTTCCTCATTTAGTTCCTTTTAAATTTAAGGGCAAGTTATTGGATGTACCTTTTTTTTTTTCCCCCATCCCAATTTTTTGCATTTTTTTACAGCCATCTTATTCTGTTGCCAGTGGCCTTTGTGCAGCCATCCAAAGCCTGATGATAGCGCAAAAGGCATAAAATAATTCCATTATCCCAAGGTTGGACAGGGTAGTGCAGAAAAGAAAAAAAAAATAATAGTAAAAATATTGAAAAACCAAATCAAATAAACAACTTCCATGGATATTTCTCTCCATCTGCAAAACTCCTCATCTGTAATACATCTTGTCAGCCTGGCAAATGTGACACATCCAAAGTAATGAACAGTGGGGCTGTGACTGTCCTCGCCCTCAGAAGGAGCTGATATTTCCCGCCAGCCAAGCCCCCCTTCCCGCCTGGAATACATTAATTCCTGCCTCTGACTTCACATTCCCTTCATTTCCCAACCACACTGCCCTCAACACAATTAGCAACCTTGCTTTTGTGTTTTAATTAGCGGTGACAGATGAAATCTAGAGAGGTTGGGTTTAAGGACACCCCGTGTGTCCCCAGCACATTCTCCCTGCGGAAACAATGTTTTCCCAATTTTGTGATTTTCCCAAATCACGTTTTCCCAATATTCCAGGGTGGGGAGACCCCCCAGAGCCCAAGCCCAGTCCTCAACTGGAATTTGTGCACGTTTAACCCTGCCAGGGGGGAATTCTTTAGGAGGACTCTGGGACAATTCCTGGTTTAGGGACAGGGAAATGAGCACAGAGGGTGTCTCCAGCAGAATTCCCATGGATAAAGCCACCATGATGGTTTCTGAAAAATCCCTTCACCAGGATTTCTTCTCCTGGCAAGATGAGAAGCCTCAGCTTCTCCCTGTTTTGCTGCTCTGGAATGTGATTTGGAGAACTGTTTACCCAGCATGTGAATTGTTTTAATTCAATGTCCAATCACGGCCAGCTGTGTCCGACTCTGTGAGTCTGTCACAAGTTTTTATTACTCATTCTTGTCGAGCCTTCTGATGTATCCTTTCTCTTTCGTTAGTATAGTTTTAGTATATAATTTCTTTTAATATAATATCATATCATATCATAAAATAATAAATCAGCCTTCTGAGAACTGGGAGTCAGATTCTCCTCTCTCACCTCATCCTGAGGACCCTCACAACACCACAACAGATAAATCCAACAGCCTCAGTTCCAGCTGGTTTAAAGCCTTATGTTTCCAGACAAAGTGAAAACCAGAAAAGCAAAGTGTAGGTAGGAAGGCTGCACAGAATTGTTCCTTTTTTTACCTTCAAGGATTTCTTTAAAAAGAACTAAATTACAGTGGCAATGGATTCCCTGAGTGTTCCTCATCCCAAGAGAGACTCTGTCCCTCACCACTATCCTCGGGAAGACAAATAACTGGAAAGGGCAGGAAAACCTTCAAAGGACACCCCACCCAAAGTGGTGCAGCTCGTTGGACTTTGGGTTTTGGTGGCAATTTTAGGCAGAGCCTTCACTGAGCTGGGACATGAGGACATTCCCTGGGGTGGAGCCAACATCCCAGGCTTTGGGGACAAACTGAACAGTGGAATCACAAGTGTTAACAAGTGAATAAATTCATTAACAGGTGAATAATTCACACATGAGTTCCACCAACCCCACAAAGCAGAAAGGCACCTACATCAGGAAATTAGGGGACTCTAATTTTCTGATTTTTGAGGCACCATCAGGTTGAGCACTGTCCCTTTGCCACCAGGAGCTGTTTCTGAGAGTCACCAAAAGACTGCCAGGAAATGAGACTGGTGCCCAGGATATTCGCATTTAGTGGTGGTTTATTGTATGTTTTATTTTTTATTATTTTATTTATGGCTGATGGTCATCAGCCTCCTCCTCAAATTTGATTTATCCATCTGTCCAGAATGTCAGGAGCCTTCGTGGGCACCGGGTGTGGGTGAGGACAGTTTGGTTATTTTCACTAACAACTGTAATTCATTTCCTACCTGCCATTCCCACCATGGAGCTATGGAATTCCAAGATTCCCAACCCCACAGACACAACCAGGATTACACAAAATAAATTTGCACGATTGGAGAAGGGTTTTCATGGGACTCCTCAGCACATTTAAGGTCATACCTTGACCTTGTTTGAATTTCCAGGTAATCTTCCCACCAAGCTTTTCCTTTCCCTCTCCAAATCCTGGCGCTGTGGGCAGCCAGCCATCCTGCAATTCAATCATGTTCTCTGTGCAGAGCAGGCAATAATCAAATAAAGACAAAAATAAGAGTTTAAGCTGAGGTTCCCATCAGCTGCAATTCCATATACATAACATTTTAATTATATCTCATCTCCAGTGTAATAGTTAGAGATGCCATTTGATACAGCTTTTTTTTTATTATTATTATTTTATTTGAAAAATTAACTCTAACTAAATTAGCAAAAATAAAGTAGTAAAAGTTAATTGGGAATTATCTACTCCAAAATAACTCTTACTGGTAAATGCTTTGTGTGGTTATAAAAGGCTGATAAATATAATTGTATTTATGTTATGAGTATCATGTTTAATTTACTATACTTGGTTGTTAGACAGCATTTTATGCAGGCCTCATAAGTGAGCTTCAGATTATTGCTTGTATTGCTTTTAAAACAAAAAAAAAAAATCACCATCAGATGCAGCACATGGGAAATGCCCAGACTTGAAACAAGGTGATCCAGAGAAATATTTGGGATGAGCAGCATCTGCCTGAGCTAAAACTCAGAGTTTTTAGGATGCTCAGTGCCCTTGATTTAAGGACTGGGATGATTTTTGAGATCCATGGGCAGTTACAGCCCAGTGCACAGCAGGAGGGTGATGCTCACTCCTGGCACTGCTGGAAAAATGGGAAATTTCTCTCTTTTTTCTAAACACTTATTCTTCAGTTAATGCAATTTTGGTCAGATGTTTTTACTTTCCAGAATGCACAAGTCAGGGCAGTTTATTTTGTGGGTTTCTCCGTTTGCTCTGGTTTAGGAGCAGACTTGAGACCGTGCCAATTTGCTGCTGCTGTTATTAAAAATTATCCACCAAAAGCCTTGGCAAACTTGGGAAGACTGGAAATCTGCACCTACTCTGTGCTTTTTCATACCATTTATACTGGAAAACTGCACCTACTCGGTGCTTTTTCATACCATTTACACTGGAAATCTGTGCCTACCCTGTGCTCTTTCATACCATTTAAAATAAAGAGAAACCCTAAAAAGAAGATAGAATTTCTCTTTAATAAAGTTAAGACTTAAAAAAACAAAACAGAACAAAACAAAAAAAAAAAAAAAAAAAAAAAAAAAAAAAAACCAAAATTGGACAAAATGGTCTCTGAAAAAATAAAAGTGAAATCCAGGCCCTGATCTCTGTGGAGCAAATCAGTCCCAATCTCAATACTCTTAGTGACATCCTCAAAGTAGACAAATAAAGAGGGACGAAAGTGCTGATTTTTGTCACAATTTTAAGATTTTCCCATTAATTTCTCATTTCTAAATAAATATCTTTGAATGCAGAGCCCTTGCAATACCCAGTGACCATGAAACTCTAATTTCCATCATTGATAGGTGACATATGGAATGGATAAATTAATCCATCCCTTGATTATTTGGAAGAAATGTCACAGGGCACCACACTTTGCACTCTCCTCTTGGTCACCATTTACTGCATCCTCCCTCTGGACAAATTCCTGAAGTATCCTTGCAACATTAAAAAAAAAATCAAAAAATAGACTATAAAAGTAATTTATATTGAATGTTCATATTTCCTTTTAAACCACTGCAGCTCACAAAAAAAAAAAAAAAATCTGAGATTCTCATGCAATCACAGTAGTGGGGCCAGAACACAAACTCTACAAAATTAATATTGGAAATTCCAAAGCACATGTGGATCTGGAAGATTTTAGGCAAAGAATCCAACCAAAAATCCTCTCTTTGGAGCAAAGCCATTGGCAGCAATGCTTTTTTTTTACTCTGAAATACCAGAAAATCACCATATATTTTTAATTAAAGAGGGAGAATGTTTCTCTTCAACTCCCCCAAATCTCCTCCAGCTTGGCCTGGTTTCTGTTATTTCTGTTCTGGATACATGGCTGCAAGATTTATTGTATCAGATTAAAAGTAAAGGCTATTAATGTCAGATTCCACAGGGATTTTTCGTTAAGGCTTCTTGGTTTTACTTTATTTATAAATTATCATCTTGAGGCTTGTAAAAAGGGCTTTCCCCCCTCTTATCCCAATGACATTGTAATTTATATTGCTGGTAGTTTCATAGGAGAATTCAATTAAGAATTACAATTTGTTTCCTTATAAGAGCAGCTAAACAGGGGCTGTGTCTCTACACGCAGGCTATTAACAGATTTTACATTGTTAAGAGTGCCAAAAAAAATAATATATTGTGCACCAAAACCTTTAAAAAAAAGTTCAGTCATTTAGTTTGTGTGGACACAAATGTGATTGTGCAGTTTGCATGATATTCACCCACCTACATGGCCCAGGAGAAGAGTCTTGTACTGAGATTTTTAACTGCTCTAGAGGAAAGACAGAAAAAGTTCTGTAGAGTTCATCTCCCTCTGCTCTCATTTGAGGTGACCTGCTTGGATATTTGGAAGGAATTCTTCCCTGTGAGAGTGAGGAGGAGCTGGAATGGAATTCCCAGAGCAGCTGTGGCTGCCCCTGGATCCCTGGAATGTCCAATGCCAGGTTGGACAGGGCTTGGAGCACCTTGGGACAGTGGAAATGTCCCTGCCCATGGCAGGGCTGCCACTGAATGGGCTTTAAGCCCTTTCCAACCCAAACCATGCCATGATTCTATCATGTCTCAAGCCTTGCAATGTCATTTTCCCAAAGCTGGGGTTCACGAACATTGCTGATGTTCCCTCGACTTTCTGCATCAGCAACCCTGAGATATCTCACGGCATAAATTTACTACTTGATACAAACAAAGAGGATAATAATTAGCCAAGAGCAAAAAATTCCAGGGACAGAAAGCACTCAGGAAAAGGAAAAGGAAGCTCTTGCCCCAGCCAAGGCCAGTGAGCACAGAAATTACAGACACATCTGCTCCAGATGTTTGCGTTGCATTGTGCACCAGCACTTTTCACAATAGCCTGCAAAAGTTTACATTCCTTCTCTACAGCAGGTTGGTTATTATTCCTATCATTTCTGCTGAAATTAATGTTCATTAAAGGGACTAGATGACAGCTGCAAAGATTGAGAGCCTTCATTTGCTGCCAGACAAATGATGCTGGAGCAGCAGCAGCAGAGCAGGTTTTCCTCAGTGCTGTGCACATCTGCACAAAATTATGGAATCCTCAGCGTGGGAAGTTTTCATGGGCATGGTTGGAGGCCCCAAGGAGCCCTGGAATGGTCACACCAACCCATGGCTTCACTCAAGGACTGGTGGGGGTACAACCAAATGTTGTCTGACGTGGAGCACACAGAAAGGAACATCCTGATCACCCAAATTCTACAGAAAACCCAGTGATTGGAGACAAAATTATGGTTTTAAAGTCATTTGGAAACACAGCATTTTATAGAGTCATGGAGACATTTGGGTTGGAAAAGCCCTCCAAGACCTTGGAGCCCCAGCTGAGCCCCATCCCCACCTTGTCCCCAGCCCAGAGCTCTGAGTGCCACCTCCAGGAATTCCTTGGACACCTCCAGGGACGGGGATTCCAAACCTCCCTGGGCAGCACATTCTTGTGTTTAACTGACAGAACCCAGGGAATTCCTCTGGCTGCCCTGGAGGGCTGCAGCCCCTGCCCAGGGGCTCAGAGACCCTGGCACAGAGCCCCAGACCCCTGTGCCTTTGATTTAGCCCTTGGGAAAAACAATTACCAACCTTGTATGAGGATTTACAAGCCACAGCAGTTTAAGTAGAATGATAGTGAATTTATCAGGGGGTGAAAAAGTAGATTTTGAGGTTTTTAGAATGGGGATTCAGGGGACAAGATGGAGGGATCTGGGCATGTCCAGCCTTTCTCCTTCTTCTTCTTCTTGGCCTCCATCTCCTGCTGTGCTGGTGGCACTGTTGGATTGGTTTAGAGTAGAAGCTCACTGTCTAACACAGGTGATGGGCATTGGGCAGTAATTGTAAATATTGCACACGTAGTTTTTAGTATAAAAAGATAACACCACCTGGGGCAGGCAGAGTGCCTTGACTGTCTTGCTGAAAGGACCTCAGCTGGACAGGAGAAAGAATTTTATAGCTAAGAAACAATAAACAACCGTGAGACCAAGAACTGAAGAGCTCTGACTCCTTCTTCAAGCACCGGGCTGGGAAAGGAGAATTTCTGACACATCTCAGGGTCACTGTGAGCCACAGAGCTTCCAAGATCTAACAACACTTCCAGTGAAGAAATTCCTCCTGATGTCCAAGCTGAACCTCTCCTTGTGCAGCTCAAGGCACAAACCCTCTTTTCCTGTCACTGCCTGGGAGAAGAGTCCAACCCCCACCTTCCCACAACAAACATTTGCCGCAAAATTCACAAACCTGTTCTCACACGCCACAAAAATACTGATATTTTTTCCCTGTTCTGACAGAGCCAAAAGTGCCTCAGACATGGGAATAAGGCAGTGAAAAATGAAGTGATTGAGTCAGGACGAGCTTGGCAAGGTAAGTGAGCATCAGTTTCCCTTTCCCTTTTAAAGCTGTCACATTGCTCCTGCTCCCCGTGTTTTCAGCAGTGAAGGATCCCTGTGCTTCCCCAAGACAAAGGATGGGCTGGGAAGCTCTGTCTTCTGAAGTGATGAGTTAAAGAACACCGCAGGAGTACTTGCCAAATCATACCACCATTATTAATTCAGGCATGATGAAAGTGTTCATTTTAGCTATAATCATGTAATTCATCAAAATACTACTAGAGCATATCATTGGGAACTATTACACTGATAGAGCACCTTATTGCACCTTCCCCCAAAGCAGGAAATGGAGTTTTTGATGCTTATCTGCTGAAAAGCAATTCAGTTTGGGATTTTGGAAGAGCTATCTTATGGTACAATAAAAAAAAAATAAACAACATTTCAAACATATTTTCTTGTACTTGGATGATGTTGTTATTATGTTTGGGGGTGATTATCTTCAAGGATGAAGTTTAAAAATGGTGCAGCACTGAAATGTGGCGTTTACCCGGCGCTGAAGGAATGACTGGGTTATGAATATACAAAATATGAAATTTAAATGTAGATTTTCGATCTGCCCACTTTTAAAACAACCTCAGAGGGCAGAATTTGGCTGCCACAAGAACCTCTCCAAATGAGGGGGGGGTATTTTGGAGTTTTTTCAATGACAAACAATACTTATTAAAAAAACTGTGTCCTGTGATAATTCTCAGGGTGTTCAAAGGAACTTGGGCTCTGAGGGAATGGCAGATACTGATCCCATCATGATTGCCCTCATGCTCTGCCTGACTCCTGAATTACAGGAAAAAACAAATAAATTACTTGGGGGTTTTTTGTTTGTTTGTTTGTTTGTTTTGTTTTGTTTTCAAAGAAATGTGCAATTCTGTTGATTTTCCAGATTACCTGTGGGTGCCACAGCAGCGCTGCCTGAGGCACCTCAGCAATTTCCAAAGAACAATTAACAAGGTGTTAATTGGTAATAACATTAATGTTAACAAGGTTAACATTATGTTATTATGTACTGAGTCCACAGAAACAGCATAAAGCTGAGCATGAGTAAGAGATACCCATTGTAAAGCAAATATCTCACCAATATCTTAATCCATAATCTGATGAAACAGATTATTTTCAAGGATTTCATATGGAGCAATAAAAAAAATAGGATGGGATGGGCATCAATTTTAGGGTTTTTTCCCTTCTTAAATTTTATAAAGGAAAAATAAATAGACAACCTTCATGGCAAGGTCCTTAAGTAGATACATCATTGTAAATTAATTCCATTGTAAACTAATTCCAGTGAGACAAAGCACAGAGGAAGCTGAACTGCCTCACTTCCTTGGACCTAAGTGTTGAGAAAGATCAAACAATTTAAAAAGTTGCTAATTGTCCACATCAGGAACTCTCCACTACTGCAAACAGAAAAGCAGCAAATGTCCCATTCCCAGTCCCAGCCCAAATCCCAGAAGAGCAGATAAATGCAGGTGAGACACAGAAACAGCATCATATTGAGCGGGACATGAGTAAGAGATACCCATTGTAAAGCAAATATCTCACCAATCCACAATGTGATGAAAGAGATTATGTTCAAAGATTTCATATGGAGCAATAACAATTTAGGATGGCATGGGAGTCAATTTTAGGGTTTTTCCTTATTAAATTTTATAAAGGAAAAATAAATAGACAACCTTCATGGTAAGGTCCTTAAGTAGATTGTAAATTAATTCCATTGTAAACTAATTCCAGTGAGACAAAGCACAGAGGAAGCTGAACTGCCTCACTTCCTTGGACCTAACTGTGGAGAAAGCTCAAACAATTTAAAAAGTTGCTAATTGTCCACATCAGGAAGGCTCCACTACTGCAAATGGAAAAGAAGAAAAATTCCCCATTCCCAGTCCTAGCCCAAATCCCAGCAAGGCAGAGGAATGAGACACAGAAAGGGACACATTTGGAAGAGCTGGCACCCCCCCACTAGAGCCTTTTCCCCCCCTCCCCCCCTCTCTTTTTCCTTCCAGCAGGGACAGCAGCTGGAATTTGGGGTTGGAGGTGTAGGAATGACCCTGCCCAGGTGCACACACACCTGCAGCACCAGGTGGAGATGCCTGACAGGCCCCTCTTGCCCTGCACAAATTTGGTGCCGGCCTCTCAAAGTTTAGTCCGTCATTATTTATCAAATATCTTTTCATTTAAACCCCTAGCAAAGGAATAAGATGTAAATCCACAACTAACAGCTCTTACAAACAGAACCCTCCCTTGGGGACTTCACAAATTTTCCTGGATGTTACCCCTGAACTATGGCAGGCTTTTATTCCCGATACATCAAGGCACAAAATCTTTTCCTTTCAGGAGAAAAAATGGGGTCTCAAGTCAGTTGCAGAGGGCAGAGATGTGTAAAAACTCTCCCAAGATGATGATGAATACAAGGATTAATATAATGAATGAATAATGGAGATAATTCTAATATTATTAGAATATAAATTAGGCCTCTATATCTGGAAATCAGAACCACAGTTACACATCCAGCTCCTATTTTCCCTCTTGGTGTGGGGATTTTGATTTGTCTTTTAGTACCTAAATCTGCTTCTACACTAAATTGATGAGTATTTTAACTCCAATATGAACCTTAATTCCACTGGCTTATAATGTACAGGTCTCCTCCACAGAACCCTCAGAATAATTTCATTTATTACAAATACTTATGAAGCAGCCCACTTTTACATGTGTTTATATTAAAGCTGAAGAAACAGTAAATTATTGTTGGAAGCAATGTTTTATGTTGAATATTCAAGTAAGCTAATAACATTTACTATTCTATTCAGTAATTATTTGAGAGTAATTAGAAGCTAATGGCCACCAGTTTATAGCTATTAGAGTGCTCCAACTTGGCTTTTATGTGATCTTTTTGTTTATTTTCATCGTAATTGTCTCTGCAACCCCCCTCTCCTCCACTCCTCAAAGAACTCAAAATCCTGGGAAATTAGTTGGCCACAGAAAAAAAAAATATTTCCCCTTCAAGGAAGCTCTTTCAATTCTCCAGCTGCAAAAGTGATGAAATTTAAGCATAGGTGTAATTATATGGAGTGATTTACTGGGATGAGCAGGAGTGGAAGGTACATCCACACACACCTGGCTCCTCCAGGATTTTATGTCTCGCAGAAAAAGGGACCAAAGCTTCTTCTGTCCCATTTTCCTGTAAGAAATGGAGGTTCCATTGCTGCAGCAATCCTGCACCAGGAGGATGAAGCAGTTTCACAGCAAAACAAGGTTTTCACGATTCCCTTTGAGCAAGTTCCTAAATGCTGCAGTGAATCCAAGGTTTTCCACAGCTCAGGGAGTGGCTGCTCTGCTTGGCAGCAGAAAAATTACATAATAAATGTAGCTTCGATCATTTCATGCTAAAAAAAATAAACTTTATGTGTCAAACAGCAAAATTCCCATGGAGCAAGAAATAAAGCCAGGCCTAAATTAATCACACCTGGAACCAGAGAGTGGGTTGGGATGGAAAAGACCTTAAAGCTCATCCCAATCCACCCCTGCCATGGGCAGGGACACCTCCCACCGTCCCAGGGTGCTCCAGCCTGGCCTGGGATATTCCAGGGATCCAGGGGCAGCCCCAGCTGCTCTGGGAATCCCAGCCCAGCCAGGAATTCCCAATTCCCAATGTCCCATCCATCCCTGCCCTCTGGCAGTGGGAGCCATTCCCTGGCTCCTCTCACTCCATCCCTTGTCCCCAGTCCCTCTCCAGCTCTCCTGGAGCCCTTCAGGCCCTGCCAGGGGCTCTGAGCTCTGCCTGGAGCCTTCCCTTCTCCAGGGGAACATTCCCAGCTCTCCCAGCCTGGCTCCAGAGCAGAATTCCAGCTCTCAGAGCTTCTCCAAGGCCTCCTGTGGGGCCATTGAGTGGACCAGGCTCCTAACCCAAAGTGTCCTGCACTGCACATCTCCTACAAGTTGAAGCAAACCCTGAAACTTGAGGATTTGGGGCCAGCTACCCTACAGATGTTTTTAACCAGGAAGTTTTCGTTCCATTCAAGGAAAACTTCCAGAAAAAACCTCATTTACAAAACTAAGAGAAAAGCCAATATTTAACTCCAAAAATATCTGTATCTGGGAAAGGAGCCTCAGGAAACAGAGCTGCACCTTCAGTCAGCAGAAAATGCTCTAGAAAAAAAAAAGCCCAAATTACAAAAAATAATTAAATTAGGTGTGACAAGAGTGACCCCAAAGCATCACTGCAGTGAGGGGGCAGGGGACAGCAAAGTCACAGGAATAACCATGGATTTAACTACTCCTGAACTTTACCACCAGGCTACATTTTGCTGTAAAATAAGCTCACTTGCAGTGGGGTTTTTTTAAAATCATTATCTAAGCTCATAAGCAATATTTCTGAAAGAAGAGACTGGTAGATATAACAAAATAATGATGAAAATCTCATTTGCTTAATAAAATTCCTTTGATTTTAAATCAAAAATGATCTCCATCCATTTGAACTTTAACTACCTAATTTTGTCTTGCATTTCAGATAACACACAGTAAATGCAATTTGTCATCATAAACGTATTATTATTTAATCATATGAAACTTTTGGTTTATCTCGAGAAAATATTTATGGTAGTTTTAATACAGGGGATCCATTCTTGACAGAAATGATGAAACAGATTTATCACCCTTGACAAATTATATTGCAAAACCTCCTCTCCTGGCTGCTTACAACAAGAATATTAACAGCACATACAACTGGAAAACCACCTGTGATCCTCAGTTTTTTAGGCTCAAATCCCCTTTTCATGGACGCTCCGCACTACTTGCAATGTGAGTTACTTAGAAGAGTAATTCTCCGAGTGACTGAAACCTGTAGCCCTTTAAATCAAACTAAGCAGTGTTTTATTAAAGTGCCCAGCAAATCAATCTAAATCCAGGGATAATAAAGCCCTAATCAGGTGGTAGAAAAAATAATAGGTTGTCATGCATGAGGAAAAATAGGCAATCATGGAATGTTTTCTTTAATTAGGTTGTGTAAAGTGGAAGGACTGAGTAGGAACTGGCAAGACATTCATCATGAGCAAGGTGGGAAATTATTGAGATTACTGAGGAAGGAGAATTGAGTGTGAAATGCTGAGATTTGACTGGACAGAAAATTAAAACTGGTTTGCTGCTTGTGTCACTTGCTCTTGGCAACCCCTTGGCAGGTAAGGCTTCTCCAAGGAGTGGGAATCCAGAGACTTCTGCACTTTAAAGACCCCAAATAACTCCTTCTAACTTTTAATTGTATTAAAAGTTCTGCCCGTGTCTCCCAGAGTGGAAATTCATGCCCAAGGAGTTTTAGATGGAAAAATCACACGGAAAAATCAATGGCTGCTCCAAAGTAAAGTGGTTACTCCTCCTATCCCAGGTCACCCAGACATTGTCATGTGTTGGAGCCACTTTAAAAATCACAAACAACATGAAGGAGATTATTTAGGCAGGCAATGGAATTTCCTAAGTTAAGGGAAATGTCTTAGCCCATTAAATAACTATTACCATTATTGTTATTACAAAACCATTTCTGAGCCATCCAGTGCTGAATTCACAACTCTCATGCATAAAAATATCAATAAATATCCTGAAAAATAATATCCTGGAGCCTTCTAGAGACTTTCTAGTTAAGGAATTTATAATGCACTTTAATTTAGGTGGTACTTTTAATACCTGTCCTAAGTTTTAGGCGGCACAGGATACACAGAGAACTCCTGACTTTTTCCCAGCTGTGACAACTTTTCAGTATCACCAAGGCATGGTGTCTCTGTCCTCTCTCATATCATTAAGGAAATTATCATTTTGTAATTCCATATTTATAAATGTTATCAAAACAGGTTTGGGTTTTTTTTTCATTATTGGCTTATGAGGGAGAGAATCTTGATTCTTGCTGCTCCCTTCTCTCACCATTATGTTTGGTGGTGTTTTCTGTAATACAAATGCAGAGAAAATTCCTATAAATCTGTAATTCTGACCTTACCAACAAAAGCTTCCTCCTTCTAAAATCGCTACAAGAGCAGAAATAATTTTAAACTTAGGCTGACTTAAAACCTATCTTCTTTTAGGCAAACCTATCTTCCAGGCTCTTCAAACCTCTCTTCTGTTTCATGACAATTGCATCACTGAGACCTCCAAACATTTTGCCCAACTGAGATCTCTCTATTTCCTTGTAAAAACTGCTGCTGAGGGGTATCCATGAATTAATTACATTCCATAGATTATCTTGGAGTGCTGGAAAATTGGGAGCTCTTCAGCAAAAGGCAACAGAGATGTTCTCCCACTCCTGAGCCAGCAACTCCAGAAAAACAAACATGGGAAGGGCAGGAGTTGACAAATCAAAACCTGATGTTCTTGTCAGATTTGTACACAAAGTTTGTTCAGAGAAAGTCTTCAGGAAAATAACAAAGTTTGAGCTTGAAACTTAGGCATAGTTCCTCTCCAAATAAGGGTTCCCTGTTTTCCCACAGGAGCGCTAATATGGTGGGATAACTGACAAACAGAGCTGTGTTCCCTTCTCTGTTATTTTAGGAGTAAATAAAAACGCTTCATAGAAGAATTTTCACATCAAAAAGAAGCTCCAAGATCATTTTCTCCTTATTAACCAGGCTGACCTCGGGGCTGTCATTGAGGATTTTCTTGGGAGGCTGCTCAGCTGGGTGGGGATGTGAGAGACCGCCGGGTTTGGGATCACGGACCCGCTCAGGGTGGGAAACACCTCCAGGATCATCGAACCCAAGCCACTGCCACCTCCAGCCCACCCCTCCTGCAGCACAAAGCCACAAATCACCTGTCACCAACTTTGATCCACCTTGTTTCAGGTGGTTTCCCCTCCCTGTGTCTATTATTTCTGCCAAGAGACCCGTGAAAATTAAATACAGCCCCCATCCCTGCTCGAGTGACCCGGCGCTCCGTCATGCCAGGGCGTAATGGCAATAAATCATTTCAGCTTTAATCTATTGTTATTGATGAACCTACAATTATTTGTCATCTAATATGCTGAAAATGATGACCAAAGAAATAGATCAAGTTTTTCTTTTTTTTTCTTCTCCCAAGTACGGCATTGATGGATTGTATCCCTAAACTGTTATTACACTTATAATGTACTCCTCTGCTATGACAGCACAGCTAGTTTTTTAATCATTCCATAGTAATCAACTTAAGACAACACAGCAAGACTCATAACTCATGTTCTTTTCATTTTTGGCAGTGATGGGAAATGAAAATGTTTTTATTCTTTTGAAATAATTCTTACCTGACTAGGCTGAAGATTGCTTTAAAATTGTAAATAAATGGTTGTTTATTGAGCTGGAACTGAAAAGTGACACATTAAAATGCCCGTTTCTGAAGAAAAAATAATTATTTAGGCCTGAGTGGAGCTAGAGTTGGTTAAAGAAATACTTTGTTTTTCTTTTAACTGGTTCAGCACTCACTGAAATCTCACTTACTGGTTAAGTGATACAAGCAAGGCTCTAATTTTCCCATTTAAGAGCAGAGTTATTCTGCAAACACAGACTGGCTCAGGAAAGAAATCTCAGGGTGCATTTTCCAAAACTCCCTTTGAGAATCTGTGGGCTCGGGAGCCACTTTGCACTTCCAGTAACAGCTCAGAGGTAGGACACGATCTAGAAATTGTCATCACCTGAAGTCTGGCAGATTGACTGGAACCTGCAAAAATCTCCTGGAAAAGGAAAACCTCAGTCATTCCTCCAGGAATCGTGAGGAGGGGAAGATCAGATGCTGCTCTCCAGGAGTTACCTTGCTTCTGCAAAATGCATGCAATACAGAAAAGGAGAAAACACTTCAGGAAACTCTTTCTTCAATAAAAAAAAAAATGGTCTGGAAAAATCTGGCAACCCTACCAAAAACCGTACACTAATAACAACAAACATTTTAAAATAAACTAATTGCGACTCTGTTCTAATGATTTATATATAATTTTATTTATACATATATATATAATTATGGGATTAGTCCTATTGAATGCGCTAATGAGAACTTTTTGAACTATTTTATTGCCCAACAGCCTTTGCACTGTTCACAGCACCTCTCCCTCGCTCCACGTTTATCTCCATGTATTTCTATCTATTCCTGTGGCATTTTTCAACCGCTTTGCAGTCTCATATCCCTGGCTGAGCAGAACCCAACCTCCTTCCTTGCTCCAAGGTTTGTCCCACCCCACCTGGGCGCTGGTGGTTGCTGCTTTGGGGGTGCCCTGGCCCTCGTGGGCTCCCAGGGATGCCCTCCTGGGCCCCACATCTGCAGGGTTTGATTTCCAAAGCAAGGATTTGACTATGAAATCTGGCATCACTTTTGCCTTGAAATCCCTTTACTCTCCCAATGAACAAATGAAACCACATCCAAATTTTCCTCACAACCATCGCGACCAGCTGTTTCCTTCTTGACCTTTGGCAGAACCAGAAGAAAACCCTGCCAGCCCAGCTCTTCCTCTGCACCTTGTCCATCTTTGGGGGTGATTAAGGTGTGCTCTGGAATCTGTGTGTGAACTTCCTGGTGGAGACACAGCACAAAAAAACCCCATAAAATAATAATTTTTAAAATTATTTTATGGGGAAAGGAGAGCAACAGTTGCCACACACAGGGGAGAGCTGCAGGCAGCAAGTCCAAGCTCTGGAGTGGCTCCAGCCTCACACCTCACCCAGGGATCAGCTCTATCCATGAGGCAATTGGGATAAAGTCGTTCCTGTTTAACAGCTTTTCACCAATCCTTTGCATGGCCTTGATGAAAAGAAAAAAAAAAGATCTGGAAAAATCTGGCATTGCAACCCTACCAAAAACCACCCACTAATAACAACAAAAATTTTAAAATAAACCAATGGTGACTCTGTTCTGATGGGCTTATATATAATTACATATGTATAAATTATGGGAATGGTCCCATTAAATTAACTAATGAGAACTTTCTGAACTACTTTATTGCCCAGCAATTCCTATGCAGTCCTGTGATATAAAGCACCTCTTCCTAGAACGAGGAACATTTTCTTTTCCCTTATGAGCCCTCATTCCCTGCCTGTTCTGGCTGGATTTCTCACCCCTCACTTGTTGCAAATGCCTGCAGCAATTTCCATCACATCACCTCTGGTGCTCGCTACAAAACATTTCTTTATCAGTGCGCAGCACTGGGGCAGCAGAGATCCACTCCACATCTCCTCACCAACAAGAATAACCAATTCTGGAGCATAAATTATCACATCTGCACCAAAAGCAGGCAGCACTCAACTCCAGAAATCTGCTTTGGTTACTGAATGTGGGGAAAACCATCCATCACGCCTGTTTTAATGGGAAATGACTAACAAATAATTAATGGGGAATGTTACACTTAAAACAGCAGCAGAAAGACCCAACAAACACCACCTAAAGTGCTGCCTGTTTAGCCACCCTTCACACTAAGCTCTATTTGCTTTTCCCTGAATTTACTTAGGGAATTATGGATGTTGCTAACTTGCTCGGATCTCCTTGCCTTCAGCCATCATTATCAGTTATCTTTAGGGGTAATCATTTTTCTTAAAATCATGACCCATTTGATATCTTAAAAACAGCAACATTAATTTTCATTTGTCACAGAGCAGGGCATAAATTGGCTAAATGATAATAGCATTCTTCTCAAGTAATCAGTTCTACATGATTAACCTAAAGATTGCCAAAATATTGTTTACCATTCATTTGTATCCCAGGCAAAGGGGAGCCACGATCCATGAGTTTGAGAAGGATTAATCTGGGGTCTGAGCTGTATTAAAACTTGCCACAATGATTCATAATCATCTGACTGGATATGCATCCTGACAAAACCCTTTCATTTGGGGAGCTCCTCATCACATGATGCCCAAAAGCCTCACTGCTTCCTCAGGCTTGATGCACCACAGAAAGGCAAATATGGGTTTGGGGTTGGATTTGGGTTTTTTTTTATGGACTCCTAACTTTTTTCACGTCTTCATTTTATTTTCTTGCTGCAGGAGGGAGTCGGTGGTCTTTACCACCATCTAGTGGATTTAATGACTTACAACAAGCCACAATTATATCAAAATAAAAATAGGGATAAAAATATTCAATCTGTAATTTATATGGAATTAGCCCATTTTGTGGTAAATATGGCATTATTTCTCACATTGTGTGCATCCATGTGTGCTGTGGCTTGCAATACAACACTGTAAAAATGGACAAGAATTCTGAATCAGTGACTCACTGATAGAACAGGAAAAAAATACCTCAGTGGAAGATTTAGATTGGATATTGGGGAAAATTCCTTCATGGAAAGGGTTGTCCAGCCCTGGCACAGCTGCCCAGAGCAGGGGAGAGTCCCCATCCCTGGAGGGATTTAAAAGCCATGTGGATGTGGCACCTGGGGACATGAGGCAGTGCTGGGGAGTGGTTGGAGTTGATGTTCTGAAAGGGTTTTTCCAACCCAAACCATTCCCTGACTCCACTTTCTCCCTTTTAAAATGTCTGATCATTTTTTCCCTCAAGCAGCAAAACCACCTACACCTAAACCACACCTTTTAATGACAATTTTTCCCCCCATCTTATCAAAATAGATTCCAATCCTACCAAAAAAAGACTTTTCAAGTGGACACTGCTGCACATTAGCTGGAGGTGGGAAAGAGGAGGGAGTTTTCCATGCTGGATTTAGTGATAAAAGTCTGGGTGTTCTTTGTGCTACAGGATCCAGAGATGATTTTTGAGACAGCATTTTTGGATTTTATTCCTTTATCTGCATATTGGAGAAAATACCTCCAATATACAAGGAGATTCCCACATGGTGGAAAAAGTATAAACGGTTTGACCGATTTAATAATATTTTTTAATTAAAGAATAATTGTTTGGCAGTTATATAAACCTGTTTTTCTTTCTCCACATGCAGCAGGATGGACCTAAATTGATTCCTGTGCTTTCCATGACACCACAGAACATGGAGCAATATTTTATCCCTGAAGAACCAAGTGGACTTTGCAGATTTCTTCCCTCAGGAGAGGGATGGGCAGCACCACATGCACTTCCCTCTGACAGGCCCTTTTGTGATGCCTGAGAGGTCAAAAATGCACCACAAAACCAAATTAACTCGAGATTTCCTTCCAGCTTTCTTCCAGGTTGCTCCCAGCCCCATCCTGCCTGGCTTGGACACTTTCAGGGATGGGACATTCTCCAGCTTTCTGGAAAACTTTTGCCAGTGTTTCACCACCCTCACTGTAAAAACCTTCTCATATCTAACTCAACCAACCCTCTTTTCATTTAAAATGCTGAATTACCAGCAACTACCCAGTGTTTTATTTTAAATTCTGGCCTTTAAAAAAAAAAAAAAAAAAGGAAAAAAATTAAACTGCAGCAAAAGCCCAGAAGCAGCCTGGCTCATCGATAGCCAGCAGAGGACTGTGTCCTTCCTGGAGGGAGCTCCTTGGATTTTGCACCTGACTGAGCCCCAGCTCAGGGTCAGAGTCACGCTCTGGGTGACTCAGTGCTCTGCCTGACTGCCTGACAATCTCCACAGGGTACAGGGCCATCCACTTGTGTGCCCCAATTAGCACTGCTAATTGGGGCACAAAATCTCTGTAAATCTTGGGGGGGGTTTTTCTCTTTTTTCCATTTTTCTTTTTTAAATCAACCACCATTCTGGGAATGGCAAGTGGGCGCTGAGGCAGGAGGGGGCTGCTCTGCCCTTCAAACGTGGCACAGAGAGTGGGGAATGTTAAAGGGTTGGGAGAATCATGGGATTCCAGGGTGGTTTGGGTGGGAGGGGCTTCTAAGTTCATTTTTCCATGCCCTGCCATAAGCAGGGACAGCTTCCACTGTCCCAGGCTGCTCCAAGCCCTGCCCAGCCTGGCCTTGGGCACTTTTAGGGGCAGCCACAGCTTTTCTGGGCACTTGTGCCAGAGCCTGCCCTCCCTCCCAGCCAGGAATTCCTTCCTAAAATCCAATCTAAATCTAATATTTTCAGCTAAAAAATGCTATCCACATATCCATATCCAATACTATCCATAGCACATGGATAAAGGCAGAACTTTTCTGATAATATCAAGTTTCATTCGTTTTTCTTCAACAATCCAGAAGTGTTTTTGATGGAAATGTGCAGGGGATGGCAGAGGTTTAAATGCGATTATTTCAGCTGTGTGCCAGATTCCACAGGTATTGAGTGATACAGTGACTCTTTCAGCATCAAAATTCTGCTATTTTCACACAAATGGCCCCTCAGATGCCATTAGCATGATTACTGTTTGTTTTTAACTCAGACTTGCGAGTGTGCTTGTGTAAAATCAGGCAGAAAAACCTTTGCACACCCAAAAATCAGCTCGCTCAGAATCAAGTGACACTCACTGGATCATTGTTGTGGCTGATGCTCCAAACAGAACCCCAGATTGGAATGTAAATATTTATCAATTCAAAGAGGATATGCAAAAGAAACAGCGTAGAAAATGAGATGCTTTTTGCTCTTCTATGATGCCATTTGGTAGCACTGTAAAAGAATTATTGTGCACTCCTCCAGCTAACACACTCCCCATTGCAGAAGTGCAAACTGAGTTTATTGTGAAATATCACAATAATAAAAGAACAATTATCTCTTCCCCAGAAGCTTCAAGCCTAAATCACCTCACGTGCTCAGTTCCGGATGATGTGAAAAAAAATCTCAATATTTAGAAAGGACCTTGTCCCATTGCTCCAGTCAGGAGCTGAAGGGTACAAAACCAGGATATTGACAACTTGGACTTGTTATTTGTGGGTGTTACTTCAGGGTGACTGAAACAGCACAAGGAAAAGCACTTTATCCATGGAAAGTTTGTGAACATCCTGCTCCAAAGTCTCCGTAACAACTGGACAAGATGGGACATGGAAAAAGGGTTGGACCTGAGAACTCAACTTTAAAAACCTCCTTTGTTGCACTTTCCATGAGGTTTTTACCTTGAAATAAAAAATTATGTATATATATAAAGATATTTTTTAAAATCTTTATATATAAAGATATAAAATCAATTTAAAATAAACATTAAATAATATATATCTAAAGATTATATTAAAAATTATATATATAAAGGGGGCTTTAATCTTTATATATAAAGACATAAAATCAATTAAAAATAAAAATTAAATAAAATTATCTGGTTTTATGGCTCTATCTTAAAGAGGACAGAGCCATAAAACCAGATAATTTTTAATATATTAATTTATTATTACAAGTTTGCTCCTATTTTATTGTCCATACTGTTACACTTTAAATAATCAGGCTCACACACATGCTAAGGTGCCAGGGGAACAAATGCTGAGCCAAAACACACAGCCAAATCATTTTTCAAATCCCACTTTCCAGGTGGCACCTCTGGAGCATTTCTCCATGGCACCAGGTCCTGCTGTGGCCCAAGTGCAGGAGGCATTTTCTGCCCTCTCTGAATGATCATTCCTGGGAAAAGCTGGCCCCAGGGTGGGTGTGGAGGCCCCTGGCCCTTCAACTGAGCCAAAATCTCTTTGCCATGGATTTGGGAAAAAGAGATTGACTCCCCATCCTCCCCTGAGCAGGGAGATCCATCTTCACACAAGGGTCCGTCTGGGTTTGTCCCCTTTCAATCCCACACAAACACAGCCAAAAGTTTCTGGAGCTGCTCCACAACAGGGGGACAACAAAATCCCAAGAAAAGATGGATGGAAGGCATTGCAGGGCTGCTTTGGTCCCAGGAAATTCCTGTGGCTTCCCCTGGGTCACACCCAGAGCTCCAGGTTTGTGACACCAGCATTGCCATCCCTTGTCAGCCACCCCCTCAGCACCCAGAATTGCACAGTGACATTTTTTAATGCAGCCTGGGTGAATTATTCCCACATCTTTGCCTGTGAAATAATTCCCACATTGCTGCTGCTGCAGCCCTTGTGTCACTTATTCCAGAGGGATAAAAGGGACCCTCAGCTCCAATTCCTGACTCAGGATTCACCCCCCAACCACCGCAGGTTGGGATGCTTGGGAAGTGGGAAGATGTGGGAATAATTCACCCTGAGGTCAGAGTGGCCCAGAGACACAAGGAGGTCTCCCAGGAGCCACCCAGCAGATGTTTCACTGCCAGGACACAAAATCCTGTCCCATTTTATCTCCCAACCAAATTGCCCCAAGCCCCACCCAGCCTGGCCTTGAACACTTCCAGGGATGGGGCAGCCAAAACTGAAATTCTGAACTGAACTTCAGAACTCAATTTCATATAATGAAATAAATTTTATACTTTATATTGAGAACAATTCTTTCAGTAAAGCAAATTTTCAGCCATTTCTTTTTCCCCGCAGGAAGATAAAAATCTCAACATGGTTGGAGTGTGATACAAAGGAAGGAGCTGCAGGAACTGGGTGCAACTGAGAAGGAAAAACTTTTGGAACAGTAATTAGTATGGAAATAATCCTCACCCACCCTATGGAAAGCCTGACATATGCTGAGGTCAGGCTCGTGCTAACTCAGAAAATCTTTTCTAAGCTGAATCCTTAAAGGAGGCTGATTTAAATTAATAGGTACAAATACCCTCAGCTCCCAGTGACTGCAATCAGAGGCAGAGGTCAGGGGAGAAGAAAGAAGATTGGAAAAGGCACAGTTTGACCTGGCAGCATCCTCTTGATGTGTGATTTTGGGGTTGCCCTGTGCAGGGCCAGGGGCTGGATTGGATGATCCTTGTGGGTCCCTTCTGACCCACAACATTCTATGAGAAGGACAAAGAAAGGGTGCTCCTTGAAAATCCAATTTATGGGCACACAGATGGAGGTGAGGAACTGTAAAATCAGTATTTCCGTGCCAGATATTCCTGGTACAGGATATTTGGGAAGAACAGAGAGGAGTTTCAGGGATCACCCCCTCACAGCAGGCTGGCAATGCCCCCTCTCCAAAGTGACCTCCAGCCAGCACCACCGAGGGCACAGACAATCCCAAGGGACCTGCTCAGGTCAGTCTGTCCCTGGTGACTCCAGCCCAGCCCCTGTTCTTCCTGGGAATGCCAAACCCTCTGCCTTCAGCACAAAGCAGGATTCCCTACGCAAATCACACGGGCAAGAATGGATCCAACAGGACAGAGCTAATCAATGACAGCACTTCCGTGGAGGAACCCTCCTTGGGGAAACTCTGGGCCGCAAATAATTCATCTGCCCTTTATTAAATAATTAGATATTAACAGAGAAGCACTGATTAGGCTGCACTGCTGTGATAGTGAGTGTTTTCTCTCTTGACTTTGTCACCGAGGCCACCAAAGCACCCAAAGCCAAGGAGGAGAGAGGTAGACAGTGCATGGGCATGGCTGGAGAGAGAAGCCTTTCATTAACCTTCCTGATCCCCCATAATTTCATGTGTCAGCAGCTAATCAGCCACTCACTGACATCATCAAGGGACAGGGAGAAGAGATGTCCCCAGGGACCGATCACTTCTCACAGGGGAAAATCTACACTTGCACCAGGAGCGTGAGCAGATTTTGCAGATAAATAAAGTGGGTTTGCATTATAATCACTGCCTCAATTTATGTTTATGCTGTTGGCACCAAAGATTTATATCCAGCATGATGGATACTATAGTTAAAGGAGACAGTCCTGGATAGCCCAACACTTTCAGACTTTGCCTCATACTTTGTCACTTAAAAACCGCAAGAAAATCATCTCCTTGCACAGCTTTGTTAGTGCCACTGGTTTGCCAGACAGAAGAGGAAATACAAGGGATACTGCATTTTTCAGAGCTGGATTTTAATCATTCTGTATTTCCCTAATACTTTTATCCTGAAAGATTTTGTAAATCTAATCAACACAGCAGTTAATTCATCTGCAGCCAGCAGAAATTCCCCTCTTAAGCAGGATAGAGATGTGTCTTTAACGGTGCCACCAAAAGGGCAGGGACACGGGGGGGACACCAGGGCACAGCAAATGATGCTGGCCAGGGGCTGTGGGGTTGCACACCTGAATTTCCAGGATTACCTGGGATCTACAGATGGACAAACTAATCCTGTGTCCTTCAAAAGGTTTCCCAAAGGAACAAAGTGCTGAGGGAGAAGGGAATGCCCTGTTGAGCATCCCTGGCTCTGCCCAGGAGCAATGGCAGCTTGTCTGTCTGTCTGTCCAGCCTGGATGGGATTTTGTGGGGTCCCGCTGTGATGCCTCAGGTTTGAGATTTTCTATTTTTCAGGCTCTGTGCTGCTTCAGTGTGCAGCTCTGAGCTTCACATTCAGTGTTGCTGAGCTCCGTGCACAGAGCAGGGAGACAAAACAATTCCTGCTCCAGCTGGGCACCAAGGACAAATGATCCGAATCTCAGCCCAGGAGCACAAACCCCGTGGGCTGGAGAGAGAAAAACAAGCAGGGTGGGACTGCCTGGGCTAAAGCTGGAATGGGACAATGAACTGCAAGGTGCAAATGGAGCAGAACTGATCCCAGGGAGAGACCCCGGGAGCGCTCGTGCATTTTGGGGCCATTTTGGTTCATCTTGGGTGCAGCCCTGGCTGGGCTCTGGTGCTGCCCAAGGTGCATCCATGGAGGAGATCCTTTGGAATGAATCCCTGCTTTGTTCTGTGACTCTGCCCAGGGTTCCAGGGCAGCCTGAACAAGGCATCACCTGGAGCTGCAGGGGTCTTCAACAAGGAAGAGGACGGGACTGAGGTGCCTCACACCCCAAAAACCAGCCTTAAACCCTGCACCACTTTCCATGGGGATAGATTTTAAATTTGGAAATATAAAATATATTCATCCACGTCTTTCCACGCCGCAGGCATCAATTTAACAAAACCCACCCATTCAGCTGGACTCGATCCTGAAGTTCTTTTCCATCCCAGATGATTTCATGATCATTTAGAAAGCCAGAGGACATTCCCTCACACACTCCCCACAGTCCCTTCTTGCAGCACCCTCAAGTCCAGCTCAGCACCATGCTGCACAAACATGAGGAAATAAACCAAAAATAATCTCAAATATCTATTCCTTGGTCATCAATATCTCATGGATTAATGGATTTGTGGAGCTGGACCTGATCTTGCAGGATGCTGGAATTCCTAAATCCTGTTAGCTGATGCCCACATTTTCTGTCTCTCATTGACCATCCAGAAGGAGAAATCCTGTGTCCCCAGATGGAAAAATGTCCCCTACCCCAATTAGGCATCATAAATTCATAATTAACACATCACTATCAACAATCTGAGTAAAGACTTTCCCAATAGCCAGGTTGGCTTGGATGTGGGAGATTGATTTGTATCCAAAAGAATATCCAAAGTTTAATTAAAATACTGCTTAATCATGGTTTAAGTGCAGAAAAACCCCAACTTGCAGTCCTTAAAAATGGAAAAAATAGAGATTCCTGTCCTGTACTGGCAAAGAACTTTGAAGAAATATAGAAAATATGTCATGGTATAGGGAAAAAAATACAGAAAAAAATAATGGAAAAAATAATTTTGGACTGTGGGGAATACTACTGCTGGATTCTGCTTGGAATTGGCAATTATTTTCTATTGGAATAGATGTAGCCCTTACAACAAACAGATCTTACAGAGTAGATTTCTCTTGGTTTTTCTGAGTTTCAGAGAGTTATGAGCTAAAAAATAACTTATAGAGGGACAGTCACTTAATTTTACTCAATTGCTTAACAGTAACAAACCAATGACAGCCCAAATCACTGAACTGAGTAACTTTACAAACACACTCAGGTGATAACATGAAAGATATACACTTATATTCACTGCAAAACAGTAGTGGAAAATGTTATTTTTGTAAAGAGTTGCACCTTTTTTATCCTTTTTTTTTTTTTTGGACTGTAATTATGTCTTTCCAAACATATAGATATGTAAATATATCTATTCCAAACTCCATTTTTAGTAGCACCTCTTCTCTTGGCACGGACAGATTCTGCACCTACTCGTGTTTCTCACCAAACAGTCCTAACCTGGAACTCCAAAAGTTGGGAAGCCAGAATTCCTCCTTGGAATTTTCATTCCAGCTGCTTTGTGGGACACAAATATTGGAACTGCTGGGGAGCTGTGCCTAAATCTCTGTGTTCTAGCTCAAATCATGAGCACATGGATTGTAACACAGAGAAATCAACAGCAGAGCCAGGAAATTGCCTCTGAAGATCAGCTGCCACCAACACATTCAAACCACACCAAAATCAAAGGTGAAATAGATTTTTCCTAATATGGACACTATTTCCTCTTTAATTTTGAATGGTTTTCGTGAAGCAGAACATCACTAAGAGAGAAACTTTTGCATCTCTCCCATGATTTTAATGTACTAACGTGTCCACTTCTTCATTTTTAATTCCAATTATGTTGCAAAATTCAAATTTGGAATAAAACAAATAAGCAAAAAGTGGCTTTAAAGTTGATTATTTTTTTCAGCATGGCATTGATTTATCCTGTCCTAGAGCTAATATCTATTTATTAGGGGTGTTTTTCCTCATATTTCGTTCTCCTGCAAGGTTCATTTATAAATAAAAAGCTGAATTTAGCCCAATTTTACTTTAATTAAGCTGGTTCATAATTGAGAATAAGGATTTTTAAACCCCATTTTTTCTCTGTGACATGGGTATCATCTTTAGGCATAAAAACAACCTTAAATGATCACATCCTTAAACAAAACTTACACAGAAAGAGAAATGAGCAATAAATAGAGCAAAGTCTAAACTCAAGGTGAAAATGGGATTTTCCAAGAGTCATCTTTGCCAGGGGTCCATGAAAATGAATTTGCCAGATGCAGCCCAAGGTTCCCCAGGGTTCTGGGGTTGCAATGGGATAGGAAATTCAGTAAATTTAAATATAAACAATATATAAATTCTCCTCATATGCAGAAGCAGCCTCTGACACAGCCTCATTATACAGTTTGTTCTTCTGGGGAGAGAATAACTTTCACACCTAAAAATATGCACTTCCAGGTACTAAATGTTAAATATCTCCATTCCCACCTACCCCAGCGTTACCAAAATCTCTTTTTTTGCTGCTATCCACCTACCCTGAACTTACCAAAAAGCTCTTTTTTCGCCGTTAGTGCTGAGAAGAGGACACAGCCAACCTTGTAATTTTAATTTTCTTGAAGAATCCCCAGAAAGAAGTGGAAATTGTTTCTTTCAAGGCATTGAGTGCTTTGTTTGGCTTCAAAACCAAAATCTGGGCTTCAAGAACTCCTGAATGTCAGCACATCTCTGATTCCCAAAATATGTGGTTTAGGGAGGGATGTGGAGCCTGTTTCCCACTCCAGGATAATTCCAGCATTAATTTTCACCTCTAATTGTTTCCTCCTCAAACAGCCCCACGGAGAGGGACTCCCAGCCCTTCACTGCACATAACTTAGCACAGCATTAAATTTGCCTAAATTGTGCTCCAGTGCTGCCACGCTGCTGACCCTTCAGTCTGTAAACAAATACATTTGTTCTCCATATATTTATGTTTTTGTCTTCTAAATGGTGAGAAAATGAGCCTGGAATCTTCATATTGTAATTGTATCATCAAAGCCTGTTGAGAATACGATAAAGTAACCAGAAGTTAAATTATCAATAAGAGTCATTTATTTTGCATTTTTATTTTAAAGAATACTTATGAGAATTGTGATAAATTAGCAGTGACAAACTACTTCTTGCAGGCTGATTTTGTGTGGAGAGTTTAATTAAACATTGCAGCTGTTTATCTCTATGGTGATTAAATTTTCATATGTAAATTACATGTATTAAGATCAAGATACTTATGTAAATGTCACTTGCCTTAATGTTTTGTGTTACTGTTATTAACATCTCACCATCAGCTTGTAATCTTCTTGTATTGCATTACGCCGCCGTGCACGACATGACTAAAATAAGTAGATTTATATCTTAATAACAAACAAGTTTTGAAAAAGAACATCTCGCTATGTAATTGAGATGTAGATTAAAAAAAAATAAAATAAAATAAATAAACGAGGGGGAACTGCTGGAAATTTGATTTGAGCTGTGTTTGTGGCACTTGGAGACGCGGTTTGGGGATGGGCTCCATGGCCTTGGAGGGGCTCTCCAAGCTGAACAATTCCATGGGTGCCTCCCATCTGTCTGCAAACAAGATTTGAACTGGGAAGCAGAATTTTTACACGCAGGGGCCAAGAACGATTGCACCAGGGGCAATTGTGGTACTTCCACTGTGGGGGAGAACAGGATAATTTCACTGCACCTACCAGAGAGCAAAAACTTCAGCTGGACACCTGAAAACCCACTCAGAATAACTCTCCCATCTGCTTAGAGCAGCTGAGGGCATCCTGTCTTATTCTGTGTTGTCCCCACCAAATAAAAAGTAGAATTCTATGTTGATCTGATACAAATGCTTTCTAAACAACAGCACACCAGATTTATATTTCAAGCAGAGAAAAAAGTCTTAAGATCCACCCTCATCCATTTCCAATAAGCAAAAGAAACCCCTAAGAGATCACAAATATTTCTTTAGCAATAGAACTTAAAACTCCTGGATCTTAAAGCCCAAAGAAAAAAATTACTGAGATTTGCCATTTACTAAAATTTCTACCTATTTTTTCTACTCTTGCTGCACCCTGATGAGTATCATTCTTATTCCCTTTGATGATAAAGATTAACTACAACTTGGAGTGGAGCTACAGGAAGATCTGATCTTAGTTATCAGACAGAGGGAAGTTCTAAATACACAAAGTTCCAACTCTAATGCAAGGAAGACTTTTCATTATGCCAGTCATGCTTGGAGCCTTCAGACAGGCAGACACTCATTGATAGCAGGAAATCAAATTCATCATTTGCAAAAACAAATTAAGAGCCCAAATTGCAGTAGGCAATACACAGAAAATGAGATAAAACCTCTTGGGATTAATTTCTATTGAGGAATCCGTAGGTTCTGTGGGATCTCAGAGTCAGCCCTGGCTGCTGTGGTGGGCAGGAAGAAAGGGAAAGATCCCTGGGAGGTGGGGGCTTCATCTTCCCCCACTGCCATCCAGAGGGCACATCATCCCCAGGATCTACTCCAAAGCACTGAAACACTTTGAAAATGCCCCAAATTTAAGTTGGATTTTAAGAAAAAGTTTTTTATAGAAAGAGTGATTAAGTACTGGAATGTCTGCTGGGGGAGGTGGTGGAGTCACCATCCCTGATGTGTTTTTAAAAAAGCCTGGATGTGGCACTGGGTGCCAGGGTTTGGTTGAGGTGATAGGGCTGGGTTGGACTTGAGGATCTTGAAGGGATCTTCTGTTGGAGCCCTGGCTGCTGGGAATTTCAGACTTTCTGTGCTAGCAGGCACTGACCCCCAGGAGAACACTGCACTGACCTGAGGCCCTGGAGAAGCTTCCAAAATGGAATGGTGGAACTGGGATTGTGGGTGTGGAGTTTGGGTAGAAGTGTGTGACATCACAGGGTGGGAAACTCAGAGTTTAAGGGTTTAGAATATAGTAATGGATATAGAGCAAGGTGGAGGTTTTAAGGTAGAGGCTGGTCCTTCTTCTTCACCTTCTTCTCCATGGGTTTGGGTGGTTTTGTGTAATTGGATAAAAAAGTCCCCATTGCAGGGCATGGGTGTTTGGTAATTGGGTTAAAAGCAAAAATAATTGAGGTGTCATTTCTTAATTGGACAGTTTATCCTTAAAAGGCCTTGTAGAGAGAGAGATGGGGCTCCATTTTTAGTGTGTCATAGTGAAGTGCTGCAGAGCTCACACTCTGTGAGACTGTGACAGAGATAAGAACTGATAAACACCTGAGTCCCAACAAGAAACACCATCTCACACATTTAATCCTGACCCTGGCAAACAAACAGCAAAGGATCAGCATCTTCCAACCTGGTGATTCTGTGAGATATCTGTGGGGATGTTCTGATGGGCAAATTGAAGATGAGGCTCAGAAGGAGTTCAGTGACTCTCTCTCAGTGCAGTGTGCTTTGAAGGAAGTGCAGCTGGCACAGGGAATTAGCAGATATTTTAATGGGCACTCTCCCCCAGCGCCAAAAATTCCATCTGACGAGAGCCTGACTTTGTACTCTTAGGGTGCCACAAACACATCTCCCCCAACAGTTGCAATCCCTAAATCCACCCTGAGTTGCCCTTTTATTTTAGAGTCTTCAATTGCGCCCCAAACACACTCTGGGGATTAAATCGTTTTCCTTACAGAATTTTCTATTTCTGAATTTAAAATAAACAATAGCTGTCCTTTAAATCCACTCACACGTTTAACTGCTAGAAAAGTAGTTTTTGGGTTTTTTTTTCCTTTCCCCAGCACCAGATTTCAGGTCTTGCCAGAGGATGTTTGCAATGTTTACATTGTCCTAAAGTCCTTATCCATGGCTTGATGCTCCCACACACCCCAGCTCTGCTCTGCCTCTAGCACATTATTCATCTGTCCCGCTAAAAAAATGAAGGTAACATTTTGGAGATTACCAACCTTCCACCAAGGAATGGGATAGATTCCTGAAAGTCAATTTCTCTAGAAGGAATTGTTGCCGAGTCCCACTCGCTCTACTCCGAAGAGGCACAAGAACAATCTACCCTGAAGACCATTGAAAATTTACCTTTGAAATTTCTTTTTCAAGTCAAAAGTTCTGTGGGGTTTTGTTTCAGTGGAATAAATGCCTGTGTTTGCAACTTTTTCCTTCCCATGCAAAAACTGCTGTGGCAAGAGAATAAACCTTTCCAATTTTCATAGATAGCAACAACCTCAGTTAATTGGGAATTGGATATCACAGCATGTTGGGGTTTTCTCTCCTGCACAGAGCAAGTCTTTGTTGGGAAACTCCAACCTGTGACACTTTCCCATCTGAAATGGGGCAGAATTTTTGCAGCTGCAGAAATACCTAATCCAGACATGGGAAACTGGTTCTGAGTGCCTTTTCCAATGTGAGAGAAGCCACCCAGGCTACCAAGATGAAAGACAAAACCACAGTATTTTCATTTCACTGAACCTCCTTCACCGGCAGCTCCATACTCAATGGATTTCTTGGACATTGAAGTCTTTTAGATAAGTGAAGGATTTGTCCTTGCATCCACCACTGGATTCATTTTCTATCTCTGTGTTTGCAGCAGTTCAGGCTGGAGTGCCCTGGTTTATCACCACCACAACCACGGCATGAAAAATGGAGTGTGGGACCATAAGGAGACAGAGACAAGAGGAGCAGGCTAATTGTGTGAGGAAAGCTCCTGCTTCTCCACACAAATCTCACCCATCATCCCCAGCCGAGGAGAAAGGGTGAAATATTGTTTATGGGGGCTTTGGAAATGACTGCATTATCCTAAAGATTGCCTGGATCTCTCCACAGCTCTTAAACACGGACAGCTCGTGATGAAGTTCACCACCAGGCGTTTTTCTTCAACAAGAAAACCTACTTGTGCTATTTAAGTTTAGTTTGCCATAAAACTTCCTCTATTCACTGGCTGACTGTCTACAGAAAATAATAACCCTGAGTAATGATCATAGCCAGGATAGTTGGCAGCAGGTCCACTACAATTACCAGAAGTTAATTAGAATTATTAAAATAACAAACACGAGGCCACCGATGTTATATGTCTACATTTAATAACGGAACTCAACGGTGCATCTGATTCATGAACTACATTTATTATTTTAAAGCATTTTCTTTCTTACCAAATTAAATATTGATGGATTATCCTCTCCAAATCAGTTGGTGGATTGGATTCTATTTATACAGGTCCTAAAAATTCAGCTTTAGAGCAGAACTATAAAGAGTCTCTTGTCTCCCCGAACAGTAAAATAACTTGCAGTTCATTTTTGCTTGTTGCTGCCCTCTCCACAGTGTTCTGTTTGGAAAATGAAATTCCAGACTTAAAACCAATTTGCCAGACAATTTCATCAAACACGGTTTCACCTCCTGTTGCTGATTTAATCCAAATTTATTTAAGGCCACACTTGTAAGAAATTTCAAGTTCAAGTTGTCAACATCTTTGCACCCACGTGAACCCTAATAATTTTAACATGCACAGCCTCCTACAGTTTTAATTTTCAAGGGCATTTCAACACCTCTCTGCTCTCTGACATGCTCGGCTGTGCCCCTCCTGTCTCCTTCCTTCACACCATGATTATTTTAATCAGACAACTCAGAACAGATTGAACACGTGTTTACTCCACTCCAGCATGTGCACAGTGTTGTAAAGAGCCTGGCTTTATTTTTAGATCCTAAAAGTGAATTATGCAGCACATGGGATCAGGAGAGAATTTTTAAGCTCTTACATTGGTGGGTTTGAGGAGGAATTGCTGACACATATCACGCTGCCTTACACAGGCAAGCATTGTCAGGGCCATGCATCATCACATTTTCCTGTTCATTTTTTTTAACCAAATCAACCCATTTTCAGGCCACTGTTCTCCTCAGCCATTTGGCAAAAGGCAAATATCAGTTTCATTGCAATAATTGAAAATATATGCAGCACCTTGAGCTGCTCAGAAGGTTTTCTTTTGAGGTACAATGAAAAATTCAATTCTCCTTTCCCTATCCAGCTACTTGGTCATCAGCCTTCCTCCATCCTTTACGTATGAGAGAAAAACATATAAATACTTTAAAGTTTTACGCCTACATATATAAAATTTATACTTTCTCAATATTTTAAAGAAAACAATTCCTAAATGAAATTGGTAATAAAGAAAAAAAAATAAAGTTATCTATTCAAACACCAAAAAAAATTACAAGTCAGGTACTGGATTTGCATCCACTCTCCTTTCAATTAATTACTCTGGGTTCAAATGACTCCAAGTAATTAAGGAAGAAGGAATATAAGATTCAAGGGAACCCTTAAAAAAGCTGAGAGGTCTTCAGGCTATAAATTGCTTTTCCAAACTTCACAAGAGCAATAGGGATGAAGAGGTAGGAAATGCAGCTCCTCTAAAATGATTTAAAAATAAGGATTTACACTTCCTATAAAAGAAAGTGTCTCCAGATTATTTTCACTGTGAGAAAAACCCTTCCAACCCAAACTATCCTAGGATTCTACAAAAGTTTAAAATTAATAGAGGAAGGGAAGAGCTTTCCCTGCAGCTGGAACTCGAACCAGATTTTGGTGTCAAATATTGTGGGACCAGTCAATCCAAGGAGTTGGTAGAGCAAAACACACCAAAGAGCTGAGCTGAGCTTCCAGAAAAAGGTTCTGCACAAATTCTGGGGGAAACACTGTGAGTCTGGGAAACAGCTTGCTGTGAGAACAAGTTAGAGACTCTCAGTCTAAAAATAAAAGTTCAACAACAACTTGCCACAGTGTAAGAGCACTAATAAAGCCCAGCCTTTAAATACCAGCTCTCCAAAATGGGCCACACACAGCAGGTCCAACAGGACCCAGCCCACCAGGGAACACAACTTGGCTTTTTCCTCCCTCCTCCAGCGGCAACACGAGGCCACGGAGACTCCCACACTCCCTCCTTGACCACTTCAACACCTCCAGCCTGTTCCTCTGTGTTTCCCAGAATATCTGGGGATTTTCCTTAATTAAATGATTTCACACCGTATTATCTGTGGTTAACACAAAACCAAGCTTTGCTAATTTGATCTCCACACGTCTGGCACCATTTGCTCAGGCTCTGGCACCACCTCTGAATGCGGCCTGAGCTTGACCTCTTAGGCTCAGTCCTAAACATTTCACAGGACCCTCGACTGTCCCAAGCCAGGGGTTGAACAAAACCCAGCATTAGGACTTAGAAAACATCCAGCTGAATTGTAGATTGGTTAGACAATCATTAGTTTTTCATAGATAGGCATCACTTCTCAAAGAAGTTTGTCCTTCCAGTGAGGCGCTGGAAAAGAAGCAAATTTCGGACTTCATTACCCTCTTTTTCCCCTCTTGTCATGCTCACCATTCCCCTTCTGTTTCAATCCTTGGTCATTGTAGGTGAATGGTTCTTTTGGTTTTCATTATTGTGAAAACACCTTTTTTATTGCCATTCCATCACGAATTTTTCCCACTTTCCTGCTGTCTACGGTGAGCCCCAAGCCCTGAATGGCATGATGTTGTGCACAGCCAAGGTGGGCTCCCCCAAACATGAGGAACAACCCAATTTGTTCAACTTTGACCCCGAGTGGACACCTGGATTCCCTCCCTCTGACTTTTAAAACCTCCCTTTTGTAAATTTTCAAATGTTGGTGCCAGGTTTGCTGGTCAGAGCAAGAGGAAGCAACCTCAAATTTTGCCAGGGGAGATTAGCTGGATGTCAGGAAAATTTCTTCCCTCAAAGGGTTATCCAGCCCTGGCACAGCTTCCCAGGGCAGTGCTGGAGTCCCCATCCCTGGAGGGATTTAAAAGCCATGTGGATGTGGCACTTGGGGACAGGGGTGGCCTTGGCAGTGCTGGGCAATGTTTGGATGGTCTGAGAGGGTTTTTCCAACAGGAATGATTCTGGGATTCTGTGATCCTCATTCCCTGAGGATGCTAAACACCCAATTTTATTTGACTTGCTTTTCTCCAGTCCAAACAGCCACTCTGCATTCCCATGAGAGCTGCTCCCTGTCAGAAAACAACCCAATGACACTTGAAACTTGTCCAAACTCTGGTTTGAACAGCTGAGAAGTTTTAAAAGTCAGATCCTTCACCAAAACCAACACAGCGAGTTCTGTGAGCACCCAAAATAACAAATCACTGAAACTTTGAGCTGGGGGTGTCACTTCTGATTGCTGGGGCTGAGTCAAAGGGAGCCTTGTCACCGACTCCCAAGTTCCCATGAAGCCAGCCCTTTGTGCCCCAGCTCCCCAATCAAAATTCCACCCAGCAGAAGTGTGAAAATATTTTCAGTGTATTTATTAGCACCTCCTCTCGCTCAGAAGGCAAACAGAATGACGAGATCTCAGGAGAGTGAAAGACAGAATATTAGCCCCCTGTGCTGCCAGTGCTCCCAAATTTCTGCCAATTCTTGTCACTCCCGACCCCGGGCGGCCTCACGCGGTTTTATTTAATCAGCCCATTTCCAAATTCTTGGGAAAAAACAAATGAAGTTAAATAACAAATAGCATAAATATTTTAATAGGCCTTCACATTACCAACTGCCAGACCAGCTGTCTAAACTGCAAGAGTTTTGGTAGCTTTTTTTTTTTTAATATACTTTAATTTATTTTTTTTTACAAAGCAGAAACACATACGTCTGTGCATCCAAAGGCATCTGTCTCTGGAGTGATCCCTGGCCTTGGGCACTGTGGCACAGATGCTCCATGGGGACACTTGGAGGGTGCTGGGTCCCAGCTCTGCAACCTCTTCACGCTCCCATGGCAAGTGGGAAGAGGAAAAAACCGAGTCCTGAGCTCAGTGTTAAAAGTTCAGATTCCTCCCTGAATAATTTTCATCAGAAAAGAAGATGGAAAATAATTCCAATATTGTGTATTTACCTGCAAACCAATAAAAAGCAGCTTTGCTATGTGTGGAAAGTCTGGTTTTCTACAGCCATGGTCCCAAAGAGCAGGTCTGACTTCATCCAGATAATATTTTGGGAATTTGGGCTTTCGTGATAGCCTGGCCTAGTGGGAGGTGTCCCTGCCCATGGCAGGGGTTGGAGTGAGAAGGTCCCTTCCAACCCAAACCATTCTGGAATTCTAAACATGAGGAAGAGGATGCTTGGAACCCCACACCCCAAAGGGACCAGCTCAGGGGGAAGGGGGCTGAGTATCTACAGGTGAGTATTTAATAAAATGTTCATAGAGAGAAAGAGGCTTTGAATCTGTCAGTGAAGCACCTGTTACTGAATTGAAAATAAAAATGGAAAATCTTAATAAAATGCTCCCAAGCCCAATGCCTTCTTAGGCGAATCTAATTTTAAATATTGTGAAACTAGGAGAGAGGAAACAGTAATTTTGCAAAAGAAGAAAATAGCTACAATTAAAAATATATTTGATGATACAAATTTTGGCTATGAAATCTGAAAAGAAACAGTCTCAACCCCCTTATGACGCTAAAACAGTGAGAGGAGGATGAAAATTCCTTCTTCCTTTTGGGTCTCATCTAGGCTGAACTCCATGAAAATTCAGTTTTTAAAGACAGGGCTAATTCCCACTGACTGCAGAAGAGAGAAGAGCTCACCAGCTGAATTTTAAGGAAAAAAGTTCCCCTACAGAAACTGGAAGTGTCCCATGCAATGGACACTGAGCAGACCCAGGTTCCACATCATGAAAGTGCACAGGGATAACCATGGCCAAATTTTCCATCTGAACAGGAAATACCGAAAATACATTTTAGATATACATATTGATATAGATATATATACATATTATATATATAGATATCTATATATAGATATTTATATATACTTTTATATAGTAATTTATTTTAATTATTATAAATATATTAAATATATTTACTTTTACATATTTACCATATCATCAGTTCATATATAGTGTGTCTATATATGACTTCTAGACACACCATATATACTGATGTAATTTAATTAATATTCAGGAAGCAGCAGCAGTTGATTGCCAAATTTTGTCCTATTCTGAGCACACTGATTTCCATTAGGAACACTGATTTTCCTACAACACCACATTAATAACCTGCTGTCTGTGTCCTACAAGTTTAGGTCAAAAACTTATTTGGAGCCTTGGGAATAGTTAACATTCACCAAAAAATATTCTTTGAACACTTACTATTGCTTAGCTTGAAGTTCCTAGAATTCTGCATAACAGAAATCTTGTGATTTTTTGGGAGTAGATTCCCAGAATGGTTTGGGTTGGAGGGAATAGAAGAGCTCAGGAATGTTCTCTCTTTTCTCAGCCTCTCCAGCAGTGGAAAGGTCCCTACACAACTGTGTGAAAACTGCTGGTTTTGGGAGAAAAAAGGGGAATTTTGGGTTTTGCTTGCAGAGGAAGCAGCTGAAGTTTGTGTGGTGCTACCACGCGAGGGAGCCCTGTCCTCAAAAATTCACAAATTTAGGGGCGACAAAACAAAGCAGGAACGAACCTCAGCTCCAGGGGGATGCCAAAAACCAGAGCCCCTGATCCATCACAAACCCCAAATCATCCCAGCCAAGTTGTGGGAGAGCTGGAGAGAAAGGAAATCCCCAAATGGAGAGAAAAAAGGACATTTTTTATACTATTCTCATTTATATTTGAACAGAGAAAAAGTTTATAGTTAAAACAGTGAGGTGCATTATATCTGTCTGAAAACCAAGATAAGCTCATAATAATATCAATCAAATTCACAGGCAAAGAGTAAGGCAAAACTGAGCCTGCAAATATGACAGGCATAAAACTTTTATATTTTCCCCATAAATTACGTTGCTGTCCCCCAGTGAGTATTTTCAAATATCCACACAAAAAGGTTTAAGCACACAGCCCAAATGTCTCCCACCAACCTATTCCAACATAATTCATTACCAAGCAAGGGCTAAAGCAGCCAAGGTGGTTTTCCACCACACAGAAATGTTTACAATATTTAAATCACAACATAAATGAGTCAAATTGAGCTTGCTCTGGCATCGTGATCCTCCCCTCCCTGCTGCTGTCATGTGCACTGAACATGACCCGGGGTTCCCATGGAAAAGGGAATTGTAATCAGAGCCTGGAACTCCATCAGCAGTGAAGGGAACTGGATGGCCTTCCCACAGCCCTAAATCCACTCCTTCCTGATGTCAAACATTCAGTTCAAAACCCAAGCCACAATTTCCTGCAAAACAACATCTCCTGCAGCCCTGTGCCACTTGTGCTGCACAAAACCCCACAATCAACTTCTGAATGTTCATCCACCACCACCGAGATGGCTGAAGGGTTTGGCAGAAAGTCATGAGGTTGAAGATGGTTGAAGATTTGGCAGAAAGTCATGAAGTCAAGCGTTGCCAGCAGCACTCAGCCGTCACAATCCTGCTGGACACAATGGGGTGCAGAGACAGCACCTCCCCAGACTGAGGGATCCCCTCCCAAATGTCATAATAACCCCAAGGCTGGGAAAGGCAAGACTCAGGAACAAGAGGAATTCCTGAATTGGAAGTTGCCACAGAACCTTCAGAAGAAACCAGAATCCATTCCATCATGGAATGGTTTGGGTTGGAAGGGACCTTAAGGATCATCCAGTTCCACCCCTGACACCTTCCACTATCCCAGGTTGATCTAAGCTCCATCCAGCCTGGCCTTGGACACTTCCAGGGATCCAGGGACAGCCACAGCTGCTCTGGGCACCCTGTGCCAGGGCCTGCTCACCCTCACAGGGGAGAATTCCTTCCCAATATCCCACTCTGTGTCATTTTGAATTCATTCCCCCTTGTCCTGTCACCCCATCCCTTGTCCAAAGTCCCTCTGCAGTCTCATGGAGCCCCTTCAGGCCCTGAACCCTGGCTCCCCTCAGAGACAGGTTCTACTGAGCAAATTTGAAAATTATCAATAACTACGTCCATAATTTATCAAGAGTCTTCCTGAAATACTAAAACACAAGATTGTTTCTGTTTCTCCTACCTCGCATTCCGCCACCTTTGTATCACTCCAAATGTTTTGCAAACTCTAATTATAACAATTACTTTCAGGAGGTGTCTTCGCACCGCAAGCCAAAACATTAGGGAACATTATTACACACCCATCCCCAGTCTCTCACTTCTCTTACAAGGCCACATGATCCAAAAGCTTCAAGACAAAATTTCTGAGACTCGGCCTCCACCCACACCGGGCTCCTGTGCTCCCTGACTCCAACCCGCGTGTGCCGGCACATGCAGCAGAACGGGAGGTGAAGAGCACGGGAAGCTCCAGGGTCTCCTAAACAATAATTGCCAGGAAATGGGAGAGTCTTTGTGCATCCTCCTCACAAGGTGTTGCATTTTCTCTCTTGGCTTCTATTAACTAACGTGGTCTGGAATTAAAAGGGCTGCAATCCCTCTGATAAAGCAACACAATTGCGTTGCTCTTCACTTCTTGGCTCCCTGCGTTGAGCCACCCTTGTCACACTGATGCCTCAGGGTTTATCTTTTGTATTTTTCAGATTCTATTCTGCTTTAGTGTGCAGCTCTGAGCTTCACGTTCAGCGTTGCTGAGCTCTGTGCACAGAGCAGGGAGACAAAACAATTCCTGCTCCAGCTGGGCACCAAGGACAAATGACCCAAATCTCAGCCCAGGAGCACAAACCCCGTGGGCTGGAGAGAGAAAAACAAGCAGGGTGGGACTGCAGGGGCTAAAGCTGGAATGGGACAATGAACTGCAAGGTGCAAATGGAGCAGAACTGATCCCAGGGAGAGACCCCGGGAGCGCTCGTGCATTTTGGGGCCATTTTGGTTCATCTTGGGTGCAGCCCTGGCTGGGCTCTGGTGCTGCCCAAGGTGGATCCATGGAGGAGATCCTGTTAATAAATCCCTGCTTTGTTCTGTGACTCTGCCCAGCCTCTGCTCCGGGGCAGCCTTCACAAGGCATCAACACCATTAATGTTTCTAATTAATAAACAATACTTCATGTATTTCACATATTTATTGATGCATAATAATCACAAAATCCTAGAATGGCTGGGGTTGGAAGAGACCTCAAAGCCCATCTTGTTCCCTTCCCCGAGGGCAGGGACACCTTCCACTATCCCAGGTTGCTCCAAGCTCTGCCCAAGCTTGGCCTTGGACACTTCCAAGGATGGGACATCTCCAACTTCTGGGTTCCCCCACCCACAGGGAGCAGGTTTGGTAATGGGAGCTCCATACCTGTGCCAGAGCTCGGGGAAGGCAAGGATCCCTTCAGACATTTAGGATGTCTGCAGACATTTAACACCTTGTGAAGGCAGCACTGCGTGCCCAGGGAAGAATGGAAGGTAAAGCCTTCCTTGGATCAGCCATGCACATTTCCTCCTCACACACACATTGGATTACAGTGGCTGGATCAAGCCCTCAGTGCCTTGTGCTCCTTTCCTCCCCAAACAGGATTTGGAAAAACTAACGACTCAACAAACATCCTAATGGTTCCCTAAAAATTCTGTTTCCCATTTTTCTAAATTAACCATTAAGCACATCAGCATCACATCAAGCCCTCCATCCCTTGGCCAGACTCTCAGTGTCCCAGGAGCTCTGCAGGGAGCTGTCCCCACACTGCCCATCGCTGACCACAGGGACTGGGAAGGGATGCTGCTCCCACCATCCCACTGAATTCCCGTAGTTTCATCCTGGCTAGGAGTTATTTCCTTGGATGAAACAGGGGACTGAGCAGATTTATACAGGCCCGTGTGGTGTGCACACAAATCACAGGCTGTGCTTTCCCTCCCTTTGGCCATCCCACTCCCTTAATTCAGGACCAGAGGGAAGATGTGCAGCAGGACTGCCAACACTTCATAAATCAAAATTCCATGAAGTGACATCATGTCACGGATGTATTTTATGAAAAATCCTTTCCTTAGGATTTTTTCTCCTGAGAAGCTGAGAGGCCTCAGAAACGAAATGCAAACAATGATTATCTGCTGCTGTGGGGTGTAACAGGTGCATCTGTGATTGGTCTCATGGGGTTCTTTCTAATTCATGTCCAATCACAGTCCAGTTGTCTTGGACTCTCTGGTCAGTCACAGTATTTCATTATCATTCCATTCCTTTCTATTCCTTGCGAGTCTTCTGATGAAATCCTTTCTTCTATTCTTTTCAGTATAGTTTTAATATATCATTTTCTTTTAGTATAATATATATAATAAAATAATCAATCAGCCTGCTGAAACATGGAGTCAAGATTCTCATTTCTTCCCTCATCCTGGGATCCCTGTGATCACCTCCACAACATCAAACTGCCATCAGTACCTGGAGCTCCTTCCCAGAGGAACAGTAAGAGTTACAGACCTCATGGACAGGGATCTTTTCTTAATTTCATCCTTTCTTAATTTCACCGCATCTCTGGAACCGTCCCAGGCCAGGTTGGACAGGGCTTGGAGCAGCCTGGGACAGTGGAAGGTGTCCCTACCCATGGCAGGGTGGAATGGGATGGGCTTTAAGGTCCCCTCCAACCCAAACCAGTCTGGGATTTTAAGACTTTCTGATTCTATCGCTCTCCCAACTCACCAGCCAAGTATTTCTCTAAGTACTTGTTTATCATAAGGCCCAGGAATTCACATCTCACAGTTAGGAATGGGAAGCCAAGGTTGGAAACCTCTCAGATATATATCTGATAAATATCAGTGAAATCTGCCCCTCATGACAAGGTCACTGATACAGATACTGAAATACCAATTAAAAGTCCCCAGAAATTTCATTTACACATCTATCCAGAGCTCCTGCTTGTCTGGGAGCTAAAAATAAATAGATTTGTTGACATTTGTAGATAATGACTGCTTGAGTAAATAGAATTTCAGACCTGAAACATCTCAACTTTACAGAGAGTGCCCTGGTACCATCACCTGCCACAATTTACACGGATTTATCATCTATCTCTCAGAAATAAAAATTACATTTGGTAAAATCAGTAGAAAGCAAACAAAATATAGCCCATGATTAAAAAAACCACATAATTACACAAAGCATTATTCAATTTTTAGTAAAACATAAGGGCTGCTATTGCAGCAGATTTTGCAAAGCATATGAAGCATAATCATTTAGCATTAGGTTAAGTTGGATTTTTACATATCTGAAGACACAACACCAAGAGAAAAAAAACTTAGGAGTGAAACACCCTCATTCATGCTGAACCAAAACCTTCAAATGTCTGAAACATTCTTTTAAATAATTTTTTCTTCACTTATTGATGGAGTTGCCAGTCTTCCATCTCTTTACAATAAACCCTAATTTTGGTTAGGTTGGAATTGAAGGGAAAGTGTTCAGCACTGCCACAGCTCAGATTAAAAGTGGTTTCTCTTAACCAATTCTATTCCTTCCAGAAATGACCCTTTCGGAGAATATCTTTATTTTATTTATTTATTAACTGCTGTCTGAATAGCCTGCTCAGAATATAAAAGACAAACAACCCTTCCCTCTCCCTGTAACAATTAGCAGCCATGATAAAGCTCCAATTTCCAACTCAGTTAATTTAGCATGTCAAAAAGCAATCTTTGCCTGGTAATTTCAATGCACTGAATGTCACAGAAAGGCCAAGTGACAGATTGCTGCATTTCAGTCAGAACACTCATCCTACTAAAAATGTAATCAACTGATGTTCAGATCTCATTTGATATGCACTGTACAATATTTGGGTTGGGGGCAGCCTTTGGCATCTTGTTTGCCCCCCTCTTGTACAATAAAAAAATTGAATTCATGCTGCATTCCGAGTTCTACCATCAGTTTTAATAATCACACAGACAGGCAAGCCTAGACCACAACACTTCAATGGAATTTCGAGTTTATACTGAATAATCTGGGATTCACTCCTCACAGAGCAATTCTGAGTTCAGACTCAATAACGCTGGTGAGAACTGAAAATCTGATTCCCAGGCGCACTCAGGAGGCTGCAAAGTCCATCAAAAAGAAATTAAAACCCTTTACCAACCATTAGCATGCCCTGTGTTTAATCACATTCCTCGAACTCCATCACGGCAGGATGGAGAGGTTCCAGCTGGAAGCTGAATTTCAGGGCTCTGTCATGTTCCTCGTGCCCCATTTCCAGCAAGCTTTCCACGAATCTATTTGTTACAAATTATTTTGATGTACCAGCAATTTATTTGTCTTCTTTCCCGAGATTAGCTTCATAAGCTCACCACATTCCAAATCTAAATAACACATATGCTCCATGTTTAACAAACTCCAGTTGGCGCCTCATATGTGTACTTTTCCTTTTTATTCCAAGGAAAGGGCTGCAGAGCACTGGGGATCAGGCACCAGCGTGGGTGAACTCCCTGAATCCCTGCTTCTCAATTGTCAGGCAGCAATTGACTGAAATTGGGGGGGGAAAAATGATTTTTCTGACAGGCTTTGAGAAGTCAGAGGCTCCAAAACTTTTTCCAAGTCTCCTGTGTCTATCAGATGCTCAGTCAGGCGTGTGGCATCTCCTCCTTGCAGTGCCCATCGTGGGTGTGCCATGGCACTCTGAGGTTGGTGACTTTAATTTACACTTCAGGTGTGAGGGAATATGGATAAATGACTGATTTTTTTTGCCCAAATTGTCCCAACAAATAAGTGGTGGGAAAAGGAGCTACGCTGGAGGATGAGGAGTTACAAGAGCGAGGACCTAAGGCACAGCCATTTATGCAACAGCTTGTTCTAACTCTTTTTAATATTTACACTAAATTCTAGGTCAGCTGGAGTGGTGGGCAGGAGATCCAGCCCTTGATGAGGCATTAACTGCGTGTCCACACCTGTCCCTGGGAAAGCAGCAGAGACTATCTCACTTCAGGCTCTGCTTTTCCCCCTCTTCCCCTTCCCAGCTCCCCCACGTGACCTGGCACACCTGGACAGCCCCACCAGCAAATTAATTAAGGATTAAGATGAGTCCTGGATGGAGACAGGACCACTCTGAGCCTCTAGACACCAGTGTATGGAAAACAGCATTGGAAACGCAGGTGTTTCCATCCCAGCCCTTATTAATCCCCTAAGGAAGTGCCTCCTGCACAGTATCAGATCATAAACAGTAATGAGCACTTTAATTAATATTACCCCACTGCCAGGGAGAGATATCATATGTAAATTCAATAAATCATGGCTCTTCACAGGCAGTGTGGATGCAACCTGAAAGGGTGGTCTCAATCCCTAAAATTACCTCAAACAAATTCCCTGAGCGTGAACACAAATCTGCATCCAAATTCCCTTCCCAACTGGCTTCTTAATACACATCTCCTCATTTAGAGTCATTTTTATTCACAAGAAAGAGTTCAAGGTTCAGGAAGGAACAGTAAGAAAAATGAAGAGAGTGGAGGAATTCCCATAACACCCCAAATTCACAGAGAAATGTTCCTGAAGCGGGTTATTTCCAAGAGATGGCAGCCAGAAATGCCCATTATGTTTTGTATTCTTTCTGGATGGGTAGAAAGAACTGCACCTCTAAGTAATAAGAAAAACTTTAGTTCATTAAACAAACCTTAAGGGGAAGAGCAAATGAGAAGTGTTTTATATTCAGTGTCATCAATTCAGCTGAAAACATGTTTGTACCACTCCATGAAATGAATGCTTTTTATAGCGCCGTTCCTGCCAACGTTGCCTCATGAACATAATAAAATTAAACATGTAAAACCAACTCTGGAGATGGCAACAAATAAATTCCAGAGAAACACAAAGTAACACACATTCCTAAACAAACTGTTTGTGGAATAAAAGGAAAAAAAAATAGGTGAAGTGAGGAAAGAATCGTGCAGGGGGTGGACTGAATTCATGCAGAGGTCAGGGAAAGGGATTTTTCAGCCTTTCTTTTCCAATGTGTTTCCGAACCCCTAAAATTACAGCATTGGCAGCACCACCCCAGACCACAGAAGTGATTCACTACAGACAATTCTGCACTTGTTCCACTGGTGGAAGTCACCATGGAAGAAGGCTCAGCTCCATCCCCCAATGTGGCCTTACACCACTGCTGATCCTGGTGGCCATGGAATCATGGACTCAAATGGAAAAGATCTTTAAACCCCCTTTAAATCCACATCCACACAGCTTTTAAACCCCTCCAGAAATGAGAACTCCAGCACTGCCCTCAGCAGATGATCCTTTTGGGAAGAAATTGCTCCCAACACCCAGCCTGAGGCTGTTCCCTCTCCTCCTGTCCCTGTTCCCTGGGATCACAGCCCGACCCCTTTGGCTGTCAGGGAGCTGTGCAGAGCCACAAGGTCATCCCTGAGCCCCCTTTTCTCCCTCCCCTGGACAGGGATCCTTGTCCCAAGGAACCAGGAGCACCAACCACCAAGGACTCAGCCCCAGCGGCTGCTGCCCATGGGGAAGGTCAGGACCCTTCCCAAAGCTGATGTCTGCCAGAAATTCAGACAAATCCTCATATTCCTGTTTTCTGTTCCTCAGCAAAACAAACCAACCAAAAAAAAAAAAATATCCGGGTTAAAAGGAGGATGAAGGAGGCAGTTTCATTGTGGGCTTTTCTGTAGGTTGTTTTTGGGCTAGAACAAACCAATCCCTCCCTTCATCCCCCTCCTCTCCACAGGCAGCAGGGACAAGGACTCTCCCTGACTGCCACCCAGAAGAGCTGAAAGGAGGCACACAAAGCACACAAAGCCCTCCAAAGTTATGCCACAGTCATCAAATACCAGAGGAGTTTGGAAACCACTATTGTGGCCCCGAGTAGGAGCAAACCTCTCCAAATAAGGCAGCATTTCTCCTCCAACGTGCAGGAATTGGCAGCTCCCCTGCTGGAGTTTATGTAAGATTTCTCAAACAGATCAGCCAACTAACAAATGTCAAAGAGCCTTCCTGCCTTTGGAGGGACTTTCATTGCAGGAGGGGATTCTTGAAGAGCTTTGGAGTTGGGAAATGAATTTCCCCGCTGCCAGGATGGAGGTGAAGGAGGATTCCAAATCGTGAGCGGGGAATTGATGAGGAATGGCCACGCTGCCACCTCAAAGTGTCCCCTCTCATGTCCCCATGGGAGTAATTTGCAGAAAAATGGGCATTTCCAGAGAAATGGGGGTTCAGGATCACATTACAGGACAGGATCAAAAAGCAACGTGGCCTGACAAATATGAGATACTACTGGGACAATCTTAATGTGGAGACAAAATATTCCAGAAGAGTCTCAGAGAGGTCAGACAACACTGTATTTTAATACTTAGCTATGTTTATTTACCTCAGAAGACTGACTGAGTAAATTCAGCTTCACTTTCCAGCAAAAGGCTGCAGGACAGTTACTTAAACATTACTGGAAAGGAGATCTTAAAACCAGGCTATCCTGGTTAACCAAGACACGATATGGCAAGTGCTTAGCAACACTCTTTCCCAATTTTTTTAACCTCCACCAGCCTCCCACGGAGAATGACAAGGAGTTATTACCTCCTGACAATGAGCTCTTTCTTCTGCTTCTTGTCCCATTAGGCCCTGATCTCTGCTGCTTCTGCACAGAAGGTATTTTGAATATCTAAAAACCTAAAAGACACGATTGTATGCACAAAAAGCTCTTCAGAGCAGGGAGGGTTTGGGGCTCCAGTACACAAAAAAACTCAGAATAAAGGACCCAGCTTGTTTTGCCCCTCAAGTGTTCAGCATTTCAGATGCAATTTCAGATTTCAGCAGACTTCAGAGCAATGGTGGCAAAATTTATTTAATGAAATATTTAGGGTTTAGTGAAATATTTAGGGTTTATTATTTTATTGTTTATTAAGCTGCCTACCAGAATTAGTGGAGTTGATACTTGCATTCACTTAGGTATTTTCACTTTCTGAACAGCAAATAAAAATAAGCAACAAACCACTGGCACAGTCCAATAAAACAGAAAGAAAACCCAGATCTGTGGGATTGGAAGGCTCAAGGCACACCTATGGCTTTTTTACCTTAATATACAAAGCAAGAAGCACAGAGTCCAGATCAGCATCTGTTTCACTGCCACATCTCTATCCTAAAATATATTTACACACAGCAAATTGAAAAGGAGCCAGAGCCAATCAGCTGTTTGGGGGCACTGAATAAAAGAGGCTTTGATCCATGGTCACAGAGGAAAGGCAAGATGGGCTTTCAGCAGGGTTTTAAGGGACTAAAAACAGCAAAACAGGGAATAGGTTTAATTCCACTTTTCCCACCTGAAAGCTTTTCCCACACCATGCATAAAGACAAACAGCTGATGGCAGGAGAGAGAAGGGCAAAACACATCTGGGAAGACACAAGAAAAGGGTTTTTTCCTTGCCTCCTTGTCTGCAAACTCCGCTCTGGTTTGATCATCCCTTCCAGCAGCATGAGGTCAGGCCTGAGCTCTTTTATGTGGACAATTAATAACTCTTATCATCACTTGATTTATCTCTCTTTAACATGTGTGCATCACATGGAGATGGACTGGGTGAGTTATTACCTTGTGGAACCAAGCAAAGAATTTTGTTTTTACTGTCCTGAAGTTCTATTTCCTAACTTGAATAAGAAATACCACAGATCTATATTTCAAGAGGGACACGAGCAATGTCTTGGCCTAAACACACGCCTGATTTATTATTCAGATTTATAACTGTACTCTCTTCGGTGTTTGAGTTACACATTCTTTCTCTGCTGAAAAACAAGGATTAAATCTTAACCACAATGCCTTGATTTAAGCCTAATTTCCCCATGCACCATTCTCCTGCCTCCTGCAACTCTGAGGTTCCATGACTAAGCTCTTCCTGCTGCCACAAACTGATTTTTTCAAACACGAGATTTCTCTTGTTTGGCACATGCACAGAATACCACAAAATCCAATCATAGTGTCTGCACTGAGTAAATCTTTGTTCAAGTCCAGCTAGAGAGGCTCAGGGCACCCTTTTCCTCCACAGCTCACTGGAGACAGCTCTGAGGGAGGCAAAGGACAACAGGATTCCTCCAAGGACATTTCTTAAACCAGCCCCAGAAAAGGGCCACTGAGCAAACAGCCTTTCATGGTTCAGCATTCAGCTCCTGAGCTACATTTGATGAAAAATAACTCCCGATATAACACAATCAATCATTGCATTGCACAGAGGAGTTTTCAGCCCAAAAGTGTCTTTTCTGTACAACTGGCAAGGATAAATGGGAGCAAATCTCTGATACCTTTTCACTTTCATGACCCTGAATATTCCCCTTTGTCTTCAAGTCCAGAGGCAGCTGAAGACAGAGAAATTAAGCCAAGGAGAGCTGAGCCATAATTCTCCTTCCATGGCTGTGGCAAACACACCGACTCTGGCTTATTGATTCAAAGCCATTAATGAATGTCAGTGGCCAAACCATGAAGGTTTCTGCAGCTCTACATCCAAACTGGAGTTAGGCATCCCAAGATCAAATAAAAATGCAGGAGTAGGAGCCCTACACTGAATTTATCAGAGTTGTTCTCTATCTTGACAGCAGCAGCTGTAGCCGGCAGCGGTTTCATCCCAGTCTGCATCCATGAGGTATCAGCATTTCAGAGCCACCCTGACATCCTGGGAAACTTCCACTGCCAGGTACAACTCAGATAAAACTGAGAGTATCACAACAGCAACACCCAGGCCTCTCTGAAATTGAATAATTTTTAAAGTTGGAGGAGTCTGGCTCTCCCTGAGGGTCCCAGAGTAAACTGATTTTCCCCAGCCCACACAAAGCCAAACCCACCCTCAATGGAAACTCTGGCTCCTTCCAGACCAAGGTCCCCTCTCCAAGCTGTGCCAGGAGAGGTTTAGATTGGATACCAGGAGAAAATTGTTCTCTGAAGTCAGGGTCAGGCATGGAGGGCATCGGCCAAAGGTTGGCCTTGGTGATCTTGGGGGTCTTTTCTAACCTCAATGGTTCTGTCATTCTAACAGCTTCCAGAAAGACACCAAATTAAACCTCAGCCTGAAGGAGCCTGAGGAAAGGCAGTCAGGTTATTGATTATACTGAGCTGCAGAACCCTCTTCTTCTGCCAGAATTTCTCTGTGAGAGGGCAGAAGACAAAAGCTTTTGAAAAACCCTCCTTGCTGAATTAAATCTATTCCCTCTGGGCATTTGCTCCATCATAAAGATATAAAGATATATTTTCATTGCAGTCAAGATTTAGCCTTTTCCAGACTTTATTTTCCATCCAGTCAAACTGATCTGCAATGATTAATAAGCAGTAAAATAATTTAAGAACAAAGAATAAAAGTGTATTTAAAGTTAAGCCAAAATGTAAAACTAGAGATGGTGCTTGTATCTGTTAACTCAGAAATTAATCTGAGCCTAAAGAAAAGCCCATGGCCAGTTTAATACTTCAATTACAGTATCAGAGAAGCAGAAATAGCTAACCCAACTCATTCCATGGTGCCTTTCTGCTATGGACACAGCTTCCAACATGAACCTGATACACAAATGGGGCAATTACAGCAAACTGGGGTTTCTTTATGAGTATTTCTCTACCAAGTTACTTTTAGATGAGATGTTTTGATGTTTCCCACAGACCTGAACCATATGGGAATCGAGAAAGTATTAAAAATGAACAGAAACCCTGCTAATCAAAGGTTCAAAACATATAAAGCTCCTCTGAGCTACAGTAACCCTGTGGCTGCATGAGCTGCTGGATAAACAGAACAACCCAGATAAAGAACTGGAAAGGGATTAATTAAATCAGAAGCAATCAAGACATATTAAAAAGATTTCTAGAAAGAATAAATCAAACCACAAATACATTATTATGGGGTCAGCAGTGCTGTTATGGGAAGAATTGGTCCCTCCCTGCTCATTCCCCAGGTAATCAGATGGGTCACAGGACTGAAGCATCCCAGTGACTCCCAGCTGCCCAGGTTGGTCCTTCCTAATGCCCTTATAGATTAAAAAATGATCATTTCTCATGGATTAAAAGCACACAATACCCTATAAAAAGACCAGAATCTTTCCTAAGCAAGAGCGAAGCCCCGAGCGATGCCTAAGACAGGTGGATATTATCAGAGCATCCTCCCTGCAAACCTTCATTTGTTTGCAAGTCAAAGTCCTGAAAGGATTTCTGACATTCCCAGTGAAAAGATCTCGAGTCAAGACTCAGCTCAGCAATTTAATTCAGCTTGTTTTGTTGTCTCAGTTGTTTGTTCGGTGTTTATTGCCAGGCTTTGTTTTCCTGTCACCTCCATACCCACTCCACTGCCCTTGATTATCACGTGGCTCTCCACACTCTCATAATCCTCTGAGCTTCCTTTCAAGTAGCTTGGGAAAAAAGAAAAAAAGAAAAAAAAATCACAGTATGAGTTCATGAAACAATGTATGAATAAGTCATTTCCTCCTTTAAATACACCTCTGAGTAAATGATCCAGAGACTTTTCAAGAACCATTTACATAACAGTCGCTGATACAGGCTTCAAATTTTCATGTCAATCTCAGGATGGCATTTTAAATCACCCCATTTTCCTAAATGAGGTGAGAGAATTTTAAGAGCAGATTTTGCCAACTTTCAGACCCCTTCTTTTAGACCCGAATCTTTAAATGGTGAATTCTCCTCATCCCTCTCTATTTGGGGTAGAGCAGAAATGTCAGCAGTGCTCTGGGTGTATAACCTATAATCCAAACACAGTTGGGTGCTACTTCAAATACATTTTCTTTTACGACTACAAATGCCATAAATTTCAGCAACTGTCAATCCCACTTCACAGCCTGCAGCTTGAAAATAAAATTTGGAGGCTTTGCTAGATGTGAGTAACCATCTACTGCAGTACTACTGGGAAGACACCTATGAATCACAAGATGCTCAACTAGTTGCAAATAAATTTAGGTAATTTCCAGGCAATATCCGTAGACAAGTAAACAAGAGAGTGGAATTTGATTTCTGAGGTGTTGTGAGCACATCCAATCCTTCCTTGGGCTCAGAAACCAAGAAGAGGCTCAAAGGTGAATCTGTCCCCCAAATCTTGTTGGAGTTGGAAGAGCAGTGAGGAACGTGGGGGACAGGCTCTGCTCCCAGGGAACAAGGAACAGGAAGAGCCTTAAGTTATGCCAGGGGAGGTTTAGGTTGGATATTAGGAATTTTTTCCCAAGAGTCACCTGAGCAGAGCAGTGGTGGAGTCCCCATCCCTGGAGGGATTTCAAAGCCATGTGGATGCGGCAGATGGGGACACGGGGCAGTGCTGGGGAGTGGTTGGACTCTGATCTAAGAGGACTTTCCCTCTGTGACTGCATTCCAGAGAAGTTTCTGGATGTGGCTCCTGCAGCAGCAGGATTGCTCTGAAGGCACCAAGGGCCACATGGGAACTCATCAACCGCATGGGATCATCACAAGCTCCATGTGCTGCTCCAGGGCCCCGCTGGGAGCTTTTCCTTGGCCTTGGGATGCTGCAGGAATTCCCTGGGATTACACAGATGGAGCCAAGGACTTCTCTGCCAGCCTGAGAACAGGAAGTGCTCAGATGAGCTTCTCTTGGAATGTCTTGGCTCTCAGAGGTCTTGGAGCACAAAGCGAAGGGCAGAGGTGGAGATTGGGATCTCTTTGGGGGCCAGCCTCTACACCCACAACACCCCTGACGAATTTTTGTGCTGAGCCAGGAGTTTGGGCAATGGAGGGATAAAAGGGCTCATCCATAGCAGTTGGCACTTTTGTTTGAGTGACCTGAAAGAACCCAAGGATTGGGAGCCATAAATTCCCAAAGGTACTGCCACATTTCTTTTTTTGGCACCAAGTCCAAACACCCAAAACAAGGACAGTTGACTTTGATGTGCCCCACAATCAGAGGCAGCAGCTGTGACCCTGAGAGCCTCCCAGCCCCAGAAAAGCCCATTCTTCAAGTTCACTGGAAAGGCCACAACCTTGGAGGCGTGGAACCCAAAAATACAACGTGATTTAGAGCAGAGCTGGAGGAGAAGACAAAGCAGCCAGGGGAAGGGAAGTGGCAGGAAGGCTGAACTCCAGGAAAAAGGACATGGGAAAGGCAATGGGAGCTCACAAAGGGAATCTGCAAAGAGTCAGGGGGTGAGGACCTGTGACCCTGAGCACTGGGGCACCCCAGCTGCTCTGAAAGGAGCCCAGCAAGAGCTGCAGCCCATCACTTCTATCAGCAGAACTCCATGCAGAGCTCACCCCCACGCTGGGGAGCAAACCCTGGGAGGATTTCTCAGACAACCTGCAAGCACCAGGCTGAGAAACAGGACAGCACTGCCAGAGGAGAGGGAATGCAGAAGGATGATGTGAAAATCAGGAAAAGAAAAAGCCAGTGTCAAAAGCAGCAGGAATCAGAGCCTAAGTGCCTTTTTCTGGTAGAAATCATGGTTTTAGCCAATTTCAACAGGTAGTGGTGCCAACTGTGCTGCACAATAAACACTGGAGAAGAGGCTTTGGAGAACATATCCGTCACCACGGCGTGACATGTTAGTGCTGCCTGCTTCCCAGAGTGAGAACAAACAGCAAAATCCAACTCCTAATGAAGTCAAACAACCCAAAAAGGAAAAGAGCAAAAGGAAACACTCAGTCTGTCTCTCTCCCCCATCACCAAGCACATTAGCAAAATGGAGTGTTCATGATTAATTCACATTCTTTTCCCACTGTCTCTCCTGCTGGAGCAGCATAAAACCCAGCTCATTGTTCCTGCTCTCTGAGGATGCAGGAGCTTCGTGGCATCTCTAGCAGAGCTCTGGAATTTTTCCCAGCAAGCTCCAGGATGTCTGCAGGGATTTCACCTGTTTGGTGACAATTCCAGAGCGTCAGTGCCAGGAGGGGATTTGTCAGAGCTCTGCAAAGAGCCCAGCACTCATTGCCCCACGAATGACACAAAATCCTGCAGCATCACTGCAGCCATGATATTTGCTGAAAAATCCTTTCCCTAGGATTTTTTATCCCTGAGGAGCTGAGAGGCCTCAGGAACAAAATGTAACCAATGGTTATCTGCTGCTGTGGAATGCAACAGGTGCATCTGTGATTGGTCTCGTGTGGTTGTTTCTAATTAATGGCCAATCACAGCCCAGCTGTCTCGGACTCTCTGGTCAGTCACAAGATTTTATTATCATTCTTTTTCTATTCTTAGCCAGCCTTCCGATTAAATCCTTTCTTCTATGTATTTAGTATAGTTTTAATATAATATATATCATAAAATAATAAATCAGCCTTCTGAAACATAGAGTCAGATCCTCGTCTCTTCCCTTGTCCTGGGACCCCTGTGAACACCACCACAGATCACATTATTTTAGGGCTCAAGGCACCAAAATTAGGCCATAAAAACTCAGAGAGTGCCGATCTTTACAGCACTGAGATGGGCACCATGGCTGGATGGAGAGATAATTAGAAGTTAGTGACAATTGGCACAATGCACAAGGAGAAAAAGGCTTTTCTTTTAAAAAGAAGAAAGCTAAAAACGCTTCGACTCTACTACACCCCATAAAAGCCAGCTTTTTGAAGCTATTTCAATTAAGCCCAGCAAACTCTTCAAAAATCTTTCAGATTGTTCCAGATCTCACCTGACTCTGTTCTACATTTTCAGGCAAGGGGGAAAGAAAAAAAAAAAAAAAAGTTATTTTACTTTGAAAATCTACATAATTAAAACCAGCACTGTCTTCTGATTGATAAAGTTTCAAGTGACAGCTTTGCAGCAAGCTGCCTCCCACACAGAAGCAATTTGTAAAAGCCTTTCAGAGTTTTATGTAACTGAAAAATCTGAGTTGCTTTCATCCAGGTCTTTCTTTCCAGCCCCAGTTTAAATGTGGCTGCAAGGAACTGCAACAAATAGATGCCTGAATATAATATTAATTTAGGGACCAAACATTTTGTCCAACGATCAGGCACCGACCGACAGCAAAGGCTTTTTCTTGTTGTTCTTTTGTATTTGGCAAATTTTGAAACATTTTTATCTTTAAAGCCCAACTTAATCCGAATTTTTTCAAGCACAGCTGGTCACACAACACGTTTGCCACCAGCTCAAATGGGCTTTTAAGCTCCCCTGAGAGCAAAACCCAAATGAACTGAAACAACAAAGGAATAAAAGATGACAATAATTCCCTCCCTGGGCTGGTGAATACAAACCTGTGTTTGTTTTTTCAGCCATGCAGCACCTCCAGCACTAGAGGGAGTACCCAAAAAAAGCTGAATATTTCCTTCAGCAAAACTTCAGCAAAACCTGAGCATGAGTTATAAAACTCATCTGAATCCATGTATTCTCTGAGATTTTGAAAGCTGGTAGGGATAGCAAAATTGATTCCTTATAAATTTCAGCGGTGGCTTTTAAGAATTGTAGCTCTTAGGAAATAATCTAAGCCTCAAACCCCTCACCTAGATGCAGGTATCAGCCTCCCAAGTATATCAAGAGCTTTTAAGGTAAAAAAGTAAAGGCAATGCGTGGTAAAAAAAAAAAAAATTTAAAGTAAAGTAGCTTGAATCAATGTTGGCCCAATACAGTTCAGGAAAACAAATTTTTGTTAAATGCAAACATCACTAGTGGGGTTTTTTCCCTAAAAAACTGATCTAGTTCTTATAACCAAATAATTGTAACATTTACAGGCCAAGCACTGTGATGTCCCACAAATGCAGTAGAAACTGAGTGAAAACACTGAGTATTGAAAAACGAGAGAAAAAAAGGTGTCAAAAAGAGTAAAATATTGAGAAAATGTGAAGATATTCCTATTTTAGCACTGTAGAAAATGGGAAAAATTTGTAAAAAAATTTTGTCAAATATTGGAAGCGATGAGATGTTTATTTTATGTGGCCCACATCTTTGTCCTGTGGGTTTGTTTGGCTATTTGCTGGTTTGTAGAGCTGGTTTTTGGTTTGTTTCTTTTTTTCCTAACCATTCTTGTGTGCATTGTGTTGTTACCTGTGACTCTCCTGGAGCCCCTTTAGGCACTGGAAGGTTTCAAACTTCATCCCCAAACACTGGAACCACTGTAAGGATTTAGAGCAATACAACAAACCACCCCATCCATCCACAAATTCCTGGCCAGACTCTCTCTGCTCAGGAATTCCTGACTCTCCTGGAGCAGGTGCTTGGAGCAGACACCTCCAGAGGTCTCACAGATGCAGTTGCTCTGCTTTCTCAGTTTGTCAAAAATGGGAAAAACTTGTAAAATACTGGAAACTATGAGAGGTTTCTTTTGTGTGGCCCACATCTTTGCGCTGTGGGTTTGTTTGGCTATTTGCTGATTTGCAGAGCTGGTTTTTGGGTTGTTTCTTTTTTCCTAACCCTTCTTGTGTGTTGTTACCTGACTGCGACTCTCCTGGAGCCCCTTTAGGGCATTACAAGGTCTCAAACTTCATTCCCAAACACTGGAACCACTGTAAGGATTTAGTGCAACACAACAAACCACCCCATCCATCCACAAATTCCTGGCCAGAAGGGAAAGACCCAGACCTTTCCCACTGGTTCCCTGCCCTGATGAGAAGAAGACAAGCCTGATCTGCAGCCTGCAAATCTGAAGGGTGTTGTTTCCCACAGACAGTGACAGCAGCCTGAGTGATGGCTGAAAACCCTCAAGACAGCAAACCCTGAGCACCCTTTGCCAGGCACATCTCAATGATTTTCTTCTTCAGTCAGACTTTTTCTTTTGTTCCAGCTCTGTTGTGATCTCTCAACACATCCAAGTATTACTTAATTCAGGAGTTTGTCACATAAAAGCCATTTTTATTCTTCTTTAGAGGAGGTTTTCACGAGACATTTGTTCTTGCTGGGGAGCATTCTTAACAGGAAAAAAACGCTATATTAATGGTATTTTGCAAACCAGAGTGCTAAATACTTATTAAACCTTTTTTTTGCAAGTTACTTGCTAATGGAACTTGCTTTTTTACCCTTCCCATTAAAAGAGAAAGTAACCACTGCCAAAAAATAAAGGAGAAATTTGGAAATTCTGCCTCTCCTCCTGTGTAATTTTGTCTTGTTGTGTGTGACCCCTGCAAAGGGCGAGCGTGGAAAAAGAAAATATTTGTGTGGCAGCAACGGCCCCACGTCTCTGAGGCACTTGCCACGCCAGCTGCAGGGATCAGTCTCCTGTTACAGATGGACTGTGCCTGCAGAGCAGCCAAAATGGAATGTTAATTCAGGCTCAGCCACGCTAAAGCCAGGCAGGGCTCGGGGCATTCTTGGGGAAAAACAAGGGCTCCACAAAAACCTTGCTCTGAGAAAGGCCTTGCCAAAGCAGTTTACATTTCTAATTTCTCTGGTTAGCTTGAGTCTGAGAGAAAACATCACCCTTGGAAAATCCTTCTCACCATTTTGTCCATGTTTCCCGATGCCCTTTGACACCTGCTGGCTCAGACTTGAGAGTTTTCCAGAAAAAAACCTCATTCCCTGCCCTCTTCCATTGTCTTTATCTCCTCCAAAAGTTATTGTGTTCTTCCAAGCCAAGCAAAGATATTTTCCCTTTATTCAGATTCCTGCCCATCCATCTATGGGATTATGGGGATAGAGCAAAGACAGGATCTCCCACATCCAATAATTTAAGTCCAAAACACCACACATCCAGCCCAGCACTGTTATTTTTCTTGGATTCAAGCATGGAAGCAAATTTCTGTGGGTTAAGGACCCAAAGTAAGTCCCTGCAGGGTTTTTGGCCAAACCGAAGGTTAAACTATAATAACATGAAATACCTGAGGCCTCAGAAGTCATGAAAATTATTCCAAATTAAGCCAAAAATAAAAGGGGGAATTACTTATTCAACAGCTCCAAAAAGAAATCCAGTGTCCAAATGAACTCCTGATACCCAGCATCTGGAGGAAAAGGCAGGGAAAAGCAAAGTCAGCCTCGATATTTTCACTGTTGGTGCTTCCCAGCAGTTCTGAGCTGTTGTGGCTCTGGAAAGATTTTGTTCTCCCTGAGCAGCATCTCCCACGGCACTTCCAGGTGCACAAGGCTGGGCCAAGCCTGTTCCAGGAGATCATTTCTCATGTTTTTCATCAATTTTCATGCACAAACCAAAGCAATTGTTACTTGTCCACCAGAACAGGCAGCCAGAGAAAGCTCAGGGCATGTTCACGACTCCAAACCATCAGGGGAAAAAAAAAAAAAATTGAACTTTCTTTGCTGCCCTCCAAACTCTGCCCTGATCTCCTTTGCTCTTACAAACCTCTCTGCAATCAGGGATTTCAGCAACTGCCTCTGACTTTCAAATCAGATGATCACAGGTGCTTTTCAAAACCTTGTATTCATCAAAAACCTGGAAATTTTCATCCATCTGAGGTCGTGCCCACACGAAAAGGTAATTTTTTTCCCCAGACTAAACCAGATAATTTAAATTTTTGGTAAATTTTGAGAGCGTAAGGACTAAGCCTATACGGAGCTCAGAAATTATTCACTTCTCCACACAGAAGTCAGGACAAAAACCATTATAAATTTATGCTTTCCATAAGTTTTCCAGGATAAATGGGACGAGTCTGGCCAGTTGCATCACAGCCTGAGATGGGCTCTGAGCAGCACCACGATATCTGGGCACTGAACACTGCAAGGAACAATCCAAAGGGGAAAAATCCAAAGCAAAAAAAATAAAAAAAAAAAGTTTTTAAAATCTTGCATCAAAAGGAGCCTTTGCTCTCAGGTTACAGAGACAGAACATCCTTGTTGTCACTCAGCTGTTACACAACTTCAGCTAAGCGCTGTTAATTATCTAATACTGAGCCACTTCTCCTTCTTCAAGGTAATTTTCCATCCTATGAGTTTTTATATCAGAAGTCATGCAGAACTGACTCTATTTATCTTTTGCTCTCTGGCAGAAGTTAGAGTTTCTTAAAGCTCAGACCTGAAGAAAATCTTAATACCCCTCTTAATTTGTCACCCATCTGAAAACTGAACTTGAAATAGTTTGTAGAAGCTCTTCCACACAGGTCTTTTGTTTTAATTGAACTTTTCTTTTTCCCACAGGAAAGCTAATTTAGTATGACTTGCCACTACGAAAATTGAAATTCTTGGGCTAATTAATTTTTGTACCTGAAAGTGAATATTACTTTTTTTTTTCTTTCAGTTTTTAGCACCTCCCTCTAAAAAGTTCAATCCTTGCCATGTAAAACCAAAGGAGAGATAGAAAAGTTTTCAGGAATTTGAAAACTTCACAGGAATTAGAAGGTTTATCAGGAATTACTTTAGAGGGTGATAGAAGTTTTTCATCTCTACAAATCTAGTGATATATAAAATCAGGGGGAAGTGAGAGGTTCCATCATAGAACTTTGGCATGGTGGGACAGGAACACATGAACTTTCCAACCTCACTTCCATGAGTAAAAAGCAGGAGACCCATTAAAAGTAATTTTTAGAGGCAGAGATGAGATATACTGGTTATATTGTTTGATAAATCCTTAAGAGCAGAAAGAAATAATTTTCCTGTACTTGCACCTCAAAAGGGTGAAGTTCATCCCAGGAGGACCAAGAAGATGACTTCAAGCACATTGGGCTTTGACACCAGAATTATTTTATGGCATCATCTGGGCCTTAGATATTTTGCTGTTATTGTCTTCCACCTACAACTTCCTCTATAAGTATTTCCCCACCAAAATAACCCCATATCTTACACCAAACACCACAGATCTTCCCGTTGTCCATCTCTGCAGCCATTCCTCACTCTAGATTTTTCCCTACTGATAGAACAATGCCTCACTCACTTATATTTGCCAGCAGCAGAGCTAAGAGCAACTTCAATAATTGCAGTAAGCCCAGAAATAAATTGAAATCACTTACATCACCCATACAGATGGCTCTGTGCAGCATCCAGAATACAGAAGAGGTGACATTCCACAGCCAGGTGGGACATGGGACTTCCTGAAGGAGCAGGGTTGCAGGATGTTCCCCACACACTGATCCCAGCAGGATTTGCCTCCCCACTTTGCTTTCCCTAACAAAGCAGCCAAAACCCCACCAAGGCCATTTAGGGGTGGGATAGAGCCCAGGGTGGAAGGTAATTGCAGCAAAGCCTGATGAGGATGATGAGGAGCAGCTAAGCCTGGAGAAAATGAGGCTCAGGGATTTTATTGCTCCCAACAGGAGGGTGCAGTCAGCTGGAGATCAGGCTCTGCACCCAGGGCACAAGGGACAGGACAAGAGGAAATGGCCCTGAGGTGCACTAGAGGAGATTTAGGTTCGATATTGGGAAAATTCCTTCACTGAAAGGGTGACCAAACCTTGTCACAGCCGCCCAGGGCAGTGGGGGAGTCCCCATCCCCGAGGGATTTCAAAGCCCTGTGGATGTGGCACTTGGGGACACGGGGCAGAGGTGGGGAATGGTTGGACTGGACGGGCTCAGAGGCTTTTCCAGCCTGTGTGATCCCAGGGTTCTGGGAAATGCACACAGAGTTTCCCCACATCCCCAGCTGTGCCGTGTCCCTCAGTGATGGATGCACAGCATAAGCTGCAGAGCAGTTTTTTTCTTTCCCATGCACAGCCCTGGAAGTACAAAACCACTGTTTTCTGTGCTCCCTTTCCCTTTGCCCCTGTTCATCTTTCCACACCACGGATGGTCTGGCTGAAAGCTTTCCCAGAATTAATCTGAGACTCCAGAATGGACAAAGCAGCACCTGCTGAACATGTGACAGCAGCACTGGGCTGGGGATCAGCTCCTTTCCCTGCCTCTCATTCCTCAGGGCTTTCCAACCACCAAACCTTCATCCTGCAGGTGTTGAGAGTATTTGTGGAAACCCAGACTGTGAAATGGGCACAAGCAACACCCCACGGGTCAGACACCAGAGTCATTTGGGTTCAGTCTCACACGGATTTCCAAGGATAAAAGTTTCAGCCTCAAATTTTCTGAAAAAAAAAAAAAAATAGGTTCAGTTATTTGAAGCTTTTGAACCCTGAGGAATGAGGGTTACTGTGAGCCAGGTGGGGTTGTATTGTATTTGTGGGGTGCCCAGACAAAGGAAGGAAGGAATGATGAATCTGACTCCATGTTCTCAGAAGGCTAATTTATTATTTTATGATACTGTATTATATTAAAGAACACTAAACTAAACTGTACTAAAGAACACAGAAAGGATACAGACAGAAGGCTAAAAAGATAATAATGAAAACTCCTGACTCTTTCCAGAGTCCTGACACAGCTTGGCCCTGATTGGCCAATGAGACAAAACAATTCACATGAAACCAATGGAACAATCACCTGTGGGCAAACAATCTCCAAACACAGTCCACGTGTGAGCAAAACACAGGAGAAACAAATGAGATAAGAATTGTTTCCTTTTTCTCTGAGGCTTCTCAGAATCCCAGGAGAAGAATCCTCCACCCAGGATTTTCTCCTGGGAAGGTGAGAAGCCTCAGAGAAAAAGAAAAAACAATATTATCTCATTATTCTCTCCTGTGTTTTGCTGCTTTGGAATGTGGTTGGAGATTGTTTATCCAACAGGTGATTGTTTCATTGGTTTCATGTGAATTGTTTGAACTTAGTGACCAATCACAGCCAGCTGTGTCAGGACTCTGGAGAGAGTCACGAGTTTTCAATTAGCATCTTGTTAAGCCTTCTGCAATTATCCTTTCTGTATAATATAATATGATATGATATAATAGAATAGAATATGATATAATAGAATAGAATAGAATAGAATAGAATAGAATAGAATAGAATAGAATAGAATAGAATAGAATAGAATAGTAGCCTTCTAGAACATGGAATCAGATTGTCAATTCGTCCTTCATCCTGGGGACCCCAAAAATACCACACACCCCCAGGAAGCAGTGCTGATTCCCAGCAGCACAAAGCCACTCCCCAAACCCATTTTTCAAACGTTTTTCCCAGTTTGGGAGCTGCACTTTTGCATTGGAACACAAAGCTGGCAAACACACCCAGCAGGGTATTTATGCAGCTCGGGATGTCTGAGGCAGCAACAGATAAAAATGACTTTTTCAACTCCAGTCTTCATGTTACAAAATGAACTTTTCACACATTCAGGTTTTAGGGAAAGAAACACCATGTTTTATCAGCGCATCCTATAAAAGGAGCTGCACATGGAGCACCTCATCAGCTGAACATCCCAACCAATCTTCACTGGTTCTCCCTCCACTTGAACCATTCACCCATAAATTATCACCTTCCCCAATCATTTTTCCTGTAATAGGAAACATCTTTCTGAATCCAAGTATGATAAACACAATACTGCATGAAATAATGAAGTTTACACTTATTAAATTAATCAGGATTCACAATACATCAATGTCCAGGTCTAAAAACAACTTTTGAGACATGACAGAAAATGCAGATATTTAATAAAAATGGGCAGGGAAGTTCTGGAGGGGTTTTTTTTCCTGTTAATTTCTTTTCTGAGTTTTTTCTGTTAATTTTTCTTTTTCTATTTTTTTTTCCGTTCTAACCCTCTCCAGCACCAGGGGAACCTCACAGGATCTGTGAGCTCACTCTGGAGCACATCCATAACAAAACCTGCAGCTGTTTTCCTGAATTCTGTTGTGAAAACAGACTTTTGGCAAAACATGATTATTTTGGAACTCTGCAAGGACATTTCATGTTGCACACTGCAGGCATTTTTACTTAAATCTTACAAAAAGGTGGCTTTGTCTTGGAGATTCAGTTTTCCAGATACATCCATCAAGCATCATGTCAGCTGTCAAGCATAAATCAATTAACCTCTGCTGAGTAATTCTTTTTAATTACTTGAAAAGCAAAACCTTTAGAGGTAAGCCTGTGACTTTTTTAGGGTTTTTAATAAGACATTATTTTGCTGTTTATGTTGGTCTGGATCCTGGTGGTTTGTAAGTGTGGTTTCAGCCCTTATAAATAATCAGTAATAAATAGACACCCATAATTCAAGGCCAGCCCAGGATCTGTCACTGCTCTGCCTGAGCAGTATTTTAAAATGCACCAGAGAGATGCTTCTGTTCTTTTCCAACCTGCAAGGGGAAGAAGTGACACCTAAGGCTATGTCTACATTATTTATACCACTTTGATAGATTAAATCTTTACCACAAGGCTGAGATTTTCAAACATGCCTGAAAATGTTTAAAGATTCCACAGGTGCTCTTCCCGAGTGCAAACAAAGGCTTCTCTTTGTAGTGCGAAAACAAAATTAAAATGGAACAAAACCCTGGGAGCTGTAGGTGGTGCTTCCAACAAAATCCTTGACTGGACATGTTGGACTCATTTATTTTTAACTCAAATATTTTTGGAACTCAGCGGAGCAATGCCTGTATAAATGTGGGGTGGGTGGGATGCACCACGTCCCCAAGGGCCACGTCCAGCACCTCCTGAGCACTTCCACAGGTGCTGACTCCACCACCGCCCTGGGCAGATTATGCCAGGGTCTCACCACACCTGCAGGGAATATTTTTTTCCCTGACATCTCATCTGAACCTCCCCTGGTGAAACTTAAGGCCATTTCCTCCTGTCCTCTCACTTGGGACACAAGAGAAGAGCCTGACCCCAGCCCACTCCACCCTCCTGCCAGGGCTCACTGAGGTTCCCCTGAGCCTCCTCCTCTCCAGAAAACCTGACACTGATTTGGTTTCTAATTCTTAAACTGTTTAATAATTTCCAAATCTGGAGGCAAGTAAGAATTAAAAGATTAAACACCTCTAACCCACACCTGAGTCTGCCATTAGGGTTAGAACAGTCTGAAATTAATTCTCTGCTAAACTCAAAATACAATGGAATTAATGGAACAGTTTGGTCCTTGACTTTGCAGCTGAAGAAGGATGCTGAGTTCCTTTAAGATCAGTAACATCTCAAGTGGAAGAAGATGTCAAAATATTCTTTATTTTGATCACTCTAAGCTAACAATGACCACTGGATTTTTCCTTCCCTATGTCTCCATGACCAGAACAAAAGGCCAGAATTTGAGGCCTCACTTCAGCCTAAAATTGCTTTAAACTGTGCCTTCTGAAATAGATGTCTTCCTTCTAATTCCCAAGGAGTTCACAATCGTATTTTTAGAAAGGCAATTTGGAATTTAGCAAATACAGATACTTGGAAATGTCTCTGTGCTTTCCTACTTTCACAAAAAGACATTAAGGTCATATATTTTTTTTTCTGGAGTGGAGATGACTTTGGGGTGGATGTAACCATGGCTACCCCACTCGAAATCAAACCAAACTGCTGAATTTGGAAGTCACAGAAATGTACAGAATGCACATGATTTGATCCACAATAATTGTGACTCAGATTTTTGGAAAACCTTCTCTGTTGCTATTCCCAAATAGGGAAGAGGAGAGACCAAATCCATCCGTGGATCTCTTCATCCATTTTGTAGCATCCAATGTTGCCATCACCCTCAACCCTAATTTTTCTTTGAATTGAGGTTTTACTGACCTTTCCTACCTCAAGCTGTGCCTGGGAAGGTCCAGGCTGAACATCAGGAGGAATTTCTTCATGGAAAGGGCTGTCAGGTGTCGAGAGGTGATGGAGTCCCCATCCCTGGTGGTGTCCAAGGAAAATCTGGAGGTGGCACTCAGTGCTCAGGGCCGGTGACAATTTGGGGATTGGGCACAGCTTGGACTTGGTGACCCTCAAGGTCTTTTCCAACCTCACCAATCCTGGGATTCCCTGACCAGTCTCTAGTCCAAGGTCTTTACTTTGTAGTTTGTTTATTTTGTCTTTTGTTTGCTTCTCCCCTCACCAGAGACGCCGTGAACTTCAAGAATCAGGAATCTGCTCCCCTCCTTTCAAACTAAATAAGTAGAAATGAGAAAAATCTGATGTCATCCAAATTATTCAGGTTAAAAAAAACACACTGCCCTACTCTGTGCTTTGTTCAGTCAGCTCTGCTCTTATTTCAAAAAGGTTTTACTACAGAAACCAGGGCTCTTCAAAATCTAAGACTAATAGGGGTGAGTGACAGGTATATTCATTTCTGAGGAGTGATGACCCTGTTTTAAATATTTAATGCACTGAAAAACATACGGAAAGAAAATAATATGAAGTTGGCTTTTGGACAATAACACCATATTTCCTGTCTCTTTCCATGTTGCAGCCACATTATAGAGAGCTGTAAAAGAAGGAAAATGGCAGATTTCAAATCAGTTATCCTGGTGCTACCAGCTTTCAAAAAATTAATTTTTTTCCCCCCATTTTTTTTCATTTTTCTAGTGCAATCAATAAACAGGCCATGGCCATCAATCTCCACACTACAGAGCAATATTTTATTTCCAAACTGATGGCTTCCCATGATGAATAACAGTCATTAGGAAGCATGACAGCCTGTTAGAGTGCCTTCAGCACATGTGCAAGCGGTGCTGACAGAAGAAAGTGGAGGTATTATTATTATTATTATTATTATTATTATTATTATTATTATTATTATTATTATTATTATTATTATTATTATCTACATTTGGGATCACAGAATCCCCGAATGGTTTGGGTTGAAGGGACCTTAAAGCTCATCTCCTTCCAACCCCTGCCAAGAGCAGCAGTGCCACCCACGCAAAGATGTAAATATTACCCTGAGCATGGATCATTCTGGACAGCCCATCAGAAACGAATTTAACTTTTTCCAAACATTTAAAATGACATTTCAAGGGTTTTTTTTTCCCTAATAGATATTTTGTGTTTGCAATAGTTGGATTTGCAACCTTCAAACGCGGTTTTGTGGTCACGTATTTGGATGGATCACCACTTAGGTTACTAAAACATGAAAATCAATCAAAAATAAAATTATCCGAAGAATTTATCTGCTCTCCAGATACACTGGAACGTCCACAAATACAGGATCATGACTGCAAATGGAATTGGAACTTGGCATCTGCAACTTAGCAAGACAAATACTTTTAGTAAATAATCACACACGTAATAGAACTGAGCTCAGCAACGCTGAGCTTAACAGGCTGCCAGGAGTCTGAGCTGAGCTCAGTGGAAACGACTCCCTGTGCCAGGGAAGCAGAACAGCTTTCCCAGCTTTTGAGACCTTTCTTCTCAATCTTTTCCTACGTAAAAACTTTTTTTTTCAGCACACGTAAAAGCGAGGCGCCTTCAGATGGGCATGAAAATAGGTCCCTGCAATGCCTCTAATGTCACAAAAATCCACCCTGGCAGGAGGCACAGGCAGAGGACAGACAGTGGAAATGGGGATTGGGGCTGGAGGATTCATCCTCTGGAGCAGTGGGATCAGCAGGGGGGAGAGGTGAGGTGGGAGAGGGAGCAGAAGGGGATAAAAGCCCTGGGATAAAGCCTGGGGAAGAAAATTTAGTGAAGGCACAAGAAGTGGTGGAAGTGAGGGAAGGGAAGAAAAGCTCCCCATTCTCCCTTTTCATTCTGAGCCATCCAAAGCTGAGATTAGAGTTAAAAGCTTCCAGTGACAAACTTAATGGTCCTCAGATCCAAAATGTACCCAGACACCCTGTGGTGCTCCTGGATCTGGGAATAAACACCAGCTCCAAAGGAGCTGCAGGTGACAGCACAAAATGGGAGCGCACAAAGCTCGGGTAATGATTAACATAATTAACATTGTTTTCTGCGCCGTGATCTGCAGAGGACCATGAACCTTGAAAAATTCCAGAAACATCTGAAAGCAGGGAAAGGAGTTAAATTTTGAAAAGGGAAAGAAGTTAAATTTTATTGGAGAAAACGGAAAAAAATGTCAAACCCACAAAGCAAAACAGAGGAGGGATGAAATATAAATGATAAATTTATGCTGAAAAAAAAAAAAAAAGAGGAGGCCACAGCTAATTATCAGAATTTAGAGTAATATTTTTCTCACTGGCTGCTGGGAGGGGCTCCAGGATTGCAATTGAATGATGGATTCCAGGTAGGATGTTCAGAAATAATCAAAGAGGAACTTCTGACAAATTAACAGAGACTAAATTGTTTCCTTTGTAAAATCTTGCAGCAAACACGAGCTTTGAAACTCTTCCCTACATTTTGCTAAAGTTTGTTAAATCCAGGGCAGTTGTTTTAGGGGGAAATTTCCCTCTGGAAGAGCAAACAGGCAGCATGCCTAAAGGATTGAAGAGTAAAGAATAATTTTGGTTGTGGTGGGCGCAACTCTGGCACCAGATCAGCTGGGAGCGTAAATAAGTAAATTTTAAAAATAAAAAGTAAATAAAATTCTTAAAAAACAAATAAATATCAATAATTTTTAAAAACTTTAAATTAAGTAAATAAAATAGTGATGGGTATGACTGGAGTGCTCAAAAATCAAAGTTTAATAAAGGAAAACAAAAGGCACACAACGATAAATGCGCAACAAAAACATAAACTGTACACTGTAGGGAGCTACTCCAGAAGACAATGAAATGAGGCAAACCCAAACTTATATAGAGGGCAAGGAACCAATGAACAAAGAGAAACAGAAACCACACCTTATATAGAACACAAGACTAACCAATGAGGAAGCAGGGCTCATAACATAACTTTATATGGAGTAACTTACTCTGCGTAACTGCTCCCATCATTCCTCTCTTCTTGCCCTGACCTGTGGGGAATGGGGCACCCTTCCAGGCATGGCCCTGGTAGGCTCATGGGAGATATCACAAGGAGATAGCCCTGGCAGTGTCCCAGGCCAGGCTGGAGGGGACTTGGAGCAACCTGGGACAGTGGGAGGTGTCCCTGCCCATTGGGTGATCTTTAGGGTCCCTTCAACCCAAACCATTCCATGATTTTTTTTAAATTTCTTCTGCCCCTACCAAACTGACTTTGCTTTATGCATGTCCAAACCTGTCGGAATTCAGGACATCCCTCTGGCTGTCCTGAGCAGCCAAGACCCCTGCCCAGGGGGCTCAGAGACCCTGGCACAGAGCCCAGAATGCCTGTGGTTTTGATTATGACCCGTGGAGCAAATTATCAACCTTAGATGAAGATCTGTAGGCCACGACAGTTTAAGTAGAATGATAGTGAATTTATCATAGGGTGAAAAAGTAGATTTTGAGGTTTTTAGAATGGGGATTCAGGGGGCAAGATGGAGGGAACTGGGCGTGTCCAGCCTTTCTCCCTTCTTCTTCTTGGCCTCCATCTTCTGCTGTGCTGGTGGCACTTTTGGATTGGTTTAGAGTAGAAGCTCACTGTCTAACACAGGTGATGGGTGTTGGGCAGTAATTGTAAATATTGTACACGTAGTTTTTAGTATAAAAAGATAACACCACCTGGGGCAGGCAGAGTGCCTTGACTGTCTTGCTGAAAGGACCTCAGCTGGACAGAAGAAAGAATTTTATAGATAAGGAACAATAAACAACCGTGAGACCGAGAACTGAAGAGCTCTGACTCCTTCTTCGAGCACCGGGCAGGGAAAGGAGAATTTCTGACACATCTCGGGGTCGCTGTGAGCAGCTAAAGGCCCCGAGACACAAACCCCGCTGAATTCCCCACTCCGCCTGCACTGCCTGACACCAGGAAGCCCAGCCTAGGGCAGGCTGCAGATCCCAGCACAGAGCTCTGTACTTTTCTATCTGGTTCAGTAAGAACCTCCTTGGAAAGACAGGAATAACACAGCAGCTGTCAGTCATTGCAAGTGCCTCGTCTCCTTTATTCCTTTCCATGTTCCAGCTGGATGCCGTGACTCACTGGTCAGCAGCAAGAACCTGCTCTGGGCACTTCTCAATCTGCAGCACCCAAACCTGGAGATTCCCATGGCCAGAAGAGCAGATTCAGTCCCATCCAGGCCAATATTAACTCCTGTTCCAGAACCTTCCTGCTTTTACACTGCAACGGATCCGAGCCTATTGCACTTTTTTTTTTTTTTTCATTCCATGCAAGCTGCCATCTTGTGAGGAAGGAGGAATAAACATATGGATTCGAAATATGTTGGAATAATCACTTTCTGCACTGATACTTGTCTGTCTGTGTAGACATCAGAGAACACATAATAGTAGCTTTGTGCATGCTGTGTTATTTCACACCGCCTCCCATTTCACACGGAAAAGGCATTTGACTTTGTCTAATACAGCCTGGATTTCTCATGGGTTTACCACCCAGAAGAATCCAACTGTCTAAAGCAGCCCTGTTTATCTCTGCAAAAAGACTGGAAATTTAAAGTATGAAGTGGTAAAAGAGCATCAGTGACCAATGGCCAATGAAGATAAAGGTCACAGACTGTGCCTGAGGGCACACTTCACTGTTTTTCAAGGAAAAAGCAAAAAGAATCTTCCTAAAGAGTTGTTGATCACTTATGCACTTAAAACTTAACACTGTTCAGACTTAAAATGATATAAATTTAGAAACACCACTGACATAACTTTATTAGAAGCCACGAAAAATCCATAGAATAACTAAGCATGACATTTAAGGAGCTCATTTAGCTTTCCTAAAGACCACATGGAGCCAATTGCACATGGAACAACAATGCAGGGATTTATATCCTAAAGTGATTTGGATATTCAGACAAGAAAGGATTTGAGGAGAGAAGTAAGTGAGGAGCAGAGACATTCCTCTGTCTGTTCTCCTGCATGATTAATAAGCAAATTACATCTCCTCTCTTCCTTCTCCAACATTTCTGAAGCGTATCTGGTCTTTTTGGGAATCTATCTTAGTATGCCAAGTAGCTGCCAAGACTTCCACACTCTCCATGCAGATGATTAAACTGGTCAAAATATTGTTGTGTGAAAAAATGAGTAAGAGGATAATGAATCCTTGGATTTGGAGTCGTCTGTAAAACCTCAGAAGAAATCTGGCAGCAGCGGGGAACACGCTCAGGATGGAAGGGAGAGGGAAGGGAGACAGGAGGTCTCAAAAACAAGCCCTGCATCAGAACTGCTCAGGGCTCTGCGCCTCTTTGTAGCTGAATTTTTGCAATTGTGTTCCTGCTTTTCGTGTGCCCATAGAATAAGTGTGGATATGAAGGAACACAACAATTTTCTCACGAAAGTCTGCCCCTGAACTGACCAGTTTCATCACCAAGAGTCTGAATTAACTTGTGCTGTGTTCCCTGTCTGGAAGGACAATGCCATGGATTTCCATCAGTGTTTTTCCAGAGCCTCTGGTATGAGCATGGCACACCCACACCACTGCTCACCTCACCTTTTCTCACCTGAAAAATGGGAAAGACCTGCTGGCATCACAAGGGCTTTGCTTTAATTAATTACGTGTTCCCCCAGCAGAGCGTTCAGCTCACAGTGCTATTATTAATATTATTGAGGTACAGATCCTCCACACTAATGAGGATCCTGGCAAGATGTGCAACTCCATGGCCACACAGGGAAAATATAAAAGTTTTGGGTTGGGCTTTGATCTGGGTGTGCTTTCATTAATTAGAGCAAAATATTTCAGCCCCTGAAGGGGGACAATAAAAGAGCTGGAGAGGGGCTTTTTGCAAAGGAATGGAATGACAGGACAAGGGGGAATGAATTCACAATGACAGAGGGCAGGGTTAGGTGGGATTTTGGGAAGGAATTGTTCCCTGGGATGGAGGGGAGGCCCTGAGAAGTTGTGGCTGCCCCTGGATCCCTGCAAGTACCCAAGGTCAGGTTCAGATATGTCATATTGGAAATAAAAGCAAAAAAATTCACCTCTTTCCTTGGTGTGTTTGGAGGAGCTCAGGTGTGATGAGGAGCAGATGGGGGAGCTGGGCAGGGGCTCAGTTTGGAGAAAAGGGGGATCAGGGGATCAGCCCTTCTGGCTCTGCACAAATCCCTGCCAGGAGGGACAGGTCGGGCTCTGCTCCCAGGGAACAGGGACAGGAGCAGAGGGAACGGCCTCAGGCTGGGCCAGGGGAGGGTTAAATTGGATATTTGGGAAAATCTCTTCCATCAAAGGTCTGTCCAGCCTGGCACAGCTGCCCAGGGCAGTGGTGGAGCCCCCATCCCTGGAGGGGTTTAAAACCGTGTGGATGTGGCACTTGGGGACAGGGCGGCCTCAGCTATAGTGGATATTTTTGGCCCCGACGAAGGGGAGAGAATGATGAGGGGGACTCCATCTTATCAGAAGGCTAATTAATTACTTCATTATACTATATTATTCTATACTATATTACATCACATCTAAAACTGAATCTGCCAAGCACTCCACTGCACAGAATCTCATGACTGTGCTGGTGTTCCCAGGGGTCCCAGGACCAGGGAAGAGATGAAATTCTTGACTCCATGTTTCAGAAGGCTGGTTTATTATTTTATTATATATATTGTATTAAAAGAAAATGATATATTAAAACAACACTAAAAGAATAGAAGAAAGGATTTCATTAGAAGGCTTGTAAGGAAAGGAAAAGAATGATAATAAAATCTTGTGACTGACCAGAGAGTCTGAGACAGCCAGACTGTGATTGGCCATTAATTAGAAACAACCACATGAGACCAATCACAGATCCACCTGTTGCATTCCACAGCAGCAGATAATCATTGTTTACATTTCGTTTCTGAGGCCTCTCGGCTTCTCAGGAGAAAAAATCCTAGCAAAAGGATTTTTCATAAAATGTGTCTGTGACAACTCTCAGCCAAAAGTCCCAACACACACACACACACACACCTGGCCCTGGCAGGCCAAGGAAACAAAACCCCATCACTCTGGGTAAACAATCTCCATATTGCATTCTACTTTTGCACCAACACAGGCACAGCAAATGAGATAAGAATTGTTTCCATTCTCTGCGGTTCAGAGAATGTGAATCTCAGAAATATTCTTGGGAAGAATCGTGCCTTGCTTTTCTCTGCGAAGAGAAATGAGGTGACACTTGGCAGCGCTGGGAATGGTTGGACTCACCAAATGGTTGATTTTCCAGCCTTAACCATTCCATTATTCCAGAGTGAATCCCAGCCTCTCCCCAGGGCTGCTGTGCCTTTTCAGGGATCCAAGGCCAAGGAAAGCCCTGTGATCTGTAGATGCTCCCCTCAGCTCCTGCACAGCCCCACTCACAGCCTGATTTCCATGCTGACAGTTTCGCTCCATTTGTTGAATTGTAAACCATGGAAAGCTCAGCAATAAAACGTCTGCAATCTGGAGCAGTAATGGGAGGAATGTCTCATAAACAAGATAAGTTGTTTCTTGCCAATATTGTTACACTTCATAAATACGAACTCGAGTCTGTTTTGCGTCTCCTAGATCAGTAGCAGACTTTTATTTTAATTAAACACAACATATAAAATATTCATTTAAAAAACAAACATCATTGTTTTAAAGACATTGTGCTAAATTAAATTACAGAGCTTTTGCCATCAAGTTCTTGCACAAAAGAACAATTTGGAATTGGGTGGATTGAGACAGCACACGTGTCCATCAAGAACCTGTAGCAAGAAGCTGGTAGCTGCCCCATGAATAAATAAAGTATTTCTATTTCCTGATAAGTGCTTGTATGAACCCAGTCCAATTCCCAAAGACTTCTCATTGCAGCTGGGGCTGTAATTAAGAAAGTTTATCACCTGGCAGCGAGGAAGATGCAGCACAACTCCTGAGTTTTCACTTCCCACAGACATAATTTATGGTCTCACTTCATTAAATTAATGTTGGGGATCTTTGATAGAGCCATTTTCAACAGCCTCTGCCCCAAAAGTACTTTAATTTTGACATTTAGCCCTGCAGCTTGAGGGTCTCAAATACAACCACAACAGGTTAGCTCGAGCCTCATTCAATACAAATGATATTCCTGGTTTAGTAACACAAATCCAGCTCCCGGGTTTAGCTCAGAATCCAAACACATTTCTTCTGACACGAGCCTCAGTGATGACATAAATTACAGAAAGCAAGTTTCTAAACTGTCAGCAAGGAAGAATTTTAGGAATTGAGAAGAAATTAGCCAGAAACAGCTGAATACTGAATTTTCAGTAGAACCAGCAGCCCCCAGCCATGGCCTGGAAGGCACCAGCCACACATTTCCTTCGCTGTCAACATGGAAAATTGAATCCCTCAGCCATAAATCTACCAAAACAGGAATAGAGAAGGCAGGACTTTATTCAGAAACTCCATAGCTGAGAGCAAAACTCAGCTGCATCACACCACCATTCTGAGCCTGTAAATAAAAGTTTAAAATAACTGAAACTGCTCGATTCTGGCTTTTTCTGTGTGACACCAGGGTGCAACACAGACCAGTAGCCAGAGGCAGACTGGCCAAAGCTTTATGTTGATTTAATTCCTTCCTTAATCCAGGAGGAAAATGGAAGGAATAGGAAAACCAAGAAGCAGCATTAATGTCCTGCTAAAATTTCAGGCTTCTGTGGAATTTCAGCAGAGAATAAAAGGTAAATTTGAAATTACTCAAGTTTTGAGATGCACATGTGTCTTGGGTCATTAAAAAACAAGATGTGATTTAAATACTTATTGCTCAAGTTATTTTCCAGAAGAGAAGTCCTGAATCAGAGCCAGCTTCAGGAAGATGAAGAGATGCAATAAAATCTCTGTCCTGTCAGGCTCAACAACCTGGAGCGGTCTTGGAGTCCTCCAACTCTGGGGCAAGGGAGGGAAACTCTTTTATTTTATATTTTTGATTTTTTAAAATAAAAAACAAAAGAAACAATCCATGGGCTGATTGGGGATCACATTCTCAACAGGGACCCTTGCAGCCTGCCTTCCTCAGGGATCCTTCTCTGGGATTTGCCATATTTTAAGCTTTAAATGCAACTTTTTCCCAAGGAAAAAAAAAAAAAGAAAAATATGAAAGGATGAAAAAGATGGATTTAAGACTTGAAATTTTCTGATGAAATATAATTTTTACCAGAAAAAGATGAATAAGAAAATGCACAAAGCTCAGCCATCACCTTTATTCCAGGTCTGATGTCTGATAAATTACATAATTTACCAGGGAATAAATGCAAAAAGAACACAAAACACCCTTTTCTTCAGATGCTCATCTACTGCAGGAGTCACCTCAGCTTATTTATTTTCAGTTTGCAATTTCTAAACTTCAAGAACTGATTCTAATAAGCAAAACTGTAGTTTTTAATTTTTTTTTAAAGACCCTGTTCAATTTCCTCTTATTTTCTGCAAATGAATTGTTTTTATTAAAAGTAGAGCTGGTTTTGGCAACAGGCTGGATGCTTTTAACTCCTAATAGAGACTTTCCCCAATCTCTTAATTTGGCAGGGCCCATACTTGCATTCCAAAGTGCTTTTAGTACCTCTACTGATCCATTACACACAGCTATGGTGAAAGAGTGAAAGTCATTTTAGCTGATTTTATAATATTGTAGAATTTCTACATTAAACAGTTTTAAAAGACAAACCACAGTGGGAATATTTCTATTCCTGGTCAATTTATATTTAAAAAAACCAGCATAGGACTAAATATCAGGAATAAAAAAGTGGCACTGATCACACCAAGTATTGGATGCAGTGGAGATGGGGAAAAGGGATTATTTTTAATTCCAGATTGAGGAGGAATCTGTGAATTGGGATTCCTTCCTGATTTGTTTTTTGTTTCATGTTTATTTGTTTGGTTGGGTTTTGGTTTGGTTTGGGTTTTATTTGTTTTGGTTTTTTGGTTTTTTTAATCCAAGCTTACCAAAATGTAAATTCAAGCCTGGAACAAAAGCTTCAAACTCCTCATGGGATACCTGGGTGAGTATTGAGTGAACTAATTCAGGCTCTGCTTCCTGTAAGCCTGAGACACTCAATGCTTTAATCACACAGCCATTTATTTTTATAAAATGCAAAATTACTAAATTGGGCTGATAGTCAATCCATCACCAAACTGGGCAGTAAATGCTCTTCATATGGATTCCTAGTCTGGGCTGTTTCCTGATCAGTATTTCCCTCTAATGTAAAGCTTTTAATGCTTTCAGATTTCGAGACAACAGAGAAATAAAGTTGTCAGCTGAGTCCCTTCGTAGCCCATGAGATGTAAAATCACCAGGTGGCTCCTCTCGGCTTGCCCTAAAACCTGGGTGAGATTTATTCAGAATAAATCCTGAGCTGTAGTGGCTCAGGAAGGATGGAGATACATCAATTGCCCTTGCTCCTCAGGGGGCTCTAAGCAAATTCAGCTTTTCCTCTCCTCTTTTCCCATGGATCCCAAGCTGTGCTGGGAGTGCTGATGGACAATCCCACTGCCTGGGGGGTGAAGCCCTGGAGCAGAGGCTGGGCAGAGTCACAGAATAAAGCAGGGATTTATCCAAGGCATCTCCTCCATGGATCCACCTTGGGCAGCACCAGAGCCCAGCCAGGGCTGCACCCAAGATGAACCAAAATGGCCCCAAAATGCACGAGCGCTCCCGGGGTCTCTCCCTGGGATCAGTTCTGCTCCATTTGCACCTTGCACTTCATTGTCCCATTCCAGCTTTAGCCCAGGCAGTCCCACCCTGCTTGTTTTTCTCTCTCCAGCCCACGGGGTTTGTGCTCCTGGGCTGAGATTTGGATCATTTGTCCTTGGTCCCTGTGGCACTCACATTCTCTGAAAAAATTCCTCCACCCAGAATTTTTCTCCTGGGAAGCTGAGAAGCCTCAGAGAAAAGGGAAACAATTCTTATTTGATTTGCTTCTCCTCTGTTTTGCTCATATGTGGAAGGTGTTTGGAGATTGTTTCATTGGTTTCATGTGAATTGTTTTGACTCATTCGGCAATCAGGGCCAAGCTGTGTCAGGGCTCTGGAGAGAGTCACGAGTTTTCATTATTCTCTTTTTAGCATTGAGTAAGTATCCTTTCTGTATTCTTTAGTATTGTAGAGTATTTTTTAATATAATGTAGTATCATAAAGTAATAAATTAGCCTTCTGAGAACATGGAGTCAGATGCATCATTCCTGCCTTCGTTGGGGCTTTCCCTGCAAATACAAGAGATCCTCAGCTGGAATGTTTTGTCTCCCTGCTCTGTGCACAGAGCTCACCAACACTGAATGTGAAGCTCAGAGCTGCACACTAAAGCAGCAGAGTCTGAAACATAGTAAAGCTAAACCCTGAGGCAGCTGGAATTCCAGGGGCAGGAGATCTGCACTTCTCCCAGGACCACACATCCATCAGCAAGGCAACACTAAACTTCTCTTTGGCTGAGGAACACAGAATTCCAGGCTCAGTAGCCCCAAAAAGAGACTAAGATGTCTCAGTGCTAACAGGCCTGTCCAGACCCCTTCCACTTCTGCACATTTTTATCATCCCACAAAGCTTTAGGGAGTCACCACCTTCTGTAATAATAAAGTCTAGACAAAAGCTGGGCTTCTGAAGGATTTGGGTTGGCTTTGTATGGCCAAAGCCTCTCTGTTCTCCCGGGCAAACACCATCCCCCAGTCCCTCACTCTCACGTCTCTCCTTTTCCACGCTGACCAGGGAAGTCTGAGCCTCCCTTGGATATCATATTCCTCACAAATCATAAATATTTGCATTGTGTGAAAGAAGTGACTCACTGGATGGATTTGATTTCAGCGTAAACCCCAAGGATTATTACTGGCATTGCCAAATAAATTCATATGCAAATCTTGGCCACCTTAATTCAGCACAGCAAGAGTTTGCCCAGGCTGAGATCCCTGAGGAGTGTCACAGAATCATGGAATTATGGAATCATTAAAGTTGGAAGAGACCTTCAAGATCATTAAGCTCAAGCGTCAATTGACACCACCATGCCCAATATACCCTGTGCCAGTGTTTAGCCACACTTTCTGTGGAGAAATTGTCCCTAATACCCAACCTGGACCTCCCCTGGTGCAGCTTGAGGCTGTTTCCTCCTCTGTCCCTTGTTCCTTGTGAGCAGAAAGGCAGGAACCTGCAGGAAATGCTGATAAACCCAGGGAGATGTTCCAACCGTGGCTGTGCTACCGAGCCTGCAATTTCCCCTCCTCACTGCAGCAGCCTTGTGCTGGTACAATCCAATTGGATTAAATCACTCCTTTTTTCCTGATTGTTATTTATCTGGAGTGGCTGAGAGCTGTGTTTTTGCTGATCAGAATGAATTGCTATTCTAAATAACAACTAAATTAACTTTGGTGTTTCCATTAGCATAGTGAGAGCCTTGAGCTGGTTATTTTATAATCACTCAAACTGCATTTTTGTTCAGCAGCTTTATCATAACATTTTCCTAAACTAGAGCTTGCACAGCATTTAGCAAACTGAGGGAAGTCACCAATGTCAATATCAGTGGTAGAACACAAGCAGAAAAAATGAAAATCTAACAATTGTTAAGGTTGGGAAAAATCTCTAAAATCATCATGTCCAACCTTCAACTGGATACCACCTTGTCAACTAAACCAGAGCACAAAATTCTGCTCATTTTTGAGTCTCTACTCATTTTTGGAACACTTAAATTCTGTCCCATTTTTTGGGGAAAATTTTTAAAACTTTTTTGGGAAAACTGATAACCCAAAGTTATCAGCAGGATGTGCTGAAAAATTATTGCTGTAAAAGTTCTGTTCTCCAGGGAATGTGTGAAGCATCCAGGTGGAATGAAGCATGTTGGGAATTCCTCATGGAATGCTTCAGCAGGTGTGTGAGCATGGTCACACCTCCTGAGCAGGGGTGGGAAAATGGAATTTTATTATCACACCACTTGGGCAAAACAGACCTTTAGAAAAATATATCCCCAAGCTTTCTGCCAACTTAAACACTTTCTCACACGTTGTAACTGTTATTAAAAATGCTTCAGCAAATCCCCAGGTATCCTTATTTTTCCCAGATGTGTCCAATATTCCTCAAATATGCACAATCCTAATAAACAGCCACGTTTCTGGTGCAAATTCATGGACACCTCTCACGGTGCTCAGATGGGATCCCTGGAGCTGGTAATTCCCAGCATCATGAAATTAAAGAGCAACCCTGATATTTTTCAGCTGGACCAAAGTCCAGCTCAGCACCATTTCCCAAAGTTAACAAAATTTACTTCCATCCATTCTAAATATATGTGGAGCTAAATATAGCAAAGCTCAAGTTGAAAAATCACGGCTAAAGCAACATACACTGAGTCTCAGTCTGTGCACCAGCTGTGGGGAAAAATGTGCTGAAAAGTAGAACATTTCGTCTCTTTTCATTTATCAAACATTCAGTTGCAAACACACAGTCATCTGTTTAAGAAGAGCTGAGAATCTGTTGAAATTATTCATTTGATGGTCTTCTGAATTTAAATTGCAATTTTCTCTGGAATTTGAATTCTCAGGTAACTTTTTCTGGATAAACGTTTTCAATCAAAAAAAAAGGTCTTTTTTAAAAATGTATTTTTATATTCCAGCAACAATTTTTCATTTATTTGTTAGTTTATAATTTATTTGTTAATATGAGCAATGACACTTTTCTAGACAGTTGGAAAACATGTACCTACATCAGGATACAGATTAATGAACCAACCTGGCTGCTGGGATAAATTCAGATATCCATTTATTTCCTTTTTCCCATGTTATCATAGATAAGGGGATTGCTAATGCCGTGTCAATTTGACATTTCCATCTCTCCCAAAGAAGGATTTTGTTACTTTTACAATTCACTGTGCATGGATCTGTGTGAGGAGGAATAAGCTCCCAGGTGGAGTCCAGATGAAAGATTTTGGGCAGACCTAGGATTTTATCATTTCTTTCCTTTTAAAACCTGCAAGGAATAGCATTGGATGGTTGGAACTGGTGGCTCTCTGTGAGCCAAATCAAACTTTCACTCTCTAGAACAGTTGTCTGGATTGAACTGATTCTGTGCAGTCCCTAAAGCCAAGACTAAGAGAGGTTTTTACTTTTTCTCCTCACATACTCCCATTCCTTCAGTGGCTGTGTCCTGTTTGAGCCCCACTTCTAATCCTCCTCATGATCCCTCTTTCCTTTCTTCCCTGCACATTCCCTTGACATTTTGCTCTCCTTTCCCTCAATAGTACAAACCTGTAGTTGTCCTCTGTCATCTTAAAAATGTCTGGTGCTACCATTGATGCTCTTCACATTGCACTTTCTCTTTTTCCATCATTTTCCCTTTTTTTTTTTTTTCTATTTCTTTCTCATTTTATCTCCTTCTCCTTCCTTTCTTTCAGAGTTCTCTTCCGCTGCTTTGCCATCTCTCTCTGCCATCCTCTTCCAGGTTCCCTCCCTTCAGCTCTCCCAAAGAACCTCCCAAGGACCACAGCAAATCTCATTTACTTCTCAAACTCAAAACCATGATTCCACCCAATTTTTTTAAACAACAAATCACCTAATTTCCTTGCCAGCTCTTTTTGTTTGTTTTCCCCTGACCTAAGCCTCCAAAGCTCCATCTCTTTTTTTCCCCCCTCCCTGCTCCCAGGAGGGGAGGATGTTCCTTCCAGACACCCCTACATCGCATTTCTCATCAGCAGCTTTGACGTCTCTTCACATTTGAGGACACCCTCCCACTCTGCTGCCTCCTCATCCTCTGTCAGATGCTTCCCAAAAAGCCACTGGCGTTCCTGGTGACAGGAAAAGGGTTCAGCAAAGTGCTGGCACCCGAGTGCTCTGCCAGTGAACCTCCCACACCCCGGGACAAAAATAAACAACAACAGGCAGAGATATGGCTCAGCAGCCATATGCTTGGGATTTTTGGCTATCACCAAAAGAATGGGAAGCTCTGGCTCCTTTTGAGAATCAAACCACCCATAAAAAAAAAAAAAAAAAATTATCATCCATCATGCAGATAAGCTCGAAGCCCAGACAATCTGATGAAGTGCATTGGCTCGTGTTTGTTAATTCTTAGAGAACTATTTTTGATTGTTAAATTGTCTGTTAGGTTGTTTTTCCTCCCAGCTCCCAGCCCCAGACAGCTGGAGGTGTTTAAAGGAAAAGTAATGTGCATTTTTTTTTCCACAATATGGAGAATTCCAATTCTTATATTAGTTTTTATTCTTAGAAGCCTGAGCTGAAATTTGAGTTCCACTGCAATGCTTCCACTAATTGCCTTGAATAATTCAAATTTTACCACTCTCAAGGGCACAACTGGAGCCAGACTGTTCTAAGCCATATTTGTTACTCCGGAGCCAACAAAATAAGTCCATTTTATGTTGTAGAGCACGCTGAGCTTAAGTTACATTTTTTTGTTTGCTTCAAATTTAGACAAGTGAAAAGAAAAAAAAAATCAGTGGGTCGACTTTGCCAAAGGAGCCCACCAAGAAACCCAGAAGAAGCCCAGTTTTACTTTGGAAGCAGCAGGAACACGTCAAAAACCGCAGCATAACCCTGAAAATTGTCCTTTGTGGAAGAAAATTAGCAAAGGCCTGAACTGTGGGATCTCTCTATTTTTGGCTCAAGAGAGAAATTCTGAAGCTGCTGATGATTTGAAATGGGTCCTGAAGAGAAGGAAGGAAGGAAATTAGATTTTTTTTTAACTTACAAAATTGTCTTGCCTGTGTAATAACACTGAGCATGACTGTCACTCCGAAGACATATTAGCTCATTTAGGTAATTAGTGTGAGCAGCATGTTTCCCTGCTTATTCCATTCAATTATAGGGTGCTCACTTTGTCATTACTGGAGTATCTTAATGTGACTTGTAATTAGTGTAATTACAATCCAATGTTAATTATATCTGCCACTTAGACATAATTTTATATAGTAATGGTCTTATTCTCAATAACCTTATTATGTTGTTTATTCAAACAGGAATTTAGCCTTCTTTCATGCGTCAAATATGGAGATTACAAAAAGTACTGCCTGTCATTTTTGTAGTTATGACTCGGGGAGCTTCGCCTTGCAAAATCATATTTGGGGCAATCAATGAACGGAGCAAACCAAATTACAGGCCCTGATTATTAGAGACATGCTGAACTCACAGAAATGATTTGCACAGGAGGCACATCAAGTCATCCCGTGGTTCGTGAGAGCCTCACAGAGAGGTCAGGGGCTGTAAATTAACCAGGGAACAAGAGATGGGACACACAAAGTCTGTGTGCTGCTGCTGGTGGTGCTCTTATTAGCAGGGTAATAAACTAGCAGAAGTGGCCAAAAAAAAATCCTGGGAAAAGATTCCCAGTGTAAGGACACCTTTTTGGTACAGGGATTACAGCTGATGAGCAGTTTTGATTTTTCACAGGTTTCCTCTCCCTGATCAACAGTCAGGGGCTGCAAATCAACCAGGGAACAAGAGATGGGACACACAAAGTCTGTGTGCTGCTGGGTGTGCTTCTACTGCTGGTGGTGGTGGTGATCCTATTAGTAGGGTAATAATCTAGCAGGATTAGAAGTGGCCAAAAAAAAAGTCCTGGGAAAAGATTCCCAGTGTCAGTGACACTTTTTTGTAAAGGAATTACACATCTGATGAGCAGTTTTAATTTTTCATAGGTTTCCTCTCTCTGATCAACAGTCAGGGGCTGTAAATCAACCAGAGAACAAGAGATGGGACACACAAAGTCTGTGTGCTGCTGCTGGTGGTGCTCTTATTAGCAGGGTAATAAACTAGCAGAAGTGGCCAGAAGAAAAATCCTGGGAAAAGATTCCCAGTGTAAGGACACCTTTTTGGTACAGGGATTACACAGCTGATGAGCAGTTTTAATTTTTCATAGGTTTCCTCTCTCTGATCAACAGTCAGGGGCTGTAAATCAACCAGAGAACAAGAGATGGGACACACAAAGTCTGTGTGCAGCTTCTAGTGCTGCTGCTGCTGGTGCTGCTCTTATTAGCAGGGTATTAAACTGGCAGGAGTAGAAGTGGCCAAAAAAAAAAAAAAAAGCTGGGAAAAGAATCCCAATGTTAGTGACATCTTTTTGTACAAGGATTACACATCTGATGAGCGGTTTTGATTTTTCACAGGTTTCCTCTCTCTGATCAACAGCATTTTTGGGGGTTCAGCCACACTCAGGGTTTAGCTCCCAGGAGAGGGGCTTTGAAGGGTCTTTCCTGATTCCTGAGCTTTGCTTCCCACTGTGGGAATGGATTTCTGCTTCTTTTGCTATGAGGAAATGCTGGGAGAGCTGGGAATGTTCCCCTGGAGAAGGGAAGGCTCCAGGCAGAGCTCAGAGCCCCTGGCAGGGCCTGAAGGGCTCCAGGAGAGCTGCAGAGGGACTGGGGACAAGGGATGGAGGGACAGGAGCCAGGGAATGGCTCCCACTGCCAGAGGGCAGGCATGGATGGGACATTGGGAATTGGGAATTCCTGGCTGGGCTGGGATTGCCAGAGCAGCTGGGGCTGCCCCTGGATCCCTGGAAGTAGTGCCCAAGGCCAGGTTGGAGAACCCTGGGATATGGAAGATGTTCCTGCCCATGGGACAACCCAAACTCTTCTGGAATTTTATGAAGAAAAACTGAAAGACATGTGCCAGGAAAATCCTTGGTGCCCTGGCACTGGGTGCTCTCCCACAGCACCAGACAGAGTCTGGAATAAAAATGCAGGAAATGCAGCCAGAGGGGTCTCAGCACCTCCCTGCTCTGGCCCCACCACTGGCCACTACAGCCAGACAGCAAAGACAAATTCCTTCTGTAAAATAAGTTTTTTTAGGAATTAACCCCAGCCTGGAATAAACTCTCTCTCTGGAAGCAAAGTGCTCTCCAGGCCAAATCCCACTCTGCCCCACACTGCCTTACGTGCTACCTCGAATGGCCACAGTGAAATATATTTGGATTTAAAAGCCCTAAAAGAGCCAGTCCAAACAAAGCAGATATTTGTGCCTCCAGAGAGGCCCACCAGGACAAGCACAATGCTGAAATGTGCCGTAAGAGCCCCAGGAGCAGGGAAGGGAATTTGGCAGCTCTCTGGGAGATGGAAACCAAGATCCTCCTAATCCACCTCTTTTACTGAGCCTGAAAAGGGTTTCAAGCTTTGAGCTCTCTTTGGAGGCAAATGAATCATCCAGATTTCCATGGCTCAGGGTGATGTCCCAAGACAGCTGCCAGCTCTCTGTGAGCTCAGGAAAACCAAGGAGTTTCACAATGAAAGCGGAGAGTCAGTGCAAATAAAAGCAAATCGGGGTATGGACACCAGGGAATGATGCTTAACCCAGCTGGAAAAGCAGGAGACATTCTCCAGTCCTAAGGGAGCCTTAGGGAGCAAATCCCATGGGGAGCTGAGCCCCTCCTCTGGATGGTCCTTAAGGTGCCTTCCATCCCAAACCACTCTGTAATTCCGTGATTTTGTGAACTATTTGATCACTCCTCCATGCAAGACTTTTCCTTAGTCCCTTTATGTTTCTTCCACATAAAATGGGATTTTCTTTTGCCACAAAATCTTGCATTTGGTGGGTATGAAACCTGCTTGGATTCTCTTTCTTTAAAATTATCAGGGACCCTAGAATAGTCATTTTTAATGATCCAAAGGAAAAACAAAATTTCAAAAATCTTTTTGTTGTTTTTGAGGAATTGCACAGAGCACATTGGGATTACCAGAGTTCTGAAATTTTATGGTTATTTTAAGCTTATTTGGTAATTTCACATGTGAAAGTAGCTCAAATCCAACACACAATTCATGCACAGCATTGCTTACTTAGATATTGCAGCATTAGGTGATCAAATATATTGGTTATACAGCAACTATAATTTATTGTTCCTGCAATCCAAATCTTAATGGCACTTCTGCATAAATACTGTTTTCCCACTGGCTGCCAAGTAAATCATATTTCTGCCAGTGACACGCAGTAAACTGACATTTCTACCTGTTTCACTTGCTTTTTTTTCCTGATTTTTTAACTCAAAGTTCATCTCCTTAGAGCAGGCAGTGGATTTAGAGCTCCCCAGTCACCAAAGTCACTCACTCCTCACCTCGTGCAGTGTGCCACCACACCAGGGCTGCAGCAATCACCATTTGGATTTTATTGCTTAAATACATCAGCAAAGGCATCTCTGGAATGTGCCTGAAGGCCCAGGAATTAACCATTAACCAGCAGTTTTCCTAAGAAAGCTCTCCCACTCCTTTGGTAGCTGAAAGGCCACAGCAGGAGGAGCAGATCTGCAGTGCAAGAAATGTCTTTTCTCTCTCCCTAAACCAGAGCAAAGTTACACCTCAGAAGAGGTTGTTCCCTACATTTTACTGGGGTTTCTGGACAAAACAACATCCCTGCCCTCTCCAGCCAGAGGAAAATTCTGCTTGGAAATTAATTCAAGATGATTGATCCAGGCCAGGATCAATCATCTTGGAGCAGCCCAGGAGAGTGGAAGTGCCCCTGCTCATGGCAGGGGTGGCACTGGATGAGCTTTGAGCTCCTTTCCAACCCAAACCAGTCTGAGTTTTCAAGTCTTTCATTTCCAAGCAGAATTTTCCTCTGGCTGGAGAGGGCAAGGATGTTTTATTGTCCACAAACCCCAGTAAAATGTAGGGAACAACCTCTTTCTGAGAAGTAACTTTGCTCTGGCTTAGGGCAGCAGGTGGGAAGAGAGAAAAGACATTTCTTGCGCTGCAGATCTGCTCCTCCTGCTGTGGCCTTTCAGCTACCAGAAGAGAGGGAGAGCTTTGTCAGGAAAACTGCTGGTTAATGGCACACATATTTTCAATCCTGGAAAAGACTGGGAGCTGGTTCCACCCCCAGGAATCATCTCCTCCCTGGATTTGTTTCCCTTTGAGAGGTCACTCTTAAGCCCACCTGTGCAGTTCCACTGCCCGACCAGGAGAGACACCCCAGGCAGCCCCAGGATGGATTTCTGCCCTCCACAAACCTCCCCAAACTTTGGGATTTGTCCACCCTGGAGTCCATCTGAGAGAGGCCAAAGACACCAAGGCCCATCCACCTCACCCAAGGATGGAACAAGCTCCACCATGGTGCTCCTCAGGAAGGTTTCCCCACACGCTGCCATGAGATCTCCACAGAAGAACTTTTCACTCCAGAGGGACTTAATTTCAGTAATTAAATACCTTAATATTAAAATTTGTTCCCTCGTTTTTAACCAACTCTTCCCTGCTGTGATTTTTTTGCTGTCATTTCTGATGTTCTATCAACTAGGGACATGGGGGAAAAATAATGTTTCTTTCCTCTTCTCAGCCCTTTCCATATCTGAGGATTTATTGTCACTGGGCATCCGGAATGAGAGCACAGAGCAAGGACTAGATCTGGAAAGTTTCAGTGGGCTCTTCCTTCTCAGGCTCTCCCTATCCATCCCTGCAGGTTTCCCTCTGCACCTTCCCCACCCTAAAGTCCACTTTTTACAGAATCACCAGATCATTAGGGCTGGAAAATACCTTTAAGATTGAGTCCAAGGCCACCACTGACCCATGTCCTGCAGTGCCACATCCACATGGCTTTGGAATCCCTTCAGGGATTTCACCAGGAATTTCCTTGGTGAAAAAAAATTAAATTAAATCCAGGGATTTCAATTTTTTTCACCAGGGAAATCCTGGGATTTCATTTCCAGGGACTCCACCACTGCCCTGGGCAGCTGTGCCAGGGCTGGACAGATTTTCCATGAAGGAATTTTCCCTAATAACCAACCTAAACCTTTGCTGGTTTAACTAGAAGCCATTTCCTCCATCCCCTCCTTCCCAAACCCATTGCTGTGACTGGGAGGACCGAGAGCTCCAGCCAAGCCCAGCTTTGTGTCCCATCCCCACCACATCTCCTGAGCCCCCACACCCCAGAGATGGAGTCTCAAACACCTGGAGCTTCCAGGCAGCTCATGGCTCGTGCCTGGAGCACAACTGGAACTCCCAGGCTGGGCTGTGGTGAAAACCAGCAGCAGCTCTGCCCCATCACTGCTCTGACACCTCATCCAACAACAGCCTCACCCCATCCCTGCCTTCCCATGCAGCCTCTCCCTGGCCAGGATGTCAAGGCTGAAGCACCTGATGGATTGGGGCAATTACTGTATCTCAGACATACAAGTCACACTAATGCACAGCAAACACAGCTCGCCCTTAATTACAGCTACAGACATGGACATTTGTTTCTCTTAGTAATTAAAATGTTCTATTGTGCTTAATACTGTTATCTGTATTCTTTGGTTAAGTGCAATTTAATTTGCTTTAAGAAAGCTGGGTATAATTTAAAATGAAAAATGTTTCCCTTCTGCTATTTTCCCCCCCTAATGCTATTGTTTGCCATGACTGCAGAGCTGGAACACAGCAACTTCTGAGTTTGTTCTCCAAGTTTCTGGAAGGCCATGCTGTTCCAAAACCAAAATAAAAACCATTTATTTGTGGGTGATTCTGGAGATTTCCTGGTTGCTAAAGCACTTAGTGGGATGAAGGAGGTCCCTGAGGCATTTCCAGGGCAAAGGAGCTTTCACAAGGGAGGCAGAAGCTGGGGTCCCTGGGGTCCCCTGGTCAAGGCTGAGGTGCTGTAAGGAGAAACATGGATTAGAATCATGGATTGGGTTGGATGGGACCAATGGATAGGTTGGGTTGGGTGGGACCTCGCAGATCCTCTCATTCCAAATCTCCTGCCATGGGCAGGGTCACCTTCCATGTGTCCCCATTCCATCCCAACTGTCCCAGCCCCATCCAACCTGGCCACGGCCACTTCCAGCCACAGCTTTCCTGAGCAACCTGTGCCAGGGCCTCACCACCCTCACAGGGAAGCACCAATTATTATTAATTAATTCAGGAACAGCTGACAGAACTCCCCTTAAGCCCTCCAAGCTCCCCTACGAAAGGGGAAACATTTTTGGATGTTCCACATCTGATAAATAAAACATCCCAGGGGTGCTGGAAGCAGCTCAGTCCCACATCCACCTGCACAAGGAACCAGAAAACTTCTTCCTCGTCATTTTTTTAACCCAAAAACAGGTGGCAAGGTCTGCAGACATAAATTTGCTCTGCCATTAAGGTTGTTGCTGTTATTATTTGCCTCGTCAGAGCTCAGAAGGAACTCCTTCCCTGCAGGAGGTGGTTGTGTTCCTTCTGTCCCCTCTGAGGCCACCAGCCTTGGGATCAGCTCCCCCAGAAGGATCCAGGACAGGAGCCTCAGGAAGGAGCAGCGTTCCAGCAGCAGCTCAGGGGTGAAACACTGCAGCCTGTGGGACTGGCTGCCCTCTGTCCTACACACACCAGGGAGGGATCCAGCCCCAGGGCTCCAAACCACACTCTGGCTGACTCTGTTTCTGGAGAAAAGGGGGTTTTGTAAGCACCCCGAGGCTCTCGAAGAACGTCCTGGCCGGGCTGTGCTGCACAAACAAAGCCCTTTCCAAACCTCTCCGCTCAGCCTCGTGCCAGCAGCTGGCTTTCCCCATCTCCCAGGGTCACAGGAACTGGGATATTGTGAAATCTCTCCGCACAGATGACCTGCTTTAATCTCAGCTGTCATTTCACACACTCTAGGAAGGATGGAGCAATGTTTAAACATCATCCACTCCCTTCCTGTAAATTCCTCTGCTGTTTCTGCTCCTTATCTCAAGCTGGAGGATCTCAAACTGAATCTGAGCTCCTGCTCTCCCTGCATGACTCATTGGGAGAGCACAGAAACAATGGTGCCAATGCTCACTCGAAAGAGCTCACAAAGTTCTGCTCCAGAACTTTGGTTCTTTAGCTCAAGATCTGAGTTTTCCCCAGCCCACCTTTCACACACACAGGTTTGATTCTGCCAGGCTATAAAAAAATTTTGAATTTCAAAGCAGAATTTTGTTCAACATGAAATACAATCCCATTCAAACCCAAATTCCAGTGTCAACGTTATTGTTAATTATTACATTATATAATAATAGAATGGTATATCATTTTATATAATTATAAAAGAGGTTGCCCAGAGAAGTGGTGGATTGCCCATCCCTGGAAATACTCAAGGCCACCTTGGATGTTGTTGTCTGCAGTTTTTTTCTCAAATTTAGGGAGACACAAACCTTGAAAAATAATAAACATCACAAAACCTCATGGCATAGAAACAGAAAATCGAGGCAGGAGAGTGGTGGTGTTAATTCAGAATAAACCTCCTTCCTCCCCCAGAGAGCATCCCAAAACCCACAGAGTTAATGAATGAAGTGTGCATTTGTAATGAGGATAAACCAAGCAACTTTGGGTCATTACTGTGAATATTTCACACTATCCAATGGCAAAAAGGTCAACTTTCAAACAGACAATTTTAAAATGCTGTAAGAATCTGTAAAATCAATTAATGAATTTACATTCATTCAAGGTGAATTAATTACATTAATTAATGTAATTAATTACTGTAATTTCAGGGACCTCAGTGTTGTGTAACCTTCTACCAGGGTCTCTTTTTGGCTGTTTTCCTTTGCCACCCTCCTCTTCCTTCCACTCCAGCACCCTGAACCCATCCCACAGCTGTGAATTTGTTCCACTTGCCACTCTTAAATCCTAAACCACGAAGGCACAAACAGAATTCATTTCTTTTCCTGCCTTTGTGGTTATTTTTCTCCCTCCTGGCAGACAAAGCCCTGCCAGAATTCTGCATTGCTGCACTGCCCTGGCCTGGGGTTTCACCCAGACACACACTAAAATCACCACTTGTCTTCTAAGAATTTAACTGTGCTGCTTAACCTCTGTTCAAAATTCCCATTTTCCCTTGTGGCATGCAGCCATGGAATGCAGAAACCCTCCTGGTCTGCATCCACCTGAACCCCTCTCTCTGTCCTAAGAGAAACAGTTAATATAATTAATATATATACAGTTAAGCATAATTAATAATCCAGCCAAAGCTCGCTCCTCTGAAAAGCAGCAGTCAGATAACCCAGCTCTGTGTCAGGCCCCATAAAATACTTTGAAAAGCAATATGTACAATTGCAATTTTCCAGCAGAGACCCAAACAAATTAGCAGCTTGTATTCCTCTGTGCTTTGCTAATAATTTGTTTGCAGTGCTGTAATGAGGGGCAGGAAATAGTAACAGCCTAATTAAACTGGGGTGGGTGGGGAGCAAACCATCAATCCTGCTTAGCTGCAGCTCAGTGGGCTGCACCCCCTCCATGTGCTGGCAAGAAATGTTTTTTTTTTTAATAATAATAAATTAAAGGGCTAAGTAGAAGCAGAGTGAAAATGGCTTTGACCTGGATCGTGTTTACACGAGTTATTTATCAAAATCTTTACCAAGACTGCCTGATGTTCCATCCCACCACAGAGAACAGTGGGTTCATCCCCAAACTTACTGATCTAAATGCTGCCTGGAGGCCGGGGCACAGGACAGAGATGATGCACAAATTTCCTTCTCCTTTATGGAATTGAGCTGCTTGGAATTCACAAAAAAAACCAAACCACCTATATTTATGGCTCAAGGAATTTCTGGCCTCAGCAGCAACACCACAGCATCAGCAGAGCTCTGTTTTCCACCCAGCACACCTGCAGCACTGACAGAAAATTTCCTTTCTGTGGGAATTGTGCCTCAGCTGCAGGAGGAGCTCCCTGTGTCCTCCTCTGGCAGAGCCCTGCAGGTGCTCATGGAAGGAGTTTTTCTGCTGGCTTTGGGACATCAGCTTTCAGGAACACGAAAGCAGGTGAGATCCTGCGTCAGGAGAGCTTTCCCTGATTGACAGATGATTTTTCCTGGAATTTTCCCATATTTTTCCCAGATTTTTTCCTGGTTTTCCCCATTTTTTCCCAGATTTCCCCCAGATTTTCCCTGTATTTTTCCCAGATTTCTCCCTGGTTTTTCCTGTATTTTTCCCTGACTTTTCCAGATTTCCACCAGATTTTTCCCAGTATATTTCCCAGATTTTTCCTAAATTCTCAGGTTTTCTCATATTTTCCCCTAATTTCCCCCAGATTTCCCCTGATTTTTCCCAGATTTTCCTGGGTTTTCCCCAGATTTTTTCCCAGATTTCCCCCAGGTTTTTCCTGGATTTTTCCTAGATTTTTCTGAGGTTTTTGCCAGACTTGTTCCCAGATTTTCCCAGAATTTCCCCTGATTTTCCCCAGAATTTTTCCAGATTTTCCCCCAATTTTTCACCTGAATTTTTCCCAGAATTCCCATATTTTTCCTGGATTTTTCCAGGAATTCTCCTGGATTTTTCCAGATTTTGCCCAGATTTTTCCCAGATTTTTCCAGGATTTTTCCAGGATTTTCTCCCGAATTTTCCCAGCTTTTTCCCAATTATCCCCAGATTTTTCCCAGATTTTTCCAGGACTCCCATATTTCCTGTGGATTTTCCCCAAATTCCTGGATTTCCTCCACAACTTCCATATTCTCTCTGGATTTTTCCTGGTTTTTTTGCACACCCATGTCACCTGGAGCCATGAATTTTTCACTCTTGGAGCAAACACAGCAAAATATGAGTCCTAATTTCACTCAGTGCACTCTCCTCACACTGCCAGGGGAAACTGCAAGTGTCTGTCCATGGGAAGGAAGGAGAGAAAACCCAAAATGCCAGCATTTCAGGGGATCAATCCCTTATATTTTTGGAAATCTTAATCCACAGGAAAGTTATCGCACAAGCCCCAGATCCAGAATTTACAAGGTGCTCATGCAGCACTTGTGGCAGACATAAGGGCACTTCCTGGATCAGGATTCAGCATTGCCACATTCAGGCTTTTCCCATATTTCCTTCAGTTATTCCACTTGTTGGTCCGTTTGGACATCACAGCACAAAATCATAAAAGCTGGAAAACACCTCCAAGATCACCAAGTCCAACCTTTGACCAAACATCTCCACTCCCACTAAACCACATCACCCAAGTGCCACATCTACTCATTTTTTGAAGACTTCCAGGGATGGCGACTCCACCATTTCCCCATTCCAATGTCTGATTAGTGAAGAATTTCTTCCTAATATCTAAACCAGGCCTCCCCTGGTGAAAATATTTTTCCTTGTCCTATTGATGCCTTGTTCAGGCTGCCCTGGAGCACAGGCTGGGCAGAGTCACAGAACAAAGCAGGGATTTATCCAAAGGATCTCCTCCATGGATGCACCTTGGGCAGCACCAGAGCCCAGCCAGGGCTGCACCCAAGATGAACCAAAATGGCCCCAAAATGCACGAGCGCTCCCGGGGTCTCTCCCTGGGATCAGTTCTGCTCCATTTGCACCTTGCACTTCATTGTCCCATTCCAGCTTTAGCCCAGGCAGTCCCACCCTGCTTGTTTTTCTCTCTCCAGCCCATGGTGTTTGTTGTAATTGAGACAGAGACAGTACAAAGCAACACACTCCATTTTCAGAAGGCTTCCAACGTGCTTTTTATCCATTCTTACAAAACTCCCAAGTTTACTCATTGGTCGCGAGACACAAACAAAGCATTTATTGGAATAGGCAGCTGCAGGTTTCTCTTATTTATCCTTCTTTCTTTCTTGGTTTCTATGTCAAAGACCTTGGTAGAAAATTCTTTCAGGGGTGAAAATGGATCCTCCTGTCAAACTTCTCTGTGGCTCACAGAAGTCACTGTAAAATCTCTTCCACAGTTGTTTGTGCTCTTGGGCTGAGATTTGGGTCATTTGTCCTTGGTGCCCAGCTGAAGCAGGAATTGTTTTGTCTCCCTGCTCTGTGCACAGAGCTCAGCATCCCTTAAACATTATCCCTTTTACACTAAAGCAGCACAGAACCTGAAAAATAGAAAAGCTAAACCTGAGGCATCAGTGTGTCACTGGTTGCCCAAGAGAAGATGCTGACCCCCATCTCACCACATCCTCCTGCCAGGAGTTGTAGAGAAAAACTTGCTCAGACTTATCTCCAAAACTGTCCATAATATCAGCAGGAATAACACCAAATATTAACAGGAAAACCAAAGAACTTCATAGACATTCAAGATTAAAAAATGGATGTTTAAAATTGGATTAAACCAGTATCTCCTTCCACAGAAAGAGTTTTGGGCACCTGCACAACAATGACGTTTCTTTCAGCTGGACTCAATAACCCCCATTTGAGGTGAGAGCTGCACCTGAGGATCTCCATGCCCATCCCATCTCCCAGCCACAAATGGTTTCACTCATCAAGGAACAAAAAGAGTTAAAACTTTGGAAGTTACTTGAACATGAAGCGAGCCAAGTGCATTTCACTAAACACAAGAAGAGCTGAAATATCTCAAAACCCAGAAGAACTCTGCAATGAGATTCCAGTAGCCCAACGTGTCACGAGACTGGTGACAAAATATACCCCTGAAAATACCCCTGAATTAATATTAAAAATAAATAAAATCTCTCTGAATTAATATTAAATCGCCAGCAGAGCATTTGCCCTGATCTCCCCGGGAGCCAGGCTGAACTTATCTATCATTTATCTGATATTAACACATATTTATTTCCAAACTGAGCTTGCAGCTTTGCTCATTACACATAATTTCTTCCAAATAAATAGATCTGGTGCTAATAAATCCCCTGGCTTGCAGTCACTGGCACAGCAGGTCTAATATCTGATGTAAATAATGTATTCAAGATGTTCCCTTAAATCAAGAGTTAGACCATGGTGCTGAGACTCCTGCCTGAGGGCTCTAAACCCCTGTGTAATATTAATTATAATTACCTCATTAAGCTGCTGCTTTAGCACCTTTACACCAAAGCAGTGCCACAGAGGGAATTTGAAGGAATCACCTAATTCCTAAAGTAAATCATGGCAAGGTTGGGATCTCTGCTCCTGAAGCATCCCATAAAATGTCCTTCAGAACCTGTTAGAGACAGACACCAATCCCAAAGAGCTGAAAACTGTGGGGAAATAACAGCAAATAAAGCAGAGTTGATTATGAGGATAGTATTCACAGGGCTTATTATTATTTGTTTTCACTGTTTTGTCCCCAAAATTTGTATTTTTAAGCCAATATCTTCTTGGGATCATAGATCTGTGGCAGAGCTGACACCATCTGTCAAAAATGGCATCAATTTTAGGGCAGTAAATCCAAAAGGACCAGATAATCCTAGAATTCCTAAACTGCCTGCTGTCAGGGAGGTTGTGGAATTCCCAAAAGTGGGGCAGGGAGCAGTGGAGGACTGACCACGTGTGGTCACTGAGCTGCCACGCTGCGCAACATCAGCTCTCCCAGCTGAACCTGGAACTCAACATCAGCCAAGTTTTGTGCTCAGATGCCTCAAAAACTCTCTAGAACGATGTTTCATTGGAGGGTCTTGTGTTTGTGACTTGTTTCTCTCCTTTTATGTCAGTTTAGTCCCGTGTCACACAAGAGGGATTCTCCAGAGCGGTGGGGAACGTCCTGACAATCAGGACGTTTTCACCACCAGAATATAGGAATTAAAAGGCAGCTCTCATCATTCTTCTACTCCCAGTATTAAACTGGAGAGGGGAAACGTGCTGCCAGGAGAATTTGGAACACTGCACACATCCTTACATGCACAAACTACCTGAGAACATTGGTTGGGAGAAGACATGTGAGTGTCTCCTGCACATTAATCACCAGTGGTGGGTTTCAGCAGGTTTAGCCTTCAGTTGAAGATGTGAAGTTTTCCATAAGAAATAGCAGGAGTTACCTGCTTAATCTGCTTAAACTCTCCATAGGACGCCTTATTTCCATATATGTGCTTTTTTTTTTTTTTTTTAATAGAACCCTTATTTTGCCATGGTCAGGATAAAGCACTTCAGGGCCCCACATTTCATTTATAGAACAGAATGTGAACATTTCCCTGTGGTTTTCCCCCAAAAAAGCACATTTGGGGTGAAGAACACAGCAGGAAGACTCTCTACAATATAGGGTTTTATAGACATCATCTATATTGTTCTCCATTTCAGTCTTTGCTTTTCCCAGCCCTGGTTTCAGGAAGGAATTGTGCTGGCATGGGATGAGGTGAAAGCCAGAACCATCCGTAGCCCCGGGGCTCATAGCAAGACACAAACCCAGCCTGAAAAGCCACAGGGATATTTGAGAAGCCACCAGGTAAAGGCTGAACAAAGAGCCCTTGTCACAGCTCTCCCCACAAAGAGGCCAGACCTGAAGGGATCTGTTCTCACACGAGGCAGACGTTCACAAAAATACACATTTTAATTCCCTTTCAACACCACGCTCTTCTTCACAGCTCTGTTTTTAGGGTATTTGTGGTGTTTCTTGAGTTATCACACACCTATCAGAGATGCACCTCTTCAGGTCTGGCACATATTCCAGCCTCGACCTGGAAAACTTTTCATACTTCCCAATCTCTCCACATAAAAACGCAGGCAGGCACAAGAATACAAATAAATACAGTTAAATTCTGGTTTGATAAATGAACTTTTTGTCTTCTGAGCATCTTATTGAGCGATGATTTGGGGGGAAAAAAGCGAAATACTCAGCTCTGAACCAAGCTGTGTCAAACTTATTGCCAAGTCTAACAAAGGGCTCCTGTGAAACATAACTCTTCTGTGGAATATACTGTAATTGTACTTTTTGAAAGCAATGTCAAATCATTGACATCGACTTGGTGTTCCACGGGAAAAGTTACAATATATAGAAGCTGTAAATTAGACCCTAATCCAAACTTATCACTTTGATAGTTGTTAGACTATTTGGGTGCCTATTTAGCTCTGTAATTTTTTTCCCACTCTTTTTCCAAGCTGTTGTGTTTCCCTCAGATTTTCCAAATTGGATTTTCTGATAACCTGCACGATAAATTTATGTTGCAGTTACAGCACGGTAAAGTTAAACTCAAGCCAAATCACAAAATGCAAACTCTCCAAGGATTTATGAAGAGAAAAATCAGGGTCTGGCAGATGAAGTCCAGGTTGCAGGAATTTGGGCTGCAAGTTGCAAAGCATATTCCTGAAAAGCAAAAATGCATATAAGTTCCAAACTGAGCACTTGTCCCATTTATCATAGACATTAGCACATCTTTTTAAAATTCATCTTGTCCTAATTCATGTTTTTTTCAAATACAAGGAACAGCCCAATCTGTGCTTGCATTAGTGAGCACTGACACCCAAGAGCAGCATCCCTATGAAGGAAAATATTGGTGCTGAGGGTCTCCAATGTGCCTCCCCAAAACCAAAACCATGGACATGACACTCCCAACCCGACCGAAAACACTCCTTGGAAAGCTGGAGGAATCCTGAAAGGTTCAGGCTGAGCAGATAGCGGCGTGGAATGGATTTACAGGCAGAAATTCCTGCAGTGAGGGAGCAGGATCTGGAGTTCTCTGGGTTAATCACCATCAGATGTTGAATGTGCTCATGGTCACCTCCTTTGGTGCTGTTCCATACAGCCACCACAGAGATTTCAGAGGGAGATTGTGCCTTCCAGATTTAAAAGGATGATTGTGCCTTCCAGATGGGAACGAAAACACAGCAACGCTCATGAGCAAACAGAGGAGCAAAAAAAAATAACGAAAAGCATATTTCCCAGAGAAAACAAGTTCTTGTTCTCCTGAGGAGCCTCCCTCAACTGCCATAGATACTTTAGGGATAGATTAAGGGAGATTTTTAAAAAAAAAAAAGATGGTTTGGGGGCATTTTTCATTTTTCTTGTTTTGCTCTTCCTAATGCAGTCCCATGGCCTAATTAGTACAGACCAAACACAGGCAGGAGATGAACCCCACCTCCAATTCCTGATATCCCAGAACTTCCCAAGTTGGAGACGCATTTACACAGCAGATTTAAGGCTGCAAATTCACAGAGAGCATTTACAAAGGAGAGAACATTTATTTCACAGAGTCTGAGGGACATGCTGACAGTGCTGTGACTGCTGACATCTCCCTGGAATGCCTAGGTCCTTCTGGAAGCTGAGGATGTCCTCCTTCAGTGGAAGCTGAAGATATCCTCCTTCGGATATTCCAGAGAATATCTGGCTGCCCCATCCTGGAAGTGTTCTAGGGATGGACAGGGCTTGGAACAGCCTGGGATAGTGGGAGGTGTCCCTGACCATGGCAGGGGATGGCACTGGGTGATCTTTAAGGTCTCTTCCAACCCAAACCATTCCATGATTCGTACTAGGAAACAGCTTTTCCATCCCACCCTCTGGAAAAAGCCCCCTCAGCACTTTTCCACCTCGATTGCAGTGTTTTCCATTGGGGCTCTGCTGAGACCATCGGGACAGAGTTTCAAACCGAGAAGCTGCAAACACTCTCACACCTTGGCTGTATTTTAACAGTTGAAGTTTTGAGGTTGGCTCAGCGCATCAAACCCAGAATCCAGAAGGAAATACAACAAGAGACACAAGTCCAGGTGCCCCACAAACCCATTTACCACTATTTTGCCAACTGCCACAGGAATGTTGTGGAATCTTTGCCTCTTTTTTGCCAAGGTCAGGATTAAATGTGTGAGATGGTATTTCTTGTAGGGACTCAGGTGTTTATCAGTTCTTGTCTCTGTCACAGTCTCACAAACCCTGAGCAGCCCTTCACTCTGACACACTAAAAATGGAGCCCCATCTCTCTCTCTACAAGGCCTTTTAAGGATAAACTGTCCAACTAAGAAATGACACCTCAATTATTTTCACTTTTAACCCAATAACCAACCACCCATGCACGCAATGAGAACTTTTTATCCAATTACACAAAACCACCCAAACCCATGGAGAAGAAGGTGAAGAAGAAGGAGAAGGAGAAGGTAAAGAAGGAGAAGAAGGAGAAGAAGGTGAAAAAGGAAAAGAAGGTGAGGGACAAGGACCAGCCTCTGCCCTAAACCCTCCATCTTGCTCTATATCTATTACTACATTCTAAACCCTTAAACTCTGAGTTTCCCACCCTGTGATATCACACACTTCTATCCAAACTCCACACCCACAATCCCAGTTCTACTATTCCATTTTGGAAGCTTCTCCAGGGCCTCAGGTCAGTGCAGTGTTCTCCTGGGGGTGGCAGCACAGAAAGGCTGAAATTCCCAGCAGGCAGGGTTCCAACAGAACCCCTCCATGAGTGACCATGGTGGCTGAGCCCCAGATCTCTGCCACACCTTTACAACCCACGATGCTCCTCTCACTGCTCCCCAAGCCTCCCAGCTCCATCCTCCCCACTCCTAACATTTCGAACAGCTGAGAAGCTGCCAATTTTTTTTTTCTTTGAAGGCAACCTATTTCCAGAACTGTTTCTCTACCTCAAGATGTGTAATTTCTCCCAAAACACCCCTCTGGAGCAGAGCCCAGGACTGGCAATATGTTCCCCAGGAGCAGGGAAAGGTTTACGTTTCAATACCTATTGCACCTGTCACCATAATACCAGGCATTTTCCACCCACGGCGCAGGAGAGAATCCAAACTTCCTGTGGGATGTGCAAAACTCGCTCTCAGCCTTGGGAGCCATCCAGGCATGGTTATCAGGAAGAGAAAAGCTATTTCTGCTGGCTTGCAGGAATTGATGGCACCATTTAATGTCTTGTCTTTATATGCAAGTGTGTCTAACCCAGTTTCTCCACAGCTGCTGTGACGTAAATAAATTCAGTATTATCTCCATTTTACATTGTAGGGTGGAATATAAATAGTCCTGGAACTTGTGCTGGGCATAATTCAGTGTTTAAGACATTGAGGACAATTCACCCATGGAGCTGCCTAACACAACATAAAATATTTGACCTGCTTCAGGTACAGCAGGACAAAAATATTGTCTGTGATCTGTAGACATATCTCCCAAAGTAGGATGGTATTTCTGGGAAAAAAATATCGTTGTGTTGATCATTTTTTTATCATTGTAAAATGAGGCTTCAAAGGCTCCTTTAGAACAGTAAATCCCTACTGCAGTGATCAGGAAATATTAGTATATGTTATACACGAAGAAGCCCTAAAATATCACACTTGCTTTACAGAATTAGCTCCACTTGAATGGTAACTACGTGTAAAATCCTGATTTTTTTTTATTTTTTTTTTATTTCTGCACATCCTATTACCTAATCAGACAAAATCATTTGCTCCAGCTGAATTTACTAGAGGAAAATATCTCTTGGTACCTATAATTCTACCTCAGGCTCTCCGTCTTAAGGTAGCAGTGTTTCAGCTGCAGGCTGGAGTGAAACTCCATCATTGCCTGGAAAACCCAATCCACCCTTAGAAATACCTAACCCAGAAAAGGAGATCCAAATTGAGAGGGTTTTTTAACCATAAATACAGCTTTGGGCAGCAAAACACCTCCTATTTTGTTTCAGCAATAAATCACTTCCCTGACTTGAGTTAGTAATGAGATTTTTAATCATGTGGATTGAACATATCCTGGAGTTAATAAAAAAGTATGGCTTCCTCTTTATCTTTAATAAAAGATTTGTACACTGCTCAAATGATCAGTATTACGTTTTTAAAGAACCTGAGATTGATGTTTTCAATTCTCCTTCCTATTTTTCCAGGCTTTTATAATTCAAAGGTAATACAGGGAAGAGTTAATAATTCATGAGGTAATTTTAAGGCTTTTATTCAGAACCCTTTTGCCTATTGACTTAAGGATGTGCCATAAAATATCCAGGTATTACTATCCCAGCAATTTGCAGCTCTGCGCAGATGAAATCTCTGAATTTATGCAAGTCAGGATTTGTGTTTAAGAATCAGAGCACATCATTCCAGCCTTGGAAGGGTACAGGGGGAGGAAATAGCTTTCCAGCACTATTTAAACGAGAGTATTTCATGTCTTCGCACAGTTCTGCTTTTTCGCCCTTGTTTGCAGGTTTATTCTTGATGGAGTTATTTTTGCAGTTGCCAAGAGACAAAGGAGCTGGGGGAATATTTTTAAAAAGGTAAATTCTGCTGCACGAGTCCTGTGCTCCCACCTGCACGAGCTCCAAACCGAGCCCTCCGCTCTGGGAGAGCTCAGCTGGACAAAAAACAGAACAACAACAAAAATGGGCTTGTTTGAGATGAAAACATCAAAACTGGCCCCCAGTTACTACAGTCCAGGAATATCCCATCAGTCACTAATGGATGCCAAGGTGGTGGTGCTGGGATGAGGCAGGGAGGGGCAGCAGTGTCTCCACGGCCTCTCTTGTCACAGAGCAGCCACCTCCAAATGCCATTCCATGAGCTGGCTGCGGAATTCATCCAAAAATTCCTCAGAAAAGGGGAATTCTTGATTGTGCCTGTCACTAGTTTTCAGTGAAGAATGGGAGTGAAAATGGGGTTTGGGGCTCCAGTATTTGATTCTTGTAAATTAATTTCTTTTATTAAGAAAAACCAAAACCCAAACCTCACTTAATTTGTTCTTTAATCTTTTTCTCTCAGAGCTGCTCATCAGAGTGTGTGTGGTTACTTCTACAAAATACTAGATTAATAACAGCCAGGCTTCAACGCAGAATTTGATATTGGGAAGGAATTCTTCCCTGTGAGGGTGGGCAGGCCCTGGCACAGGTGCCCAGAGCAGCTGTGGCTGCCCCTGGATCCCTGGAATTGTCCAAGGCCAGTTTGGACAGGGCTTGGAGCAGCCTGGGACAGTGGGAGGTGTCCTTGCCATGGCAGGGGTGGGATGGGATGGGCTTTAAGGTCCTTTCCAACCCAAACCTGTCCATGATTCCATGATATTTGTTAAGGCTTTTTTATCTAATTCAAATAACCAAGGCATTTTTACCACTGTGTGTTCTACTTCCAGCTACTGCAAAGGAATCACCCATCTCCCACAAGGGTTCAGGGAATGCTAAGTAACAACAGTAGAGAGCAATGAAATTGATGCTAATTAATAATTCCACTCTAAGACAGAACACAGAGCTCAGGTGAGCACTGAGCCATCATTTACTGCCATGAGGAATCATCAGCCTCACCTTTGTCAGCATTTCCCTACATGAACAAACAGGAAATCCTGTGCCTGTTCCTTTAAGTTTGCCAAATGGGACCCAAATTTTACCATCCCAAGGAAAATGATGTCTTTATGAATTTATAGTGACATCAGCTAGATTATATTTCATTTCAGGCCAGCTCTGTGCTCCAGTCTCTGTTCTCCATCCAGTTCCCATCTCTCTCTGAACTCCTTGGTTTGACCTCAGAGTCCCAAAAACTCCTGCCTAAAGTTTCCTGCGTCTCTTCTGCAGCTCCAAAAATGCAAATTGCTGTCAGGTTCTTCAGCTCCCTCTGAGAGACAGGCAGCATATGTCATGTGCATTATTCAGAGCTTTCCACGGCTGCTTTTCCAGGGAGGTTTAAAAAGGAACAGCAAAGCGTGTGTCAAACCCCAAGCCTTTGCCACAATCAAGATAATCATGAAGTGACATAAAGCCTAAAGCTGGGCTAGCACAGGGGTTTGTTTCTAATGTAGCAGGATAGCAATGCAATAAATTTAATGTTTTTTTAGCCAGACAGGACTGAGGGTGCACTTTACACAGCTGAGGTCTTTTGTAGATGAAACTTGGAGGAAATAGTTCAAGAGGAACGTGGAAAATGTAGTTTTTGTTGTCCTGAGGAGCAGGAAAACCATGGCAGTGAAGCACAATGAGAGCAGTTTCCTTTGTGCTCAGGTGAAAAATAAACACATTTTCCCTGTAATGAGTGGCCTTGAAAATCCTGAGAGCATCTCCCACTCGAGAGAGGAGCAGAGGAATTTCACAGCGGGCACACAAATCCTGGGAGCTACTGACATTATTCCCCTTGGTCACACAACCACATCTCTGCCCTCCAAAAAAAATATCCTGGGAAAACCCAGACTCACAGAAACACCCCAAGAAGACTCCTCCTTACAGGGCCCCCTGGAGATTCTGCCACCTGCATTTCCACAGCAAACAGAGATAAATAAACTGCTCAGAATCATGCAAAGCCATGGATATAATTCAGTACACAACAGCAAACAAGCTGTGTGAGTGGAAGTGTAAATTCTGTGATTCTTGTTCATGCTCCCAAAGATTCAGTTTCTGTGCATTTGTTGAGCATTATTCGAAACAGCCCAGCCAACAAAGCAAACCCCAAATCCTGCCCTAACTAAGGTTTAAAAAAAAAATCCCAAACCTTTGAGTGACTCCTAGCACTCAGCCTAGAAGTGCCTGCCAGGAAAAAAGGGAATTTTGGAGATGGCATCTCCTCAATTTTCTTCATTTGTGTCAGAAGTTGAGCAGCTGTCTCCTTACCAGACTGAAGTGGAGCCAAAAACCTTGTCAGGCAGCCGAAGAAAAAAGCACTTCAGAGGAGCTCATCTCCAAGACCCCAAAGGGTATCACATTTTGGAGCGGGCATGTGTTAATATTCCTACCCCGGTATCAATTGGCAGAGTTCTGCAGCAGGAGGGGGGAAAAAAGGCTGCTTTGTTTGTTTACACTGCCTGCTCAGGGAAAGCAGGATGCCACACATACTTGAACTGCCGAGTTTGTTTATTTATTTATTTACTTATGGCCAGCAAAAGGATTTTGGCTTTATCTTCCCCGAGCTGGGGAGGAAAGTGAAATAAGATGCAGCTCCATGGATGCACCTGGACTTTGTGAAAAGTCCAGAAAAAGGGAGGGGAAAGAAAGAGGGAAAAATTTTTCAGCACCAGTGTCTCTGCTAGCAAAAGGGAGGATAATTTCTGTGTTAACATTACAAAGCAAGCAGGGGTTTGGTTTTTAATTAGGCTTTATTTTAAATGTAATGCACTTTTTTTTTCCCATTAGCTGTCACCGAGTTAATGTGTATAGAAATAAATATATAAAAAGTGAGCTCTCCACATTATGTACTTCTCACAATGGCAAACTCAATGGTCTCAACATTTCCTAAAAATTCTTTTAGGGGGCACAGCACACAGAGTGGCAAGCAGAGCTCTGTTGTTCAGGCACTGCAGGGATTTCAGTATGGAGTGAATAATCCCAGTGAAATCCAGTGCCTGAATCAGCTCCCAGCTCCAGCAGCCCGGGATGGTGAGAGACTGGGAAAGCCCAGCTCTAAATCTGTGCCTTCCTCAGCACGTGCTGGGCTGAGGCTCCTTCAGGGCAGCCCTCAGAGGAGCTCTGTGCTCCCCAGCAGGGCGGGTGCGCCGAAGGCAGCGATCAAATTCCAGCAGTTATTGCACCAGGAGCTCTGCCAAGCGGGATCCAGCAGGGGAAGGCACAGTTTGATCAAAGTGAGAGGAGTTATTGATCTTAATTCAACCCAGAGCACCAGCCAGGGAATTCACAGAATCACAGAATCACCAGATTGGAAGAGACCTTCCAGATCATCGAGTCCAACCCAGCCCCAACACCTCACCCAAACCCTGGCCCCCAGTGCCACATCCAGGCTTTGTTAACACACCCAGGGGTGGGGACTGCGCCACCTCCCCAGAACTTTATTACCCTTTCTAGAAAAAGCTTTTTCTTAATATCCAACCTGTATTTCCCTTGGCACAGCTTGAGGCTGTGTGCTCTGGTTGTGTCAGTTCCTGGAGAAAGAGCCCAGCCCCAGGTGAGCACAGGCACCTTTCAGGAGCTGTGCAGAGTGATGAGGACACCCCTGAGCCTCCTTTTCTCCAGGCTGAACAGCAAAGGAGGTCCTGGCATCCTCCTTTTGTCATCAGAATCCCAAATGTCCACAGAGCACGGCAGATAGAGGGGTCTGACCTCTCCCAAGACATGTTTTTGTGATCCTGTTAACCTAAAAAGCCACGTTTTGTCCCCTTTGTGTGTGACAGTTCCCCTCCTGAGCAGATCCCACTCAGCAGGATCTGGGTGCCAGGAGGAGACAACAGCACTCTGGGATTTGCTGCTCTCTCCCTGTGGGATGGGGCTCCCTCAGACCACATTTCAGAGCAGGAGGAGTTTGCACCAACAGCCATGGCACCATATTGGCTAATCTGATTTTGATTGAATCGTTTGGGTTGGAAGGGGCCACAAATTTCATCCAGTCCCACCCCTGGACACTTCCACTACCCCAGGGTGCTCCAAGATCCAGCCTGGCCTTGGACACTTCCAGGGATCCAGGAGGATGAACCTGTCAATTTTCCACCACACAGATAGAGGTGCCACACACAAGGTCAGAATTAATGAGAATAAATCAAGGAATAAGCAGACATTCAGATCCTCCTTCACCAACCATCTTCTCTCAGCCAGCTTTTCCCCAAAATGTTTATTTACTACACAGCCAGGCTTTTGGCAGCCTTCCCACTGCAAAATGTGCTTCCCAGATATTACAAAGTGAACTCCAAACGAAAAAAGACTTTTTTGTTCTTAGGCCTCTCTTTCCTCCACACAGATATCACTTCAGAGCTGTGCCTTAAAGGCACAATTTTGCCCAGAATTTCTCAAATACTCAGTTAAAGAAAGATGAGTCCACAGACCACTGCTAAAAATGAGATTTCCTACGTGGTCTTCAGCAAACTACTTTAAACAGACCTCTATTTATCAAAGCAATGCTTCCTTACTTTTCACAGGTCCAGAAATACAAAGAAAAAAAAATAATGTACATGAGAAACCATTGCTGCTGTATTTCTAGCATGTTTAAATAATATTTTTAAAAATCAATTGAACAATAGATCAACAAGATTTTGGCATTCAGGTATTGCATGGTGGGAAATAGGAGCTGTGTAGAGCTAGACAAGAAAAAAGAAAGAATAGAAAATAATGGTGATTTGAGTGGATGTTCCCCTATTTCTGTATAGATTCATCAGGGAATCATGGAATGGTTTGGGTTGGAAGGGACCTAAAAGCTCATCTCATCCCAGGGCATGGGCAGGGACATGCTCCACTACTCCAGGTTGTCCATTCTGGCCTTGGACACTTCCAGGAATAGATAGATAGATAGATAGATAGATAGATAGATAGATAGATAGATAGATAGATAGATAGATATACATGCACATATCCAGTACATGCACATATCCAACTTTTAAAAAAAATATTATTTATATTAATATTATACATTTTATTATATTTATTCAATGTTGTCCAATCTGGCCTTGGACTATATATATATTTATATACACACATATCCAACTATTTTTAATATTATTTAAATTAATATTATCTATTTAATTGTTTATATTAATATTGTCTATTTTAGTATATTTAGTACAGCTTGGCCAATCTGGCCTTGGACACTTCCAGGGAGATATATATATATATATATATATATATGTATATATATATGCAACTTTTGTTAATTATAATTTATACTCATATTATCTATTATTATATTTAGTTTATTATATATATATATATATATATATACACATCCAACTATTTACTGTTTCTATTGCTATTTACACTAATATTATATACTTTATTATTCATATCAATATTCTTAATAATATAATAAGTAATAATATAATATCAATAATATCAATAATAATATCAATAATAATATTATTAATAATAATAACAATAACAATAATTTATAGCTTGGCCAATCTGGAATATATATACTTCCAGGAATATATATATATGCACATATCCAACTCTTTTTCACAATGAAGTTCCAGTCACAATCGAGCCATCAAGCCCTCTGAAAAAGTCAGCTATAAAAGCAAACCAGTAAGAAAATATCGTGGTTTATCTCCTTTCCCTGCAGCCCAGCAGAGGCTGTGAGAGCCTGGACTCAGCACAGCCACTGCCGGGCTGGGAGCTCCTGCTGACAAATTCCCGAGCTGCCAGTGCTCAGTGATGAAATTCAGGAGCCTCCCAGCTGCACTCCTGGGACCTGTGAAGGCAGGGAAATGTGGGGATTGGCAGCAGGCTCTGGCAGATGAGCTCCCGTGCGGATGACACCAGGATTCTGCCAGGCTGACGTGGAACTCTCCTCTTGATTTGTTGTTGTTGTTGTTGTCATTCCAAAGCTCCTGCTTGGAGCTCTGCTCTCCTGACTCTCCTGTTTACTCCTCTGACTCTGCAAAGTGCTGGGATTGCTCAGCCTGGTTGTTTCAGCTCTGCTTATATGGAATTTACATGGATCCGGGTTTGTTCTGGAAAAATTCCCCCTTTCTCTTCAGTATATCAGTGCATTCTCCCATAGATGTGCCCTAGTTCATTTCTCTGTTCAAAATAGCCTGGAATTCACTGCAAGGGACCCCTCCAGAAATTCTTGAAATGATTGTGCCTGGAGAGTTGGGATCTTGCAGATCACTCAGAGAGAAGGAAAATTTCCTTACTAAAGACAAAAGGAGCTGATGTGCAGTTCCAGCACTGTGTGCTGAGCTGGCCTGACTCCATCCAAAGCTGGGTGATGTGGGAGGCTCTTGAAGAAATCACAGGAATAGAACCCCAGACTGGTTTGGGTTGGAAGAGGCCCGAAAGATCATCTGGATCCACCCCCTTGCCACGGGCAGGGACACCTTCCACTGTCCCAGGCTGCTCCAACCTGGCCTTGGACACTCCCAGGGATCCAGGGGCAGCTGCAGACCAGGAATTCCCTCAAAATCTCCCATCCATCCCTGCCCTCTGGCAGTGGGAGCCATTCCCTGGCTCCTGTCCCTCCATGCCTTGTCCCCAGTCCCTCTGCAGCTCTCCTGGAGCCCCTTCAGGCCCTGGAAAGGTTTTCTGGATCCTTCCCTTCTCCAGGTGAGCACCCCCAGCTCTCCCAGCCTGGCTCCAGAGGGGCTCCAGCCTTGGAGCAGCTCCATGGCCTCCTCTGGATTTCCTCCAGCAGCTCCAGGTCCTTCTCACACTGGAAATCCCAGGCCTGGACAGGATATTCATTTATAGTTTTTCTCCCCTATGAGCTCTTTGCCACCACCACTGAAATGTTCAACTGAGATCTGTGCCCAGATTTCAATAAGACACAGAATCAGCTGACAAAAAACTCAGCTCAATTTCTCATGGTTGTTTTTCTGATGCTGCTCCTGTAGTGAAGTAAATCCCTGACTTTATAAAAAAATCCCTGATTTATAAAAAAATAGATCATATATTATATTAATTGTATTTATTATATGATATATGCAATATAATAAATCCAATCAAACAGCACAGAATATCACAGGCATTTTAACAAAGGTTAATTGTGGTATTAACTGTTCTCCCTGTACAGACTTTTAATGTGAGAAATGTTTCACACATTCAAAGCTCCCTTTAATCACCAGACCTCAAGGCCACACTTCTCATTCCCAGCTGAGTACCTTCCACTAGGAAAAAACACAGATTTTTTTCCTGAGAAAAGCTCAATCTTTATATGAACAATGAAAATACTATTCATTGAACAGACACCATTTTTTAAAAAGTTGAATTTCTGGGAGGTTCTATAATACCTTTAAGAGTAGGAATCATCCACCAAAAATTTTCAAAAGCCTTCAGGTTATTGCTCACGGAAGGAAATGGAGAGGAAGCAAAATTTTCTGGACTCCCAGAATAACCCTCCCTCTCTCTTTTGCTGTCTCTGATTTTTTAGGGAGAAAGCAAACTGCTCTGCAATAGAATTGCATGAATCACAGCACCAAGTGCACCAGGAGCTGTGATTAGGGGCGAATTCCTGCAGGAGGGAACGGGGAATCACCTGCACTGAGCCTGTGCCACAAGAAACCCAGGGGGAAAACAAAGAGGTGCTTCCCTGAGCCTTGCTCTCTGTGCCAGAAGGGACTGCAGAAAACTTAATAATTAGCTAAAATTATTATCAATATCTCAATAATTAACTGGAATTATTCTCAATGTTTCACGTGATTTCAAATTCACAGCATCTTCTTCACCCTTCTTTCGGATTTGGATGCTCTTGAGTAGGATGGGAAAATGTCTCTTGAAAGTGGGATGAAAATATCCAGGAGAAGGGTTTGTTTAACAAGAGCCCGAAGCAGGGAACAGTTCATTCCCAGCCTGTTTCTCAAGACAGCAAACACTCAGAATCATTACTGATCCCCCTCCTTTTTTATCTTTTTGAGAACTCTTGCACAATCTGCTGTTCCCCAGCAAGAATTCACCACTCTCGAGCCTTGTTTTTCTATTCACCCCAAAAGCTGCAAGTTTCCCTTCAAACTCTGCACGTCATCCTCATCAAATCCTACACAGAAATGGGCATTAAGTGTTTTGTTTACTCATAAATCGGCCGAGCCACGACAAAGAACAGAATGTAAAGAATGAACTCCCTTTGCAAAAGTCATTCAGAGCCAAACAAAAGCCTTTACCTTCCCCAAAACAGATTTTTCTGAGTGGGCCTCCTCTCTTTCTGAATTGCTCAGCGTTACAGGGAGCTCTCAGATAACTCAGAAACATTTGAGAGCCAAGCTAAAAACAGAAGGAATGAGAAAGTTCTCCCGCATCTGATTTTTTTTTTCATTAAAAAGGCATTAAGAAAATACGGGTGCACTGTGAACAAGCAGCCTCTTTGCCCATGACGTGCAGGGACCTGCTGGATGCAGGCTCCTTCCAACTTCCCCTGGGCTGTGGCAGCTGGATGGATTTGTTTCCACCTGCTCTCCCCGTTTGTCATTCCTGAGGTATGCTGCAGAAAGCCAGGTTAGCTCCAAACTCTCAGCCTGGCTGCAGCCAGAACTCTTCATTTTTATTATCTGATCGCATCCCTCCGAGTGCTCCTTTCATTCCCATCCCCACACCTCTGCACCCATGGAGAGCAGCTGGAGTTTGGCTTTTTTTTTTTTTTTTCAAATGAAAATGCCCATTTTTTAAAATCCTCAAAGGAAAACCACATGTGGCCAATCCTATGGATCTGCTCCTTCCCCACTGCTTGCTCCAGGAGTTATAAACTCCTGTGGTCCCTGGAGAAGGGATTGTCCAAACGTGGCTGCAGAGACCAAAATGCTTCTGAAAGAGATTAAAATGTCATTAAAAATGTTAAAAACCTCTGCCATCAAACCCTTTGGAAGACTGGCTGCCTCCATCTCCTGTGGTGGTGTTGGAAATAAAGCTGCCAGAGAGATCTTCTCCCATTCCTGCCGAATTTCAGGGGGCTAGGAGAGAGTGGGTGTGGGGAGGGAAGGTATCTCAAGTACAAGAAAGGATGATTATCAAGTCTAAAGAGAGCACGTCATAAAATGAAGAAATATGAGGCTATTTTTAAAGCAATTATTTTGTTTTCAAGCTGGAAACGTGCTGCAGTATTCCCCCTCTGCTTGGCATTCCAGAGGAGGTGTTGCATTTAGCTACAGCAAAATCAATTCCCTGGAAGAGAAGAAAACTGAAACACTGGCAGCAACATAGGAAAGCCGAAGAGGAGAGTTTTGTTTCCTCTGTTTTGATCGGGAATTATGTTTTCCAAACTTGATCAGCTCCCAGGCCCAGCTCTGCAGCGACAAGCACAGCGATTCCCTGCAAGGGTTTGTGCAGAAGGCACCCCTGGTACCTCAGGAAAGTGTGAGTTCAGAGCAATCCCTTCACCCCTCAACCTGCATAATTTATCCAGGCATATTCTGGAAGTTGAGAAACCTCTCCAATAAGTTAGAAAGATTTAGGAACTTTTGGGGAGAAAAAAAAAAAAAAAATTAAAAAATGTGACCTGTTACGTAAACCTGTATTTTAAGAAGTGAACTAGAGACAGGAGGAAGGATCACAGGGGTTGGACACATACCCAGCTGTCCCAATTTGGCGGAGCTGTTTTAGCTGTCAGCGTGTGAATTCTTAATGTGTGATGATTATAAAGTAAGGAGAGGGAGCTCTGCTCCCTCATTGGAATTATTTTGCCTTTTTCTCCAAGGAACAGACCCAGAATTGCTGCCCCAGCTCAGACCCACACCTCGAAACCCCTTCCAAACATTAAACCTCGAATATTGATTTATTAAGATCCAAAGTGATAAAATCCTGCTTATCCCAGGCTCAAATTTTCCTGACACCTCCACTAATTACACATCATAATGAAATCCCAGAAGCACTGAAATAATTGTTCCAGCAGGAACTGAGCCAGCAGAACACCTATGGAAGCTTCTTTCCCTTCACTCATCGCTGTGGGAAGCAATCTCAGAGTCCTCTCCAAAAACCCCCTCAAACAGATGTCTTGCAGCACAGCAAGACATGATCAAATTCAGACTTGGAGAGAGCGTGTTCCAAAATCCCTCGGAGAGAGAGTTTTGCCAGGCACACCTTATCACCCACAGGGGAGGGAGGGGGTGAAGGGAGGGCACCTTCGCTGGCACAGCGGGCACACAGGGAGAAGCAGCTCTGTGACCTGTCCACATCCAGGTATGACCGAAAAACTCCTTAACCCTCAGCAGTACCCTTATCTCTGCCTGGAGATAGAATCTCGGGATCATGGAATTGTTCAGGTTGGAAAGATCATGAAATTGTTCAGGATGGAAAAGACCTCCTAGATCATCCAGTCCAACCGTCCCCAGCACTGCCAAGGCCACTCTGCCCCATGTCCCCAAGTGCCACATCCACAGGGCTGTGAAATCCCTGCAGGAATGGGGAATCCACCTCTGCCCTGGGCTGGACAACCCTTTTTGTCAAAAAATTCTCCTCATGTCCACCCTGAGCTGCCCTGGGCCAGCCTGAGGCCGTTCCCTCTGCTCCTGTCCCTGTTCCCTGGAGCAGAGCCCGAACCCCCGGCTGTGCCCTCCTGGCAGGGAATTCCAGAGAGGGAAAAGATCCCTGGGGATCCTCCTTTGCTCCAGGTGAGCCCCTGCCGGGTTCGGGATTCTCTCCTTCCCGGCTCCCTCAGGGATTCTCCATTCCCTCCCGGCTCCCTCAGGGATTCTCCATCCCCTGCCCGGCTCCCTCAGGGATTCTCCGGCCCCTGCCCGGCTCCCTCAGGGATTCTCCAGCCCCTTCCCAGCTCTGTTCCCTTCAGGGTCTCTCCTGCCATGAGGGGAAAATCAAAACTTGGGAGACAACATGAGGGAAAAAAGAAGTGAGGGGAGTCTGAGGGAGGTTCTGCTTGAGCTTTTCCCTCCTGGATCCTCCTTTTCTCCAGCCCTTCCCAGCTCCCTCAGGAATTCTCCAGCCCCTTCCCCAGCCGGGTTCCCTTCCCTGGACATGCTCAGAAGGAGCTCAGGGTGATCTCCAGCCCAGGTTATGGATGCTCCATGTCCCAACTCTCCTTGAAGCCTGACAGAAGTTTCCATGCTGGGAGCATCCAGGCCAGCTGAGCCAGAGCTGGAGCAGCATCAGGAATTGTCCCCAATGGATGGACCAGGTGGCCACCAGCCCCAGCTCCTGCTGCCAGCACGCCCAGCTCCATTACCAGGCAATCCTGAGACATATTCACAGCTTTCCCAGGAAAACATTTCCAAGTGGGATCGATTTTTTTGCTGTTTTAAAACCAACATTAGCAAACGCGACTGCACGGTGCGCAGATCTGTCAGATTTGTTCTCAGCTGCAATCCTGAAACGTGTCATTATCGTGTGCTGTGTGAGCAAAGCTGGGCCTGGCTGCCATGTGACTGAGCTCTAAATTAGTTTATGGGTAAAGTTCCTTCCCAATGTGCTCCATCTTTCACTCCATCTTATCTTAATGAGCTCTTAACATCTTAAAAATAAGTTACTGCCAAGGAGGCTAAATACAAGGTATTAAAGTCTCCAAGAGAGCCACAGGGATGGATGGCCCTGCTCAGGTAGCTCTGCTCTCCTTGAACACAACTCCTGCAGCTTCCAAGTGCACTGGAAAATATAATTTCCACTGCATTCATTGTAAAATTCATTTGTGATTACAAGGTTGTGGTATTTTTTATAAAATAAGTGTGGGAAACACTCATCTGAAAAATGTGCACTTCTCTTGGCAAAACCCCAGGGTCCCTGCACTTGCAGCCTCAGCATTTTGGTTCTGGACTCCTTTTTAAAAATGAAAATATGACTCCATGCAAAGTGCCATAGAATATCCTGAGTTGGAAGGGGCCCACAAGAACCATCGCAGAGTGACACCTGCCTTTGGAACGGGATAATTGACTTCATCCCAGAACAACCCCTTTCACCAGGAACTTCTCTGGAGGGACAGAAATCTCATGGATTATCATCCTGCTTGGGCTGAAAGTGTTCCAGGTTTCTCCAGAACGCACCTGAGCCCATCCAGAGGGTGCCACAGGCACTGGGATCTGGTCCCTGCTGGGATCCAGAGCACCCAACACCCCATGGGCACATTCCATGGGCAGCAGCCCCTGTCCACCCTGGAACTGAAGCTGCCTCCACTGCCACACTCAGCCAGAGTGACAGCACATTTTATATAAAATAATTATGTCATTTAATCCCCTCATATCCCTGGGTAAAGCTGCTGTTTGAGAAGTCAGGGAGCAGCCCACAGACCACAGGCTTTGCTGGATTTGTGCCTTTCCAGAAAGAACTTGTACAACTTTTGAGCAGAGAGATGGAAAATAAGATGTGGCATTCTGGACTTCCTTAGCAAGGATACTCCAAGGGCTGGAGCCCCTCTGCTCTGCTCTGCTCTGCTCTGCTCTGCTCTGCTCTGCTCTGCTCTACTGGGAGAGCTGGGAATGTTCCCCTGGAGAAGGGAAGGCTCCAGGCAGAGCTCAGAGCCCCTGGCAGGGCCTGAAGGGGCTCCAGGAGAGCTGCAGAGGGACTGGGGACAAGGGATGGAGGGACAGGAGCCAGGGAATGGCTCCCACTGCCAGAGGGCAGGGATGGATGGGACATTGGGAATTGGGAATTCCTGGGAATTCCCAGAGCAGCTGGGCCTGCCCCTGGAAGTGTCCCAGGCCAGGTTGGACAGGGCTTGGAGCACTCTGGGACAGTGGAAGTGACAGTGTCCCTACCCATGGCACTGGATGATCCTTAAGTTCCCTTCCAACCCAAACCATTCCATGACACGAAAACAGGAGCTACTCCCACCCCATGTGCATTTAATGTGATTTTATCACTGGATTATTAAAAAAAGACAATAAAAAGTCATTAGAATTTCCTTCTAAAATCCCCAATTTCTTGTTCTTCACAGCTGGCCCATAATTCATGTTGAGAGTTGCAAGAAGTAGGGGATGTACAAACTGTCTCCCACACCCTGTCTGCTCAGGAAACTCACTGTCATGTGGAATTAATTACTTTTTTCTTTTTTTTTTAAATACATATAATTTCAAGGTCATGGTCCAGCGTCCCTGATTCATGGTAATAAAGGTTGCACAAGAAGAGAACTGTGTGTAGAGCAAAGGTTAATTGAAATCCCCCTCCTAACAAAACCCAACTGGAAAGCTGCTGCTTCCAGAGACAAATCCCTGCAGCACTACTGATCTTTAATTCCTGATTGCCAGGTTTGGGAATTCAGTGCCTTTAGACAAGAGCAGCAGGAGGCAGAGAGGGGAAGCAAAGAGCCTTCCCAGCCTTGCAGCTCCTGGGATGCTCCTGGGGTGTTCCAGGACAATTCCTCAATGTCACACACCGGGTTTGTGACGCCTCCACCCTCTCCCCTCCTGCCCTGGAGTTCTCAGGCAGTGTCAAAAACCCCGAGATCGGAACTCAGGTCTCTGTGCCAGCCTCAGGGATTTAGAAACCAGAGGCAGCTCTTGAACTCCCAAAGTAGGAGACAGCTTTAAAAGAACCCTTTTTAACTGCTGGGTTTGATATTTTGGGAGTCTCTTTCATACCAGCGAGGGCTGGACGTGTCCTCTTGTGCCACAGCTCTGACCACTGTGGATTTGGGAAGGATCCTGTATCTGACCAGACTCCCAGCAGCATCAGGAGGTCTGGCAGCCACGAGATCGTGCTACAAAATATAAATGAGATGAGAAAAAAGCAGCAGAGGAGGAGAGGAAAGGATGGAAAAGCGACGGGAGAGTAACGAAATGGCATTTTGTGAGCATGAAGAATGATTACAGAGGTCAGAACTGAAGCTGCTGCAGGAGTTTCTGATTAAATCCTGCTTTGTTCCAAAGTGCTGACGTGCAGAACTCCAAATGGTTTGGGGAAGGTATCAATCTGATAGGAGCCCTTCCTGCAGGGTCATTTGCCTACTTGCTTTACTCGAAACCTTGGCTCCTGCACAGCTGCTCGGATGGGCTATTGGGAAAGGCACGTTCCCAGGCTCCCCAGAAACTCGGGATTAAAGGGAATTAATTATTGATACAAGTCTCTGCTCTGCATGTTTGCCTTATCAAATGATCTGTAGCTGTGCCTGTGGCACGGGAGGAGCACATCTGAGATCTTTTAATGATGCAGAAAGCTCCTTCAAGGGGCAGCTAAGGCGAGCAAGGCTCCTGCTCTGGGCTCCCTTCCCGAAAAATGAGGGGGGAAATAAGAAGTGCAAACGTTATGGAGAAGTTTTAAAGAGTTAAAACCTCCCTGTTTCTATCAGCAAATCATTGGGGTGGTGCTGCCTGCTCTGGTGAGCACTGACTTTGTGGGATAATGCATTTCCATGGTGAAATCCAAATGTCCTGGGCATTTGGGGCTGGGGTAGGCTGTGGCAACCAACTCCAGCTCCCTCCAGCCACTCCACTTTTGGCCTGGGATGTGGTGTCTGAGGCTGTGCTGCTTTCTCCTGCTCAGAGCAGGCAGCAGAGTGGTGTGGGATCCAGGATCCAGGGATGTGGGATCAGGATCCAGATCCAGGGATGTGGGATCCATGGATGTGGGATCAGGATCCAGGGATGTGGGGTCAGGATCCAGGGATGTGGAATTAGGATCCAGGGATGTGGGATACAGGGATGCAGGATAGAGGGATGTGGGGTCAGGATCCAGGGATGTGGAATTAGGATCCAAGGATATGGGATCCAGGGATGTGGGATCAGGATCCAGATTCAGGGATGTGGGGATCAAGATCCAGGGATGTAGGATACAGGGATTGGGGTCAGGAACCAGGGATGTGGAATTAGGATCTAGGGATATGGGATCCAGGGATGTGGGATGAGGATCCAGGGATGTGGGATCCAGGGATGTGGGATGCAGGGATGTGGGGTCAGGATCCAGGGATGTGGGATGCAGGGATATGGGTTGCAGGGATGTGGCATCAGAATCCAGGTATGTGGGATCCAGGATCCAGGGATGTGGAATTAGGATCCAGGGATATGGGATCCAGGGATGTGGGATCAGGATCCAGATTCAGGGATGTGGGGATCAAGATCCAGGGATGTGGGATCAAGATCCAGGGATGTGGGATGCAGGGATGTGAGATGCAGGGATGTGGGATGCAGGGATGCTCTGCACTGTGCACCGATGCCATTAGGTGGTGCTTGAAACAGAAGATTGCAAGAAAGAAAAGCAAGAGCTTGTGTGCTGCCCAGGCAGCCTGCTAAATAAATATTTTATTCTAACAATTAAAAAATTAAAAATAAAAGCACCAAAAAGAAAAAAAGAGAGAGGGAGGGAAAACTTTTCTAGGATTCAGTTTCCCATTTAAAAACCTGATTTCTAGGCCTTGGCAGAGCTGAGTAATTAAATAAATAAATAGTCAACTCTTCCTCCTGCCTGGAGCATCTCTGCTCACACACACACACACAAACACTCCCTTAAATCAGCCTCTGATATTTCTGTGCTCAGCCAAACCTGCTCATCATGCCTTAGATCCCTATCTCCCTCCTAAGGCTGATAACTGGATTTCCAGTAAGTTTTGAGTCAGAGATTGAAATACTATTTAATGCACCAGCTTGAAAATGGGTTTCCAGGAAAAACTGTCCAAGGAAAAGCTCACTGGGAGTTGGGGAGAAGTCTTGGTTCAGCTTGGGAAAGCAGAGCTCCCTCCCTTCCCCTTCTCTGGCAAACACCTCCAGGCAGCAGGTAGATATTTATATATTTACACATTTTCACAGCTTCCCTTCAGAATTACATTCATGGCAAATGGCCTGTGCTAAGCGCTGACAAAAGTTCATCAATTAAATAATTGCATCCTATTAGATTTAACAGCCACAAATAAATTTGTGCCTCCAGTGCTGTGTAACTCTTTAGAGAACTCCCGACTTCCTACGCCCTCCTAAGATCCAGGAGCTGGATCCTTGTGGGGCCCTTCCAACTCGGGATTTTCTAGGATTCTGTGAAAAAGCAGCTCTTTTAGTTCTCTTTTCTTCAGCTCCTTTATAATTTCAATTCTTCCATTATTGAATTATCATGAAATAGTGAATAATCATTCATTATTCATGCTCTCTGTGCCACTCTCGATTTCATAGCAACTATATTTTAACAACTCTCACAGCAAAGGGCAGAATGGCTGCAGATTAAAAAGAAATACAGAATTATAGATCATGGAATCATTAAGATTGGAAAAGCCCTTAAGATCATCAAGTCCAACTGTTCCCCAGCACTGCCCCATGTCCCCAAGTGCCACATACACATAATTTTTACTTTTTTTTCAGAGATTGGTACTCCACCACTGCCCTTGGCAACTGTGCCAGGCTGGACAGCCCTTTGCATTGATAAATTTTCACTAAAATCCAATCTAAACCTCTCTGGCCCAACTTAAAGCCATTTCCTCTTCTCCTGGCACAGATACGCCCCAGGAATTGTTGATGATGATACTTATAAACCTAAAATTTGCTTATGTACTGTACAGAATAATTAAAATAGAAATACTTTGAGAAATTTGGGGCTTAGCAAAGGCAGAACTGCTTGTCATATGTGCATGAGGACTCACAGATCATAAAATGAGAACAAAGCAGCATTCCCTCTTCTTCATGGGTTACCTGAAACACCGTGAGGTGGGAGGGACAAAATATATAAAGGGAGGCAGCTGATCCATTTTCAAGCCTCTCTCATTCCTTTTAGGCTTTAGATTTCACATAAATATTTCTTTAAATGCACACATCTCTGTACCAAAACTACCATTTGAGAAGCTTCCAAAACTTGGCTTTTAATTAAAGCCATGAAAGTATAATGCTCACACTGAATAAGTATCAAAAATAGAGACAAAACTGAGAAAATATGCAGGCATTTTTCTTGGGGTTTGTCAGGCACTGCAAAGACAATTAAGTTTCTTTTCTTCACTGTACATATAATACTCAGAAGTGAAAGCTTAATTAACTTGTCAGAAACTCTGGCATCTCTTTTCTTGAGCTGCTGAACCCACCTTCCCCAAAGACTTGAAGGGAAAATAAAAAAAAAATACCCTGAATGCTCGAGCTGAAATACCTGATCATGCATGACATTCCTGTCCTGTTGCACAGTTTGTCTGTCATTACCAGAGGGTTTTTTATCCATCTGGGTGAGCACACTCTGTTTCCATTTGTCTGGGAATGTCTCAGAGCTGTGACTGCTCCCAGACGATGGCCCCAGTGCCGGAGCAGTGGGATGTGCTGCCACTCATTCCGGCGTGCACACACTCCTCAGGAAAATCCTGCAACCTGCACCAAAATGTCCTCAACCACCTGGTTGTTCAAGGCCCTGAGCTCTGCTGTGGGCAGCAGACGAAGCAGTTGGGAAAGGAAAACTTTTGTTACCCCTTGACAACAATTCCCCATCCCCAGGCGGATTGAAGAGCCGGGGGGATGTGGCATTTGGGGACATGGGCTAGGGGTGGCCTTGGCGCTGCTGGGGGAGCACTGGACTGGATCTCAGAGGGCTCTTCCAGCCTTGGTGACCCTAGGATTGTACATCCTCACTTTTCTGGAGAGACTGAGTGGGATTTAGGTGCAGGAGGAAGCATAACCCCAAAGCAGAGGCCGATTCCTGTTGCTCCGTTCCCTGCTCCGCGTGGATATTTCACATTTCTCCCGCTGAGCCCAGGGCCAGCTGTGGCCAATAAGTCCCTGTCAGAAAGCCCTGCCTGGAACTGTGCTGGGAGCAGCTGGAGGAGTGACTCCTGACCCTGCTTCCTAGAACCAGGAGAGTTTTAGGGAAAAGCAGGAGCCCACAGACCCTGCAGCATCTCCCTCCTTCCTCTGCCCCACACGTTGCTCCAAAGGACCTTCCTTCAACCAAGGTTAACCTAACAAACCTAATGCCACCACTTCAGCTGGGCACGTGCAAGAAGTGGCTTTCACGTTTTTAGGGGATTTTTAATGCAGTTTTTCAACCTGAGCTCACTTAAGTCTGAAAAATATTGTACTTTATCCCGCTGTAATCTCCTCTCCAGGATCTGCATGTTTAACCAAAGAGCAAAGGTCCAGGTGCTTCTCTGCATTAGTAATGACCCAACGTCTTCAATAATGCAACACGGGCCAGAGCACAGCAGCCTTGAGCTCCCTCATTTTCAAAATGGATTAAAACTTCCAGGCAGCACAAGGGAGCAGAAATTGGAGGGGTTTTTCCAAGGTGATGCATTCCAGGGGTAATTTTTCACCTCCCATATAAATCACCATCTTTAATTCTCGGCTAACTTTGCTGCTCTGCGTCCAGCACTATCCCAGGTTTTAGTGAGCTCTGGGATCTGGCTGTTCAACAGGAATTCCAAGCCTAAGCAATCCTACATAAAACATCCTGTTGCAAAACCCTTGTCTCTTCCGATAGATATTAAAACCAAACACACACAGCTCTTAACCACACCACACAAGTTCATGTTTCAGGTCTTTTTCTTTTCCCTTAAAAATAAAAATAAATTTAGATTTCACATTCTCCAGAGACTCACATAGACACAATGTGAGGGTTTTCAGAACAATTCTCTCCACACGAAAGGGAGAAAATGCAATGCATCATTTTCTCCCCAGGCCTCTCTGGGCGCTGCTGGTGGCTTGGAGAACACCTGGAATAAGGTGGAATAAGGCCCTATCTCTGGGGTTTTTTGCCTCTACAATGAATTATAATTCTTTGGTTTGAAGTGTGGCAGCTCTCAGGAAATTCCTGGTTCAGATCTCCACACACTGGGACAGGAGCTCCAGGAGCTGATGAGCACTGGCCATGTGTCTGTATTTATCAGCTTAAACCAAAACCAGGCAGTGGCATGGGACAATCAGTGGGACTAAAACACACCTTGAAGGTTCTCCAGGAAAAGGGAGAACCATCAACACCCATAAACGAATTCCTGAGGTAAAACCCTGTATCTGCACCTTTACCATGTGCCCAGGAGGCCCCACCTTCCTAAACTCTGATTTTTTTTTCTCCACTCTGCACAATCTAAACACACAAATGAGCCATTTTCCTGGATGAACATAAACACAAATCCCTGGAAGCTCATTGGGCATTCTGCCCCCACTCCCCCCAGTGCAGGGCAATAATCCTTCCCCCATAACAGATTTAGATTAGCAGTGGCAGCAGTATTAAAAGGGGCCTCTGGAGCAGGGGAACATTTGCTGGGAGTGTGGGCTGGGTGTTTCCCACATCTGTTTTGCAGGTATTAATGCTCAGGAGGCACGGTGGTTTGTAAGGGCTAACAGCTCCTGCCTTTCCCCCGGAGCCAGCGCTCTCCTGCCACCTCCCTGTCCCTCCAGAGCCACAGAACCTTTCATTGCTTCCCTACAGCCCCAGGCCCAGCCATAAAACACATCAAACCCCCCAGCTGGGACACAATTAGAGCTTTGAAACACGGGGAAACCACATCTGGCCAACGAGCGAGGGAGCCCAGGGAGCGCTTGACTGCAAACCGAATCTCCAAGGGGGAACAAATCTGCTCCTGAGCCTGGCAGAGCTTTGCAGTTGAGTTTTGTGCTCTCCCCTGCTCCAGAACCTGCCTGAGCTGTGCAGATCTGTTTTGGGCTCTCCTCCTGCAGTTGTGTTTTGGGCTCTCTCCTGTTCCTGAGCCTGCCTGAGCTTTGCAGTTGTGCTTTGTGATCTCCTCCTGCTTTTGAGCCTGGCAGAGCTTTGCAGTTGTGTTTTGGGCTCTCCCCTGCTCCAGAGCCTGCCTGAGCTGTGCAGATCTGTTTTGGGCTCTCCTCCTGCTCCTGAACCTGCCTGAGCTTTGCAGTTGAGTTTTGGGCTCTCCTCCTGCAGTTGTATTTTGGGCTCTCCTGTTCCTGAACCTGTCTGAGCTTTGCAATTGTGCTTTGGGCTCTCCTCCTGCAGTTGTGCTTTGGACTCTCCCCTGTTCCTGAGCCTGCTTGAGCTTTGCAGTTGTGCTTTGTGATCTCCTCCTTCTTTTGAGCCTGGCAGAGCTTTGCAGTTGTGCTTTGTGCTCTCCCCTGTTCCTGAGCCTGCCTGAGCTTTGCAATTGGGCTTTGTGCTCTCCCCCTGCAGTTGTGCTTTGGCTTCTCCCCCTGCCCCGTTTTTTGGGTAAAATGAACGAATCTCTGCCTTCCAAGCTGTTGCATAAATCCTGCTCACATCAAGGCTGGCTCTGGTCCCCCGCAGACAAATGCCAGCCCCAGTGAGGTGTCTGTGGTCAGAGCTGAGGCTTTTCCAAACAAGCCTGGAGGTGTTTGTTCATCAAAGCCCAAAGCTCCAGCCAGGCCTGCTGGAAACACGGGTTCCCTAACATCCAGTGTGCCCAAAACATTGAAACTTCACCAAAGCAAACTTGGGAGTGGGAAGGGAAAATGTCCAAGGTTTGATACAGAAATGAACTGTTCTGGAGTTGGTGTTCATATTTTATGGAGATTATTCTGCCTGTTACACCACTGCATTATATATATTTTTTAATTAATATTATTAATTTTGAATATATCTATTTCTATATATTTTATACATAAAATTATATATATATAATATATAAGTATACAAATAATAAAATAAATATAAATATTGATAAAATTATAACTATTAAATATAATTAGAGTTATAAAATATAAAATATAACTATAAATATGAATATGAATATAAATATATAGATTTAAATATGAATATAAATGTGAATATAAATATAAAGTTGTGTAACAGGCAGAATAATCTCCATGTTATTATATTATATATTATATCTATACAATAAATATAATATATATATCTTATATATATTATATTCTTATATTCTATTTTTTTTTTTAACTTTCCTGTGTCTATCAGACCCCCCCAGCATTTGCTCCAACCCCAAAGGACATATTTGGCCTAGAAACACCTGCATTTTGGAAAATAAAAAAAGGTAGAATCCAATGGCTGAATATCGAAATGAACTGACAGATCCATGTGGCAAGGAGGCAATTTTCTCCTCGCACTCAGAAATTCAGCCCCCAAACCTTGTAAATTCGGGTTCTGCACTTGGGATCTGCCGCCCCACTACCAGTAAAAATACACACATTCCTCAACATCAGCTTATTTGGGGTTAGAAAGTCTAGAAAAAGATCTGGCAGTGGAAAGGATTGATCCCTGGGTGCCCAGGGAATGGAGTTTTGTTGATATTGGTGATTCAGGGGAGGAACAGGAAGTTATCCATTAGAGTGATGCAAACAAACAGGGCAAACAATTCCAGCAGTTCAGCTTCCCAGTTTGTGTGCTGGTGATTTTTAAGCTGTGTTTGGTTACGTGTGTGCAGCACCTCTGAGCAGAACCACAGAATCACAGAACCATTTAATTGGGAAAAGCCTCTAAGTGCCTCTGCCAGGGCTGTGTAAAACCTGAAATCTCCTCTCATCTCGCTGGGGAAACACCACATTTGTGTTCCATTCCCACATGAAACTTCCTAGCAGAGCATTCAAACCATGCCCCCCAGGACCCACACCAGGCTGGGGGCAAAAAACCCAACAACAAACCTGCAAACCTCAGGATTATTGTAAAGAACGTGTTTCCATACACAAATAAATCAGCATTTCAAATGCAATTAGCCATTTTAATTAATCTGAGCTATTATTTGTTGACGTGAGCAGCAGGCTGGTGGCAGGAATGTGGTTAAGGAGCACAAAAAAAAAAAAGAGCTGGGATGTGATTTACAGCTTTCCCTGCTGGTATTGACACCCACAGCAAAGCCCAAGGAGAGCCAAAAGTGCAGAAATGCCTTTTGTCTTTTTTTTTCCACCATTCTTTAACAGATGTGTCACTGAAATGCACCCTTGTGGCTCGAGCAGCTACACTTTGCCTTTCTGTGGTTAATTAGAGCAGCAGAAATCTTGCAAAAGACACTGGCAAATACCTAAAAATCTTGGTGACTCACAAGGTTTGACCAGTTCCTTTCATTTACTGATTCATGACAAAGAGCAGGGGGGAAAAAGTGGACTGGGATGGTTTTGGGCAGCAAAAGAAATTGTTTCAAGATGAGTTTGATGAAATTGTTTGAAGTGATGAGTGTACCTAAGTACTGTGAAATGCTGGTGAGAAGAGGTTTGGCTTTGTCTCCCACAGAATTTGGTACAAAATGTGTATAAACAAAAAATATATAAATACAAATATAGCATATATAACATATATAATATATAACATATATAACATATAAATTTAATTATAGATATAAATATAGATATATAGATGATATAAATATGAATAATATAAATAAATATAAATATAAGTATGATTATACCTGTACCTATAAATATAAATATAAGTATGATTATACCTATACCTATACCTAAATATAAATAATAGAAATAGAAATAGAAATAGAAATAGAAATAGAAATAGAAATAGAAATAGAAATAGAAATAGAAATAGAAATAGAAATATATTTGTTGTTTGTCTCTTACAATTAGTCCTGTACATTAAAACAGCACCAAGGTCCACCAGCCACAATATTTACATCCAATTCCTCTTGTTTTTTTCTCTCTTAGAAATAAATATATTGAATGGAAAGGTGCAGGAGAATAAATATTTTTGTAAAAAGATTGTAATATTTACATCCAACTCCTCTTGTTTTTTTCTCTCTTTTAAATAGGTATGTTGAATGGAAACGTGCAAGAGAAAAAACATCTATTGTAAAAAATATTACCTTTTTTGCTTCATTTTATCACTGTTATAAAGTGCTCTGATTTTTCAGGAATTTTTATGGGTTTTTTCCGAAGAAAAACTTTTTTTTTTTTTTTTTTTCTGAAAATCTTTTGATCAAAGTTTGGACTTGGGAGGTCTTTTCCAACCTAATGATTTTAAGGTTTGATTCCATTTGTACTGTGCAGGAGGGAAGGGAGATAAACTTGCAGAGATCTAGTAAAGAAACACCTGAACAAGCTCTGTCTTTTCTGCAAAACAAAAACCCTTCTGACCAGTTTGGGAGAAACAAGGATTCCAAGCAGCATGAACCGTACAGATAAATAAAGACATTGCTGACATTTGTCTACAAAACATTTTGCAAAAAGGCATTTCAGATGTAATCCGAGCGCCGAAGGAACACCAGCAGTTTATGTTTGTTATTTCAGAAAATTCTCAATGAAAGTGTCAGCTCCAAGAGGAGGCTGAAGAAATCTGCTCCAGACTCCCAGAAATGACTGAACCAACAGTTTTTAATTGAATTTCAAACGACTGCAGGCGCCTTTCGCTCAGCACCCCGTTCCATGGAGATCCAGTTGGATCTAGGTAATAATAAGATTACTCCTGGGTTTCTGCCTGGAGCCTGGCAAATGCTGCCAGGAGGGAATATGCAACATGTTGTGGGGTTAAGGAAGCCTAGCACGGTGCCAACATCACACTGTGACATTGCCTGCGGAGTGTGAAAGGATTATATCCTGTCTTAACATACCACTTCCCCCATGCCAGAAAATGGGAAAGGCTCTAATCACCCGGCAAGTATGCGAGGCACTAAATATAACCCCAAATATAAACCCAAACCCTTCGCTGCTGCTGCTGCAGGATTGAGTTTCCCTTCAGAGCAGCTCTGCTCCCAGCAGCGCCTCTGAAATCTGGGGCTGCAGGTTCTCATATTTATGGCATCTTGGTGATTTCCAGATGAAATCAGACTAGAAGGAAAGGAGCAGAGGGTTGGTGTTGGGTTGGTTTTTTTTTAATACAAGCCGTGCAAACTTACTCCAGGTCTGGGTTCTTTCCAAGTCACGCATTACTAAACAACAAAGATTTGGCAGCCAGATTTTTTACAGCTAATTTTTTTTTTTCTTTTTTTTTTTTTTTTTCCCATTCTGGCTGCTTGAGTCAGAACTGAATCCTAGCTCTGCTCGCCTTCGTATGTACTGGGTCTGCAGCAGGAAAAGTAGGTCAGGAAAGATAAAAACAAGAGAAACCAGGACAAAACTGTGCCCTTACCAAAGGAGATGGCAAAGCAGGAATTTTACCAGGGCAAGGAGCTCTGGTGATGCACAAGGGCTGGATGGCACGAGAGCAGCTCGAGTGAGTTACAGTGAGGCTGCTTTTACACATTCCAGCATGGAATGGGGTGTTCAGAGGTGTTTAGGTCAGGAAACGCCTTTGAGATCATTGACTCCAACCAAAAAATGAGCATGGCATAGGCTAACAATAATCATGTCCCCAAGTGTCAGATCCAGCCACACCCTCCAGGGATGGGGACTCCACCGCTGCCCTTTCCATGAAGGAATTTTCCTGAATATCCAACCTAAACCCTCTCTGGAGTAACCTGAGGACATTTCCTCTTCCTTCTCCACCTCGGGAGCAGAGCCTGACCCCCACCTGGGTACACCCTCCCTTCAGGGACTGGAGGAGTTGAGAAGATCCTCCCTGAGCCTCTTCAGTGCTGTCCTTAAATTCAAAAAACTTTGAATTTGGCACCGTGGTCACTCAGAGCTGCTTTTCCCGCCCCTCCAAGGGCTGATTTGCCACTCCAGAGGGGGCTCATGGCCAACCACGGCTTATGGGCCACGGGACAGGGGGCTCCAGCACGTCCTGGAGCTTTGCTGAGGCCCAGGGTGGCTCCAGCAGGTCCTGGAGGCTTTGCTGAGGCCCAGGGGGGCTCCAGCAGGTCCTGGAAACTTTGCTGAGGAGCTGGCGGCTCCAGCAGGTCCTGGAAACTTTGCTGAGGAGCTGGGTGGCTCCAGCAGGTCCTGGAAGATTTGCTGAGGAGCTGGGTGGCTCCAGCAGGTCCTGGAGGTGAGGGGTTCCGCAGGTCCTGAGGCTTAGAGCTGAGTGGCTCCAGCAGGTCCCGAATTGCTGAGGGCTGGGTGCTCCGCAGGTCCTGGAAGCTTTGTTGAGGAGCTGGGGGTTCCAGCAGGTCCTGGAGGCTTTATTGAGGAGCTGGGTGGCTCCAGCAGGTCCTGGAAGCTTTGCTGAGGAGCTGGGTGGCTCCAGCAGGTCCTGGAAGCTTTGTTGAGGAGCTGGGGGGTTCCAGCAGGTCCTGGAGGCTTTGCTGAGGAGCTGGATGGTTCCAGCAGGTCCTGGAGGCTTTGCTAAGGCCCAGAGGGGCTCCAGCAGGTCCTGGAAGCTTTGCTGAGGAGCTGGGCGGCTCCAGCAGGTCCTGGAGGTTTGCTGAGGAGCTGGGTGGCTCCAGCAGGTCCTGGAAGCTTTATTGAGCAGCTGAGTGGCTCCAGCAGGTCCTGGAAGCTTTGCTGAGGAGCTGGGCGGCTCCAGCAGGTCCTGGAAGCTTTGCTGAGGAGCTGGGCGGCTCCAGCAGGTCCTGAAAGCTTTGCTGAGGAGCTGGGCGGCTCCAGCAGGTCCTGGAAGCTTTGTTGAGGAGCTGGGGGCTGCCCAGCCCCAGGCTGAGGAGATGAGGCAGGAGCACTGCAGATATTCCCATGGAAGTGTGGGACAGTGGTGCCAGGGGCTCACCACACCAAAGCACAGAGAAATGGGAGCATCACATGGGAAACCATAATGGAGCAGAAGAAAACAAGAGATCTTTGATGCTTTCCATTTAAAAAAAGTCATTATTAAAATAAGACACTAAAAATGTAGATTTTTTTTAATGCCTTTTCACGCTGCTGAAAATATTTGGCCAGGGTACGTCATCCCCTGCATCTTGATTTACTTAAAGTGTAAATGTGGTGACCTTTAAAAACTGGAACAAAATGTGCTACAGAGGTTTTATTGTTTTATTATAAAATGATCAAAAAATACAATTGGGAAGAAGAAAGGAGGCACCTTTTCTGTAAGTAACCATTAATGCTCGTGCCCTTTAATACTAGCTATAATTTAAATCTAGTTATAATTAAAGTCTTTAATTTTCTCCTTAAACCCATCTAATCAATGTTACACTTTCTCCTCTACTTTTTGTTTTCAAGAATTAATCAAATTAATGCTCCTCCTAAACCTGCACATTTGTACTCAGTTATGCTGTAGCTGCTTCTGATAACATCATTTCATTTCCATCTGACCTCTGATCAGGCAAACAATTTTAAATAGTGCCAAGGAATATATATTATAGCCAAAAAAAAAAAAATAAAAAGCAGCTATCATAATTACAAACTAAAGATTTAAGACCTCCAGAATTGCATCAGACATTTTCCCATTTGTCAGTAAATCAAAATAGTGTTTCCAAATCAGACTTTAAAGGCAAGTTGAAATAGCTTCAATAATTTGCACTTCTTCCCAGAAAGACTTAAGCCACCCACAAGAGAAAGTCAAAAAACCAACGGCTGCAGCAGAACTTGATGCCTGAAAAAGGAACCAGAAAGTCCTGTCTGGATGGAAGTGGAAAAGGCCAATTAGTGAGCAGAAAGAACAAAAAACATGACGTTTATTGGTAATCTGAAAAGACAAATATACAAGAAGAGCTCTTGAATATCTTTAATATTGTACTGGTGATAAAGATGGCTACTTAAATAAATAAAGACATCTCAGTAAAGGTTTCTTCCATCTTTTCTTAAGGAGGCTGTAGATATTTCTTAGGTGCAGCTTCCCCATTTCCCTCCTCAACACTTGCAACCCAACTTCTGCTCTGATAATCAGAGTGAGGGACTTGTGCCCATGGAGAAAAATGTGCAATTGCTAAATTGGGTCAGATTAATCCAGGTGCTGTTCTATGGACTAGATCCAGATGGGATTTGGGTGCTGGCCCAAAAGAACACCGTTTCTTGTTTCAGAAGAGGTTTCCTAGATGTGTCAGCTGATCCAGGAGCAAATCCAGCAGGAATGGACAGTCCTGCTCCCCTCCAGCTCCATGTCCCCACCATGTCCCTCCAGCCACTGTGACCCCTCCACAAGCCAGTTTACCCTAACCCTAACCCTAAACTGGCAGGAACTTTACACAGCAAAAAAGGACACATTTTCTACCAGCTCCTGTCCTCAAGCAGTGGGACAAAATGAGAAAAAAGGCAATTGCCACACCAGCTGGAAAAGAAGATATGATAGGGACAAGTCTGTGGTGGTCCCTAAAATTTACAGGTGTGTTCTCATTACATTTTCAGGAGTTGACAATTTATCTTTGCAATATAGCAAATCTGCTCGAGATCTGGCTATTTTTTGTTTCTGCTTCATTTTTTTCTCAGCCTAAAAATAGAGTTGTTGGACCAGCTCTTGCCACCCAAGTGAAACTTCCTCTCTGAAGCCACCCCTGAAACAAAGCTCCCCTCTCTTCAGAGACAGAGGCAGCTAATCTTTGATCTGAGTGAAACCAAAGGCTCAGGCCCTGAAATTCAAGCCAAACACAAACAATAAAGTCAGCGCTAATTGAAATATCAATTGCAATAACAGCTACTTGCAGCGACATTTCCCATTTCCACGGTCTTTTTACATCAAAAGTTCTCCGGCTCTTTGCAGCAGCTCTTGGAGGCTATGAGGAACAGCCAGACCCTTGTGCAAATTTCGGGAGCTCACAAACACACAGGGTGCCACCAAATTGAAAATCTAATTTCAGAAAGGAGCTGGAAGTGACTTTGGGATGAGAAACCCAACGCTGATGCCAAGAGGATCAATAAGAACCAGGCGTCGCTTAAGCTGTTCCCCTTTATGCCCATTATTACCAGTGACAGGTAGTCCTTGGGTTTTGAATTTCTTCCTGGGTGATGGAAGGAAATGTGGCAGGAGTTAGGGATCCAGGAAAGAGCAGGTGTTTGATCAGCTTTTGGGGGATGAGGGAAAGGAGTCATTCCCAGGAGCAGGTGGTCCCTGGGGCCTGTCAAGTGACTGGATGGATGTGGCCATGATTGACAGCTTCTGTGCTGGCTGTCAGGGGGGCTTGCTTCAGCGGCAGCAAGTTGCCAGGGACATATGGCAGCAAAGGGACAGCCAAATTTTAGGAGCACTTTGACAATGTAGGCTATAAAAATTCCTTCTCTGGAGCTTCTGGTGCTGATGGGAGGAGGCACGGGAGGGGAGCGGAGAGGGCAGGATACCTGAGAGCGCCCTGAGCACAGAGTGGGGCTCAGGGCAGCTCCCAGCAGAGAAAAGACAAGCTGGGGGTTCCCAGAGTGACTGTCCCAGTCCCAGGGCAGCCACACAGCCACCTCCACCCCGTAAGGAGCCCTGTCCCCTGACCCACAGCCACCCAGGATAAGCCCACTGCTACCAGGAAAAGAGACATGGCAGAGGATTTCCTGCTCCTCAGGAGCCTGAGGAACCAGCTGGGAATCTCCATCTCAGAGGGCAAGGGGCTCTGGCAGGGCTGTGCAAAAACTGGGGGGGCAGAACACCTGTGTAGGGCAGAGCTCGTCTGTAGGGCCCAGATCCACTGTAGGGGACAGATACACTGCAGGATACAACACTTCTGTAGGACACAGCATCTGTAGGACAAAGCCTTGTAGGACACAGCATCTCTGTAGGACAAATCACCTCTGTAGGGTACAACCCTGTGGGACACAGCCCTGTAGGACACAGCCCTGTAGGATACAACCCTATAGGACACAACACCTGTGTAGGACAAATCACCTTTGTAGGACACAGCCCTGTAGAATACAACACCTCTGTAGGACACACCTCTGTAGGACACAACCCTGTAGGACACAGCATCTGTATGGACAAAGCCATATAGGACACAGCATCTCTGTAGGACACAGCCCTATAGGACACAGCAACTCTAGGACAAGTCTTATAGGACACAGCATCTCTGTAGGATAAATCACCTGTGGAGGACACAGCCCTACAGGACACAGCCTATAGGACGCAGCCTCACCTGTGCCCCACAGGACCAAGCAGAAGGCAGGAGCCCGAGGCAGAGCAGGGAAATCAAAGCAGCCCTGGCCCAGGGCCAGCCCCAGAGCAGCTCCTGCCCCACACACTGCACTCCCAGGGAAGTGCAGCCCCACAAACAAGAGTTTCCTATTTCTTTTAATTAATAGAATTTGCCCCCAGGCTTTTGGGAGCGTTCAGACAACCATTGTTGCTGGTGTTCCCACACTTTCCCTTCCCCGCTTCTTTGCTGTTGCAAAACTCAGAGACAATGACACAAAACAGTGAGAGTTCAGAAAACTCCAGGAATGTCATCGTCTGTCCCAGGAACTGCTGGGGCCCCTCTCAGCCCCTGCACAGATGGCACCTCAAAGCCTGCAAGTGTCCTCACCAGGCCAGCACCGAGCAAGCTGCTGGCACATTCAAATGCCTCTTCTCGCAATTTATATTCTGCATAAGTTTTGAATGCTTTATCAATCTCGCAGGAGATAACATCCAAACAAACGAGAACGGGGTTTAATGATAAACCCTATCAGAAGATGTTATCTTTCAGCTGTTAAATGCTGTGTTTGGCCAAAGCAGATGGAGACAGACCCGAGATATGCATTTGGAAATGAAAAGAAACACTGACAGTGGGCTGATTACAGTGATCTCAGTGGATGACTTGCATATGACTGTGACAATCCTGTGAATACAGAGATTATCTTGCGGGGATGGATTATATATTATTACAATCCATTAGGTCCATCTCCTAAGTCTCACCAATTTAATGGCACATTTCACATCATGCAAATATTGGGGGAAAATACCCGTTTTCTCTCGCCTTTTTCAGCATTGTTGATCCCCAGACTAAATTTATCCATGACCAGTGAGAGAAAACGTGTATTTGAGTTAAATGAGACTCAGCAATTCATTTCAGCAGTGCACAGAAAGCAATCACACCACCCTCCCAATAAAACCTCTTAACACACGTCCTGGGATATTCCACCACAGAGCACAGGAGCTGATGGAGGAGCAGTGGCTCAGCCAGACAGATTTATTGCAATCCTTGAGGAACTGAGGGGTCTTTCCACCCTTAAATACTGGTTAAAATATGAACTATGAAGACATGGAGGGAAGAGCCTCTCCAGGGCTGAGCACCACAGAAAACGGGGAGCACACCACCAAGTTTCTCCCTGAGGGGTGTTGTAAAAATATTTCCTGCAGCTTCTCTCCATGAGAAAGTCAGCAAAGTCCCTGAGTCTCTCCTGGTTCCTTGCCAAAGCCGTATGAAAACACAATTGTTGCCTGATTTCAACATATAATGTGACACAGGCTTGATAAATACCGGGCTGAAGTTCATAGGCTTTGGAGAGATGTTTCATTGCATGTCTAAAGGGCTTGATCCCGTTCCAGCTGAAGTCAATGGACGTTCTCTCATTTACCACAGGACAAGGCCCCAAAGCCTTGAAGGAATCCAGCCCTGCTGTTATAAAACCCAGCCTCTCGTGGCCAGAAATGTTCCAGGCTCTTGAAAAAGCCAGGCTGACAAAATGCAAATCAGTCACTCGGTGCAAACCCACGTTACAGCCCAGCACAAACCATCTAATTCCATTTCCATCTCCTTTGCTGTTGTCTCTCTGCTTGCATGAAGCTTTTGCACTACAAGGTTTTTAATGTCCTGCAGCTGGGTCTGCTGGAAAGGGCTGCAGGACACAAATTTAAGGCAGCAAAAGCCACTCTGAAGACAGCACAAGTACTGAGCACGGCAACATCTCCTCAGTGGTTTGTATTTGATTGTTGAAGAAGCAGTTTTAAAGTTTAAAAACCAGATGCAACCTTGAACTGAAGCTCCCTTGAGCTCATTAAAAATTTTATTCTCTAATATGAATCCATCTCTTAAAAGAAATAATTTTAGGCTAATATTTGTTGTGGAACTCCTTATGAGGATTCCTCCTAATGGGATGCAAAGAGCTTGTTGAACAGACCTGAAATTAGGAACACCAGTTAATTAGAATATTGTTAAAAGTGGGTTCACTGAAAAGAAACATTTGTGTTCTAAACTCTGACATTTTACTTCTGCCTTCTCTTGGAAATCACACCATGAAAAAGAGCTTCTTTCCAGTAATAGAGACATAATCTGAACATCAAAGAGTAAAAGTGCAGCACCCAGATGTTGAAATGCCAGCACATCACACTTGGAAGATGCAGCAATCCCAAATTCTGTTCTTCCTTTAATCAGAAGTCCAACAAACCCCCAAGATTCTGATAACAAATTATATCCTTTGGGAGAAATCTCTTCCTCCTGCCACTGTACAATCCATAAATTTGACAGGAAATCAATCAGTACCACTGCAAGAGCATTTTAAAGAAAATCCCTATTGAATTCTCGAGGAAACTAAAGAGAATACCAAAGAATCAGAAATCCCTACCCTGAGCTCCTTTGGAACAACCTCCCAACAGTTTCTTTCCCAAATCAGAAACATCTTTGGAAATGAATCAGATATTTCTCACACATTAGCACTGCCTTCCCCCAGTAACAATAAGGACATTTCAGCATGACAAGGATAAACTTTGCTTTTTTGAAATCCTGCAGATTCCCAGAGACGTCAAAGATAAAATGGCAAAAACACAACTTTTGGCCACAGCATTTGGGGAGAAAGCAAAAATCAACACTTTTAAAAAAATAACCAGGTCACAGATCCTCTCTTTGTGACGTAGATGTTGATATCTTCCAAATTCCTGTCCTTCTTAGCCTTCAAAAAACACTGAGGGAATTGGGATTGTTCAGCCTGGAGAAGAATCTGGGGTGACCTAATTGTGGTCTCCCAGTACCTAAAGGGAGTTGACATGGGGGAGTGGCTTCCCACTGACAGAGAGTAGGTTTAGATCTGATATGAGGATTAAATTCTTCCCTCTGGGGGTGGTGATGCTCTGGAATTGCCCAAGACCAGGTTGGATGGGGCTTGGAGCACCCTGGGATAGTGGAAAGTGCCTGCCCGTGGCAGGGGGGTTGGAACCGGGTGATCTTTAAGGTTCCTTTCCATCCCAAACCATCCTGGGATTCCATGAAAACGCTCAAAAACATCCTTCACGATGGGATACTCAAATCCCTGGACCAGCAGCCTGGTGGTGGGAGGATCTCTCTGCTTTTCCTTGCACTGCCATATGACAAAACCAGAGGAATAAAAGGAGAAAGGTTATGAGCAAAACCAGCTCTTGAGGATCACACCTTCCACAGCAAGTGCTGGAGTCTGACCTTGCTGCCAGCACTTGGTGCTTTTCATGGCAAACAGCGACACCAGAAAGTTGTTAAAGTTTGTGGTTCAGTGTGCAGGACTGTCCAGCTGTGCCCACACGTGGTACAGATCCATCTCTGGTGGAATTCACCTTGGGTTAATCCTCATACAGAGGTGAAATCCCAGGGAAAGCTTTAGGGGACAAAGCCACCTTGCCTGTCTCCAGCCCACTGCTCCACACTCACCATGAGATGGACAATGCCAGGGTGACCTCCAGGAAGGTGTCAACACAGAATTCACAGAATGACCAGGTTGGAAGAGACCTTAAAGACCATCGAGTCCAACCCAGCCTCAACACCTTAGCTAAACCCTGGCACCCAGTGCCACATCCAGGCTTTGTTAAACACACCCAGGGATGTGTCAGTTCCTGGAGAAAGAGCCCAGCCCCAGGTGAGCACAGGCACCTTTCAGGAGCTGTGCAGAGTGATGAGGGCACCCCTGAGCCTCCTTTTCTCCAGGCTGAGCACCCCCAGCTCCCTCAGGGGTTCCTCGCAGCGTTTGTGTTGCCAACGAACTGCTCCTGACCAAACCTCCCCAAAAGCCTGGCTGAAGGCTGTGGAGAAGGGGTCACCACCACCAGTTCCACCCAGAACATTTGGAAAAGGAGAGTTATGATGAGTGAGTCCTGCGGGGCCCGAGCCTGCCAGGGGGAGGATGCTCCCCAAGGATGCTCCAGCCATTCCTCTCTTTGCTGACTTCCAGAGGGAGCCAGACATCCCTCCCCAATGAGCCGAGGCACACGGGGAAGCTGAGAACCACCGAAATTTCAGAGTGTAGGGGGACGGCCAGGACAGTTTCATTACTTCCACACTGGAGCTGATGATATTTTGGTCGTGCAGTTTTGGATTTAGGCACTGAAGTCTGCCTCACTGCTAAATCCTTTTTTGGATTTGGCCTTAAAACCTTATGTTCAGCAGCATTTGTTTTATCTTCGAGACTTAGAACACAAGGAGAATTTGGCTTGACTATTTTCTTTCTTCATTCACACGAGGAATCCTGTGAATTCATGGGGATGGAAATATGATAATAATCTCTCCTTTAAATTCATCCCCATTATGGGACACTGAGGCTGCACAGCCACGCAGAGCACAAAGGAAGAGCTTCTCAGTTCAGGATGTCAAATGTGCCTCCAGATTTCTTGGGTTTCACTGCAACACTGAACTAGACTTTTGGTAGCAGAATGTGAGCTCTTTTAAAAATAGTTTAGACAAGACATTTGGTAGAAAATGTTAAAGCATATTAACTAGTGAATAAAAACTAACACAGGAAAATGTACTTTCTAAGCTATGGAACTGCTGCAGTCGTGGCTGTGTGAGACCTGTAACTCTGTCTCAAAAGATTTAAGCAAATTATACATAATGGGCCAGCAAATTTTATATAATGAGGCCATTTCTGTTCTGTTTGATACTTTTCTTTTTAATTCATTGCATAAATGTAACAGAGCAGAAGTCGCTGCTATATGCTTATTTTATTTAAGTGTCTGTCAAAGAATGAGAGAAATCAGACCAAAAAACGCATTCCTCAAAGCAATTTGATCATAAATATTTACTGGCAGGGCTTTATTTAGTCTGTTGAAACAACAGACACAAAATTAAGAGCACCTTGTTAATTAGAAGGCTTTTGTTCAAAGCTTTGGAGTAAAATAAGTAATTCTAAATGTGCAAGTGTTTGCATTTAGTCAGTGTATATAAAAACACACAGTTTTCTCCAGCAGGGAGCTGCAATCGGAGCACGCATCCAATTGTGGCTGTTACTCCACAGGAATCTTTACATTTTTACAAGGACGGGTAGAATATACATTTTTAGTGAATTCAAATGATTTTTGTTTTTAGAAAAACTGTCAGAGATTTTTCACCAGCGGGACGAAATAGCTGCAGTCTGTTCAGCACTTCCACAAAATGCCTCAATTTAGGGTCCTCCAGACTCATAAAGAGAGCGGCCAAAGGTAATTTGGAAGAGCTGAGTGGACAAAATCCCACGGGAGATTTTTTTTGGGGGGGGAAAGCTAGAGCAAGTTTCTGAAGTGCAGTGGAAAGTCTCTTCAGAGAAGTGATGCTGTACAAGAGGAGAAGCACCAGATGGCAAACTGGCAGAGTGTGCTGCTCTGCCAAAACGAGCGTGTCAGGAGAAGGAGGAAAGTGGAATCAGACGAACGGAAGGAGATAAGGAGTGATTTGATTTGGAAGCACAAGAGCTGTCAGGAGATGAGGAGGAGTTTGGCTGAACTTTGTGGAAGTGAGAAGCTTCCTGCAAAGCAGGGCAACGAGTTTGTGCTCCCTCAGTGAAAAGGGAGCGCTCTGTGTGCTCCCAAGGTGGGCTGAATGTGCTCAGAATCCCAAATTATGGCTCGTGGAGGGAGAGGAAGTTCTGCTTCAGAATGGGGTTATTCACTCTGAGTGCTCTGAAGGGACTGGCTGAACCTGCAGCTCAGTGCAGCTGACATTACCCAAACCCCTCAAGCTAAGGAAACAACAGTGGAAAGAAACATTGCCCTGAATGCAGCAGGGATGTAAAATAAAGTATCAGGGATGGGCAATCCTCTGACAAGGGAATTAATACTGTAAATACAAACCAGATCTTTCACTGCCCTCGTTGCTGATCCCAATGCATGGGTTAAGCCTGGCACAGAGAACAAAATCATTGTTTTTTGGGGTTCTGCATCAATTCAGGTCTACAAATGTGATGGCACCCGTGCCAGTTCACAGGAGCCACTCCAAGAGTCATCACCAGCACTCCCTGTCCCCCCTCCTTATCAGTCTCAACAGCCCCTGATAAATGAGAGCCTTCACACACCCGCTTTATCTCACAAAACAACCTCTTCCCCCTATCAGAAGGCACTGGGATTTCATAGACACATCAATGGCACATTTACAGACATGAATAGGCATAAATAGACGTTCACAGGCTGGGCACACATGGAGCTTAGAAAGTCAAACCAAAACATCCCAATGAGGTTTACAGGAAGCACAGACTTAGAGTATCAAACAGCAAAAAATAATTAAATGATGGTCCACTTCTAAATTCTTAAATTATGTATAAATGCAACATTTAGAAATCTATCTCCTGTTTACATTTAGAGCCACAGAAACAGAATTGTTCAGGTTGGAAAAGCCCTTAAGGTCATTGAGTCCAACTTAACCCAGTACTGCCAAGCCCACCACTAACCCCTGTCCTTAAAGTGCCACCAAATCCATATTTTCTTATTCTTCCAGAGTGCGATTATTTATTCTGTCTGAAAGGTTGATCAAGTAATTTGGTTTAAGAAATATAAATCTCCCTTTTGAAGCATCATGAGATGAAAAAACTGCCTTGTAATTGCAATTTATTTTTGTAATTGCAATTTCTTTCTGTAATTGCAATTTTTCTGATGAAAAAGTCTGTTTAGAAAGGCAGTGAGAAGATTGGTGAAAGCGTAATTGAGATTTAAACCAAAGTTTAGCAGATGTTAAGAGAAATCATGTTTGAAATACAATTCTCATTGCTGTTGTGTGTTACTACGTACGCCTGGCCATACTAAAACAGGAATTCTTACCAAAAATTCCAATCTACTTTTCTGTGATTCCCATAATCATTTTGGCTTGATTCACACTCTTTAATCTCTCCAGTCAGTCTTTGACCTTCTGGCCTTTGCCATTGACCTTTACTTTTTGCAGCAGCCCTTTGCTGGAGAAAATCATCCCCCCAGCACCTCTCCAGCTCCTGCCCAAGAACTGCAGTGGCTTGGAGGGAGCTGCTCCCTGGCTGCTCTGCAGGCTCCAAGGAGCCCCTTCCCAAGGTGAATAAATACAGGAAAATGCCAGGGAGAAGAATAAAGTCAAACAGTGCTCAGCAAAAGCTCACTCCAAAGGCAAATCTCCTTTCTGCCACGAGAAATGTGAATAAACATCAACTTGTCATTCGTGTCCGTGGCTAAAACTCAGCTTAGAGGCACAGGACAGATGTTCCAAACCTGGGTACCTAAGGTTTATTCCTAAAATTCCATTTATTTGTGCTGCAACTGGCAATTACAGAGCCACAACATCATGGAATCATTTGGGTTGGAAAATCCCTCTGGGATCATCGAGTCCAAGCTGTGCCTGATCCCCACCTTGTTCCTTGGACACCTCCAGGGATGGGGACTCCAAAATTCTCTGGGCAGTTCCAATGCTTTATCAATTTATCAATTAAAACAGCAGGATCAAATTCTCACTCAGAACCAGCCCAGTTTTCATGCTTTTAGAAATAACAAATTCTGGTAGATAAAAATGTAAAAATATACCTTATTTTTAGTCAAAATATACCTTATTTTTAGTCAAATATATTTTATTTCAAATATATTTTCATATTTTTAGTGAAAATATACCTTTGTGCATCCGTATTAATTACTGATTTATAGTCCAACGATCCCCAGCTCATTTAATACATGGCATAAATGCTGTAATGTTATTCCAAATTACATTTCACCTGGAAAACAGCCCTGTGAGGCAACAGGGAATCTTTGGGATAAATACCAGGAGGTGCAGCACTGTGGCTCCTGCTTCCCTGAAATCACTAATGTCACTGAGTCTGAAGGTGGATCTTAGCTCAGAGGAGTTTTTGAAAGGTGAAAAACCTCAAGTGTTTTTCTTAGCTCTGCTTCAGCCCATGCGAGTTCACACACAGGGAGTGTCTGAGAGATCTAGAAGGGAAAAAAACCTTTAATCAGCATTATTACAGATGACAGAGGAAAGATTTCTTTAATTAATGGTCCTTGCTGGCAACCTGTGCCACTGTAAAATTAGCTCCAAATTTGTTCTGCCATGTTTATGGGCTCCAGTTCAAAAATCCATGGAGTGTGGAGTGTTTTACAAGCTCCTGCAGCAGCTCAGAGAAGCAGGTGGTTGGACTCAGTGTGAGGAGAAAATAAATGCAACCATTTACCTAGAACAATTTGCAGCCCACCAGGAGAGCTCAGATACCAAAGCAGGGACAACTTCAGGATATCCAGGGAGCTGCACAGCTCCAGAGGGGCTGGACTTGCACGAGAAATCTGCAAAATAATTCTGCTGCCAGGGAGAAGGCAAGGGGCACTGCACACACCCAGGGCTGCAGCTCCCATTTACCTCTCCCAAACCTCATTTTTCCTGCCAGCTTTTTATCCAGCTCTCTGCTTTTGACATCGTTAATCAAGTCTGTCAGGAGCTCTGCAATAGTTAATTAACTAATTAATTGCTTTGCACGCCTGAGTGGAGTGGGAAGCACTGCCAAGGCTGACTTTGTTTATCACAGAATCCCGGAGTGGGTTGGGTTGGGGTGGGAGAGACCCTAAAGTTCATCCAATGCCATGGGCAGGGACACTTCCACTGTCCCAAGGTGCTCCAAGTCCTGTCCAACCTGGCCTGGGACATTCCAGGGATCCAGGGGCAGCCACAGCTTCTCTGGGCACCCTGTTCCCAGATCTCCAGGGATGCCAAGGCTGTAGGGCAAAAAAATATATATGTATTTTCCTGGTGACAGGTGCTGCCAGTCTTCCCATCACAAGCTGAACTTTTGGGGATTTAGGTTTTTCTGTTTCAAACATCACAGCCACCTGGAGCTTGTTCTCATGCTTTCCTCCAATATTCCCTTTTCGAAATGAAGCATTTTCCCTGCTTCAAATCTACTTTGAAAAGCTAAATTTAGCCCAGCAGAGGTTCTCACCTCGCTACAATTCCTCTCCCTGCTGCACAGGTGTCTTCCCAAGGATTGGGAAGTCACCAGGATGGGGCCCCAGAGCAGCTGCTGGAACCTGTGACTGCAGGAATCGCTGCTACAGATGCAGGTGCAGCTGCAGAGCCATCAGGCACCAGGCACAAGACCTTCAAGGCTGATAAAACATGCACTGCATCTGTTCCACACAAGGAGGAGGCACAGAGCGAGTTCATTTCTCATTTCTCCTTTTTGCTGTTTCCTTGCAATCTTTTTTCCGCTTTTCTTTTTTTTTTTTTTTAAGTCCCACTGAACTCAAAATCCATTTCCACTGATCTGTTGTTTGGTCTTCTAAGCAACTTGGCTTGATAATTTTGTGTAACTTAGGTCTGCTCCAGGGCAGATTGTTCTCAGACACCTTAAAATTCAGTCCATGAGGTTTGGGGCTACTCCAAGCTTTCTCCAAGGTGAAGCACCACATGGAAGTTGTGCTATTGGGATTCTGTAATTTGTTTTTCCAATAATGGAGCATTGCAGGTGAAATTGGGGCAGAATTTTTATGTATTTCCAGCCCCCTGGTAATGTCAGCCATGGAGCATCCCTGCTTTGCTCATCTTTTGTGTTTGCTGAGGAAAAGCTCAGGGAATTGGGATAACTCAGCCTGGAGATGAGGAGCTTTGGGGTGAACTCATTGTGGCCTTCCAGAACCAGAAGGAGCCAGCAGGAAAAATGGAGCAAAACTATTTACAAGGGCCTGCAGTGAGAGGACAAGGGAGAAGAATGGCTTCCCACTGCCAGAGAGCAGGGACAGATGGGACATTGAGAAGGAATTCCTGGCTGGGAGTGATGTCTTATCAAGGCTGGCCCAGAGCAGAGGCTGGACAGAGTCACAGAACAAAGCAGGGATTTATCCAAAGCATCTCCTCCATGGATCCACCTTGGGCAGCACCAGAGCCCAGCCAGGGCTGCACCCAAGATGAACCAAAATGGCCCCAAAATGCACGAGCGCTCCCGGGGTCTCTCCCTGGGATCAGTTCTGCTCCATTTGCATCTTGCAGTTCATTGTCCCATTCCAGCTTTAGCCCAGGCAGTCCCACCCTGCTTGTTTTTCTCTCTCCAGCCCACGGGGTTTGTGCTCCTGGGCTGAGATTTGGGTCATTTGTCCTTGGTGCCCAGCTGGAGCAGGAATTGTTTTGTCTCCCTGCTCTGTGCACAGAGCTCAGCAACACTGAATGTGAAGCTCAGAGCTGCACACTAAAGCAGCACAGAGCCTGAAACATAGAAAAGCCAAACCTGAGGTGTCAGGAGAGTGGGCAGGCCCTGGCACAGGGTGCCCAGAGCAGCTGTGGCTGCCCCTGGATCCCTGGCAGTGCCCAAGGCCAGGCTGGACAGGGCTTGGAGCACCCTGGGACAATGGAAGGTGTCCCTGCCCATGGCAGGGGTGGAACTGGATGAGCTTTAAGTTCCTTTCCATCCCAAACCATCCTGGAATTTTTATTAGGCTCCTCTTCTTCAGAGTTGTCACCTTTCCGCTGTGTTTTGTTTGTTTTAATTCAAGCATTTTCTGGGCACAGGATGAGATGAGGGAAACACAACAACACCTTTGGACCTAACCATTTATAAAATTCTTCACCTTGGATGTGTCATTTTACCCTCTATTCCCCATTTTATTCATCTCTGATCACCCCAGGAGCCATTCTCACATTGCACTGCAAACACAGCCATGCACCAGCACGTGGGAGAGAAAGGTTATTTCTCTGGGAGTCTGCCCTGAGCACAGAACAATATTTCTGTCACCCAAACCCCTCCCCAGGCTGCAGGGACTGCAAATTTCTTGTGTTCCAGGCCACATTCCCTAAAGGGTATCATGGAAAAGCTCAGTGCACACCAAACCCACCAGGTTCATTAATATTTAGTCAGTTTAATGTCCCCAACACAGCAAATGAACAAGTGGGTCATTGATCCAGCCCGGAGTGACTGCCTTGGCGTAAGCAAACAACATTCAGGGCAGCACAATGCAATTTCGGGTGTGCTTCTAGGAACAAAGAGCACAGCCCATATTCCTAGGAAACTGTGACCCTGGGAACAGCCTGCCAGGTCCCATGGGCCTGGAGCTGAATGGGAGCTCCCACAAAAGACCATCCCAGTCTTTGGGAATGCAGGAGAAGAGAACTGCCTTTGTCCAGCAGGGCCCTTTCCCACCATCAGGTCTGACCTGGCCGTGTCTCCTGCAGGAATTACACAGAGAGAACAATGAGCACAATAAATGAGTCAAGAATAAGACTTGCCTGTGGTTTGGGGGGGTTTAACCACCTTCTTATCACAGTAGAAAAAAAGTGCTTTCCTAATATATTATAAAATGAGCCTGGCAGACAAAATATCATGGAAAGGAAGTAATGATATGATTTATCTGTAATTAGAAAGACTTAAACTCACACTTTTCTTTCTGTATCTTGAAGAATGACAGAGATTGGAATCAACAACCTGGATAAAATAAAGATAGCCCTGTGCTGTCTGTAATTTTTCCTACCCCTGGGATTTGCTTCACTTCTTTCTACTCAAAACTTTGCTATGGGCTTGAGATAAATTCTTTACTTCAATAGACTCTGTTCTTTTTTCACTCGGGATTTCCATATAACCCTTCCTTTTCCTACTACAGGATGAAAAAGCTTCTAGATCATAGTTTGTGACTAACAATTACTCAAATCTGAAAATGTTCTTCCTTCGAGGTGATAAACGAGGCTTTTTTTTCCGCATTGGGAAACAGACCAAGACCTCAGTGATTAAAAGACAAGAACCCCAGGATTAAATATGTTCTATACACAGATTTATCTATCAAACCTCTCTGCACACACGTGCACGCACTGACAACATCACTCAGCCTCACACCAGTGTGAACACGTTTTGCAGCCAAGCCACATTCCATTAAAAGGAGTTAATTTTCTACAGCCCCGCTCAGTGTCCCCTCCTTAGGAATTTCGTTTTCAATTAAATCCAAGCGCTTTAAAAAAAAAAAACAATCACAAAATTTTCAAACCTCATAGCAGCCTCCTTCCCATGGCTCACATGAAATGGCAGATTTGGGGCCCTTGTCACGGTGATCTGAAACAAAATCTGCTGCTCTTTAGGGCCTTGGGTGGGGAAAGCAGGGCCTGAGAGCCCAAATAACGTGCTCAGGGAATTTGGCAGGATGCAAAGATGTAGAAGAAGTCAAGCAGATGTAGGGGATGCAGGGCAATGCTGGACACAGGATCTGGTGGTTTCAACTTGATGTTGTTTTAAACAAAATTTTCCATCAGTTTAAAGTGCCCAGAGCGTGAGGAGAGCATTCCGAGTCCAGCATGGCAGGGAAAGAGCAGAGGAAAAAGGAGAGCGCAACATCCAGCACATACTTAAGATTTAATATTGCTTCAGTTATTAATTATGTTTGGTACTTAAAGAGAAAAGGCACTTGGATCGTTTCCTTAATTCTGGTCATACTCCAGTTATTATATTCTTATGTATTTATGTTTCATTTCAAGAGAGAAAATTTGTTTTAAAACTAAAGAAATCACTTCAAAGGTTTGCAGAGATCGCTGACTTGGACTCACATGAGAGCACACCATTTGTCCAGCCCCTTATGAAAAATACTTGAAATACAAAACAAAACAAAAAGAAAAATAATAACTCCCTCAAGAAAACACATCGTTCAACTTTCAGAAAATAAGAAATGTTGCTGGCATTAAAACCCCAACATCTTTACTTGATGAAGCTCCACTTGTGCTCTGTGTTTTACAAACCACATAAATATCCCAGAGATCCCTATTCATCCCCAAATTTCCGAGCTTTCCCTTGGGTCCCAGACTATTTTCTGTGTGAAATCACCCAGGTGAGGGCTGCCTGCTCCTGGAAAGTTGGGGGATTCTCTGGCCCAGCTGCTGTGCAGACACTCAGTGTCTGCTGTCTGCCCTGCAGTGAAAACAAACTTGGTCCCACGTTCCAAGTGGGATTTTGCCATCTGTCCCTGCGTTTGCAGGGCTATTTTCCATTTCCAGCTCATACCAAACAAATTCCACCTCCAGCACCAGGAGCACTTCAAAAGGGATCATGTGCATGGGGGAACGTGCCTGGGAGTCAGGGGGACCCTGCATCTGTTCCCAGCTTTAAATCTTGTTTGGCAGCGTGGCATTAAAGGCTGCTGGAGCGGGGAGGGATCCATGTTACTGCATCCAACGGGGCCATAAAATTCCCAAATTCCCTCACTCCACGGTTTTCCAGGCTGTGAACACCCCACTCCCAGCTGAGGTGTGGGAAATTGTGACAGACAGGTCGTGGCTCTCTGTGTAGGGTGAAAGGGTAATAAAAATACACTGATCTGAAACACCATTAGTTCCAGGAATTTTCAGTTAATGGTGGCTGAAAATGGAGAATCTCCAAGCATTTTACACACATCTGAATTCTCTAAGGGGTTTAGTGTGAAACAGATTTAAAAAGTAGGACTTTTTTTCTGTTTTTCCCCTTTTCTAGGGCTCTCTCAGCAGTACTTCATGTGCTTGTGAACCTGAACAGAGGAAAATTAAGGGGTTTTTTAATATATAAAAAGCAAACCAGAGGCTGATTTGACACATATTTAATCCCCCCAGCCCTCTCTGAAGGGGGAACCTCAGCCCTCGGTTGTTCCTCCTCCCCCAAAAGCAGAGCCTGTGCAGAGCTGCCAACTCTCATTCTTTAGGAATGAGACACTCTCATTTATTGTCTCAATTTCAATCTGCCCCGGGCCCAAAATAAAGGCAGTCACCATTGATTGCAGCAGGATATTTAGAAACATTCCAATTCTTTCTGAGCCAATTCGATGACCATAAATTGGCAACTCAGTAAATTTCCTGCTGGGGGTTTGGTTGCTGCACCAACACCTCCTGCTCCCTTCGCCCAAAGTTTCAGTTTTTGACAAAATAATACATAAAAGGGGGTGGCAGTGAGTGGCAAGTGGGACAAAGGAAGCTCCCTGCCCTTCAGCAAACTTAAAAATGTCCCGCCATGTAGAGGGAATGACGCAAACAATATAAAATAAAGAAGTATAAAATACTCCTGATCATATTTTGGAACAGTTTCCCCTTTGGTCATGCAACTCCTCAGGGAGAAAGAGCAGAACAAAATAATAAATTCAGCTACACCAGAGACACAACTTCTGCCCGTTGGAGCACTTTGATGTGCACACAAACAAGTGCAGTGCAGATGCTTGGCTTTTCCCCTTGCCAGCAAGCTCGGAGCAGATGGGATGGAAAGAGGATTCCAAAAGGGCTGCACATAAGGACAGAGATCCCCAGAGGTGCTAATAATCCTGATTTCCCTCTGTAGGATGCTGTGCCTCAGATGTTTGATCAATAACTTCACATCTGAGCAACTTGTAGGATGCAAAGCCGGGCTGTGTTTAAAAAATGCCACAAATAAAAGCACTGGGACGGCAGCACTGAAGAAAGGTCTGTGCTGGAAGACAAAGTGAACTTTGAGAGAGCATCACTTCGACCAAATAAGTCAAAAAAAGACAGGGAAATTAATTAAAAAATTATGAAGTACAAGTGGTTTGAAAAGCAGCTCCAAATGGCCCCAGCAGCAGCAGCTGGGCGTGGAAATGTGGACACAAAGCACAAAAACTCACGTGGCTCCTCCACACACATCCCATGCAGAAGCAAGGAAATAAAGGAGCTGTTTCAGATGTTGTTCAAGCACTCTCAGCATTTTCTCTGCTATTTTAATCATGTTTACTACAGTAATGCCTGAAGAGCCAAGCATGGAGAGACTCATTTGGTGATATCGAGGCATAGTTAAGTCCCTGCTTTATTTTCTAAGCAGATGCTGCTCATGATTTTCCTGCTCATATTTGATCATTTCTTCAAATAACAGCTATAACTGAGAAAAGAATTGAGAAAACATTCTGTGACAGATTTTCATGTTCTGGATTAACTGGAAAGCATAATCTGATCCTGGAGTGGTGCTGTCGAGGAGTGATTTGACACATCACTCCCATCTAAGTGCTGCTTTATTTCCTGCCTGGATTGGGGAGCAAACTCTTTTGACTGGACATAATCACACATGGATGTGAGGCACTGCTGTGCCAGGGATAAATTGCATTTTGCTGCTTGTGGCACTGAGGCTTCTGTCCCAAAGACTCACTTAAAATGCAGCACAGCTAAAGAAATGCAATTTTCCACGCGTTTTGGAAGTATTGGCACACTTGGGAAGAGGTCAGGAGGGTGCTCAGGGCACCAGGTGAGCTCTGCATCAGCCCCACCTCTCCTGGATCTTTTGGGGATTTATTCAAACGAAACTCCACTGGTGGCAGTAGCAGAGAAGATCTGATTTCAACAGATGACAAACCCATTGCAAAAGGGTTGATACCGTGATTAAAATAGCTCTCAAAATCAACTAATTATTAAAAAAAAAGAAGCCAACCCAAAAATGAGCTTAAGATTTATGTTCCATCTTCCTCAGAGCTCTTTTCCTCCAGTGCATTAATCAAGCTAAAAGCAGGGCAGGGATGGTTGTTTGCATAAGCCGAGTCAAATATATTTTAGCTGTTGCCGTTGAAAGAAAAAAGAATTATTTTGCAGGAACCGAAGCTCAAACATTATAATACATGCAAAAAAGGCAGCCCAATTAGATTCCTTTATCCCCAGCATATGGCAGAGAGGTACAAGCTATGCACTAATGTCTCTGCAGAGCTATTTTGGGATGGTATGAGGCTGCAATCTGAGAGGAGTGGTGACAGATCCACAGGCACAACTGGGTTACATTCGTCAGGGATGCGCCCGGAGAGCTCCTCCCAGCCAGGAACTTCACAGCAAGCTGCAGAAACTTCCCCAGTGCCTGAGCTCCTGAAATCTGCTGGAAAATGAGAGGGCAGGAGGAATGTCCAGTGGACAGCAAGCTTCAGAGTGGGGAAGTGTGACCTACTGGCACTGCACAAACTGGGAGGTGACATCAGTGACAAACAGTGACAAGACCTCCCTTTATCTCCTCACAGGCTTTTTTCCCAGGAAAGACTTTATGTATTCAGGTTTAAATATTCAGCTTTTGCATGCATTAATGTCTCTGCTTTAGTCTAAACTTGGTTTAAACTTTAATCAGCAGGGAGAACTCACTGAGCCCTCTCAGCATCGGTGCTGCTTCCAACACTCACAGTTTGACAGTGCAGCAGGATAAATATCTGAGGGATGGATATTCCACTTACACAGGAGTAAACAGGTTCTTTCAGAGAGGCAGCTTCAAAGCCTTGTAAAAACCTGCAAAGAAATCTGAGTTCTTCTGAAAACAACAGCAAAATTCCCAGCGATTTCGACAGGGACAGAAGGCTGGAAATAAATGTTTAAGATCTCTTCCAACTCCAACCATTCTGGGATTCCAAGATTCTCAGACCCTGGAAATTCAGCAGACAAGATCAGAGGCTGACCTATATAATCTGTGGTTAATAATCTGCAGGACAGACTTCATTTTGCTTTGACAAATTTTTTCTGGATGGGGAGGAGAGGTCAGGATCAGTAGTGGCAAGAAGAGGATTCCCAGTAGGAATGGGCTTGATGGTCTTTCCTTGATGATGGACACACAGAAGGTTTTACCTCCTTCTGTATTATCCCTTTTCCTGATCATCTTGACAAAGACAGAACTTTAGCTGCTCCTTTGTCACTTTTTTTGAACAGGGAAGTCGCAGCCCGTTGCTGTCTCCATCTCTGGTTAGGAACACGTCAGGAAGGAAAATAACCAGATCCTATTTCATCCTTAAATGAAACAGGTTTAAATACATTTATGGAATGTCATCCAGCTCACAGGAGATTGCAGGGGAGGAGAGGGGGAATATCTGCAGCTTGGGATGGGAGCAAAGACCCCCATCCTTCCATGGCTCTGCCTGCAGTGAGGGATGGGGCAAAGAACACTGACCTTTCCCCATGGATCTCAAAGTTTGGGAGCAGGGATTGTTTACAGAACAGCTTCTGTCCCTCCCAGAGCAGCAGCTGCACTCCAGCACATCCCAGTGGGGATGGATAATCCAGGGAAAGGTGATGGCAGGTACTGAGCATCCGCTGCTCCAGCTGGGTTACACGCGAGATGGGAATGTGGGATTAATGACAGTGACAGATCAAACTGCACAACAGAAACAGAAAAAAAGACATAAATCCCATTTGCTCCAATTAAATAACTTGATAATTATTCTGTCTGGAGAACTTTATCCCTAGGGAACAGCCCCTATCAGCCCAGGTGCCCCACGCTGCTCCACCAGCCTTTCTGGGATTTGTAAGCAAACAGCAAAACCAGTTCAAATGTGAATTGCTGCTTCGTGTGTGAGCTCAGAGAAACAGAACTGCTCTTTTCCTTGTAAATGCAAACCCAGCTTTATCTGTTATTGATGCCAAGGAGTCGCTATCTGCGCATCCGTTTGATAAAAACATCACAACTTTAATTGCTAAATAATCTTGTACAAGGCAGGGTTATTCCGAGTGCCGAGCTCGCTCTCTCACTTCAGCTCCTCAGAGGGTACTTTCTGGAAGGATTTGCATGGCAGTCAAAGCATGCAAAAATTTATAAATACCAACACAGATGCCAACATGTCGGGAGAAATGTAGTTATAACATTTGAAAGCTAGGAGGAAATTAATGTTGATCCTGATTGGAACAGTCACTGTATTTGCAGTGTCTGGAGATTTTTTTTAATTTAAAAAAATAAAACAACAACAACAACATAAATTCTGTTTGTAGAAAATCCTCCATGTCCCAAACTCCATTTCTTGGCCCCAGCATGACAGTGTTACAGGAAGAGAAGAACAGTTTATTTAAAACAGTTCCAGGATTTAAGGCTGAGCTGACATAACTAATTTTTCCATCCAAACATTGCCGGCTCCAACACAGGCATTGGCTCCAAATCAGCCATCCTGGAAGTTGGGCCCATGCTAAGAGCAGACAGAACTCATGTTCCTGCTGGTGGGATTGCACAAATCACCACAGGCTGAGCAAAAGCAGAGCCTCTCCCCAGGATCCTCTCCCCAAAACCTCCTGGTGTGGCTGTTTCAGTCTTTAAATCATTCCTGCAGCACCTGAGGCTGTGGAAACTCCCTGGTGTATAAACAAAACTCTGTCTGAGAGTGCAGGTGGAAGGAAAGGGAAATTTTCTGCACAGCAATGCTCTCAAAAGATTTAAAATACTTCATGCCTACTACTTAATTAATTTCCTAACAGAGCACTTAGTGCTGGGGAGAGGGATGAAGGGATAAGGAATGAAGCTACAGGATTTACTGACAGCCCATGGCAAACTGTGAAGTCTCCTATGTGGTACAACAAAATCTAGTATCAGGCTAAAACAAACTCTTTAGATGGGATTTGGGAAGGAATTGTTCCCTGTGAGGGTGGGCAGGCCCTGGCACAGGGTGCTCAGAGAAGCTGTGGCTGCCCCTGGATCCCTGGAAGTGTCCCAGGCCAGGTTGGATGGGGCTTGGAGCAGCCTGGGATGGTGGAAGATATCCCTGCCCATGGCAGGGGGTTGGAAATGAATGAATTTCAAGGTTGCTTTCAACCCAAACCATTCAAGGATTCCACAAACTTTGATTTCAGCATTTCTAAACCCATCCTTGTGTCACTACAGAACAGTTTACCATAAGAAAATTGCACAGAGAGAAACAGAATAGCACATCTGGGAAAAGAAATGCCAGTGCTGACCCCCAATTCCTTCCCAGACAGGTGAGAAACAGAATGGCACACCTGGGAATAGAAATGGGAATGCTGACCCCCAATTCCTTCCCAGACAGGTGAGAAGCAGAATAGCACATCTAGGAAAAGTGGGAATGCTGACCCCCAGCTCCTTCCCAGACAGGTGAAGTCCTCCTTGTTGGCAATGGGAATGTCCCCATTAGTGCTGGCACACCCATGGCAACACTGCAAGAAAAGCATCTTTCTCTGCAAGAAAAGCATCCCCAGATTGGGGTAAAATGAGCCAGATCTGCCTCCCACAGCCATCTCAACCACGGGGGGACAGGAGTTTGCCTTTTGTCATGAATTCAGTGCCATTGCCTTTTTCCCTCACTTCAGTGCCAGGTCTGCAGGGAGCAGGGACAGCTGAGCCACAGCAGTGTCAGGACACATTAAGGCTCGTCAGGGCTGCTCAGACTAAAGCCTTCAGGACTTGGTTTTGCTGGCAAAGGTGAAAATTTAGTTTAACTTCTAATGACTTCTCATCCACCCAATAGAATCCCCTGGGTTAAACAGAAAAAAAAAAAAAAAAAAAGAAAAAAGGGCAAACACAAAAATTTTGGGGTTTTTCACTTTCGCCATTTCATCTTTGCTGTCAATGCAGTCCCTCTGCTATCTTAAACCCAGCTTTGATGAAATGAGCTAAAGGTGACTCTGATGGACTGGATTAAAGGAAAAATATCACAATCTCTCTGTTTTCAGTTTCAGGTGTGTTGGAAAACCTGTAAGCTTAGGTGTAAATACTTTAAAACCATTCTGATAAACAGATTTAGGTGACACATTATTCTGCAGGGCAGGCTGAGACAGAGCCTCTATTTTCTTTCTCATGCTAAGGAAAATTGTTGAAAAGCTATATTTTTTAAAAATGCTGATAGACAGCTTAAATTAGATTTGATCTCAGCCAAAGGTAGAGATCAGACCTTTGAAATGGGAATTGCCTTTATAATTTGCCCTGGGCTTTGGGCAGCTCTATGGGATGGGGATGGATGGGGACATAGAGTCCAAGAGCATCACCAGGGACAGTCCCAAGGTGGGCTGAAAGAGGGTCCTGGGCCATGGGCAGGAGCTGGAAAGAACCAGGCCCTTCTAGAAATATCTTTTAATAAAAATCTTTATGAGAACTAAAATGCCTTTCCCTGGCTCCTGCCAGACAGGGCCTCTGGGCAGCCCCTCAGCACTGAGCAGTGCCACCAAGAGCTTGTTCAGCAACTCAATTTGTCCAAAACCATGACAATCTACAGACCCTTTCTAAATGAAACAAGCAAATGAACCCAGGGATTTCTGATAAATGTGTTCCAAAAGGCATCCATAAAGATCACAGCTTCACATTTTCACCAATACATCAATTGCTGTGTTTAATTTTAAAAAGCATGTGAGGTAATGGAGTCTACATCTTACTTTGAGGATGTGTCCAAACAGAAATGAGCTTTGCTATGCAATAGCAAGGGGTTATATATTGATTTTGGAAGCCAAGCTCTCCATGCCTCTCTACAAACATCACATATTTCACAAAGGGCTTAATGCTACTTACATTGCATTAGGGATGGACAAATCTGTTTGGGCAAATTGTGCCAAAGCTGAAACAAATTCCAGGTCTGAGAAGAAAAGTTTGGCCACTTCTTAACTTCTTACCACTCACACTCCTTACCTGTGTCCAGTTCCAGGTGGAATCCAGAGCAGTGAAATCCTGGGAAGATCTCTGCTTGGATGACCAGAAGCAGGGTGCAGAAGTCACAGATCTCAGCTTGGTCCTGAGCCTGAGCTTCAGAGAGAATTTGGGTCCAGAGCCATTTTTGGGTGACAGCTCTGTAAACATCTTGAGCAAACACATCTTAGGAAGTGCTCAGCCCCTTCTGGCTGCCCTGGGAAGTTGAGCGACTTTGAAAAGGCAGCCAAAGTTTTGGGATCGTGTCCATGTCACAGAAGTTTGCAGCAGAGATCTGCTGGATGAAGTCCATCCTCATGATCGCACAGTGCTTCCCTTTAAAGAGCATCATCACACCCCTGAGCCACTGAACATTCACTTGCTGCCAAACACTCAAAGGCACACACTCCAACCCTAAAAAGGAATCAGAAAATCTCGCCGCCCCGCTCGCTTCATTTCCCCAAATGTTATTTTCTGATGGAGCTCTTTGAAGCTCAGCTTTTCCCCGGAACATCCTGGAGGACAGAGAGTGTCAGAGCAGCCCATCCACACATCTGATTGTCAGCTCTGAACCCAGAGCTTGGTGCAGCATGGCCATGATATCCCTGCTGTCCCCTAAATAAAGTTCCCATCTCAATAGTTCAAAGCCACGGTGCCATATGCTAAATGACACGAATAGCTGCTTCATCTTTATAATTAACTTCAACTCTCTTGACTTGTCTGCCTGCTTGGTGGTGTTCGGCTGCTTCTCCCCAGCCTGGTGTGATCAGAAATGTGCAAATCTATTTGGAAATTTCTCCTTCACCAAGGTCATGCCCACTCAGGACCAAGCAGGAGAAAGGCCCATGGCACTGACCCCACTTGCTTTCCCTCTTCACCCGGAATTCTCTCCTTCCCTGACATCCTGAGTTTCATCTCCATAAGCCAGTCCATAATCCATCTCAATGGCTCTTCTCCTGAGCTATTTTTAATCTTAAAAAGCCCCACCAGTCTGTGGTGTCACAGGCTGTCTCCTGTTCCTTTCAAACAAGGACTGAAACAAAGCACCTCTTCCCTTCTGATGTTGATAATTGTTGGTATTTTCAAAGACATTTTGGGGGATTTGTTATTTATTTATGGGTTTTTCCCTTCCTCCCTTTCACACCAGTGAAGCCACACACAAATATCTGATTTCTGCCTTTTACTCTTTCAGAAAATCACAGAATCCCAGCATGGTTTGGGTTGGAAGGAACCTTAAAGCCCCTCCAGTGACCCTGCCATGGGCAGGGACACCTTCCACGATCCCAGGTGGCTCCAACCCCAATGTCTAACCTGGCCTTGGACACTTCCAGGGATCCAGGGGCACCCACAGCTGCTCTGGGAATTCCATTCCAGCCAGGAATTCCCAATTCCCAATGTCCCATCCATCCCTGCCCTCTGGCACTGGGAGCCATTCCCTGGCTCCTGTCCCTCCATCCCTTGTCCCCAGTCCCTCTCCAGCTCCCCTGGAGCCCCTTCAGGCCCTGCCAGGGGCTCTGAGCTCTGCCTGGAGCCTTCCCTTCTCCAGGGGAACATTCCCAGCTCTCCCAGCCTGGCTCCAGAGGGGCTCCAGCCCTGGAACAGCTCCTGACTCCTCTGGACTCTCCAGCAGCTCCAGGTCCTGCTGATGCTGGACCCAGATTTGGGGGCAGCTCTCCTCTATTTGTGCTTTTTCACCTTCCTGCTCTCCCTGAGCTGAACCTGCTGCTGGGGAACCCCAAGTTCTCTTCTCCCCATGGCTCTGCCTTCAGTTCCTTCATGGATCAGCACCAATTCTCCCAAAAAACATTGATATTTTTCCTGCTTTCTCTGCTCGTTGACCAGGAGTTCCTCAGGACAAGGCAGTCCCCAAAACCACATTGGATTTGGCATTCCCTCCCTTCCCTTCCATCCTTTTAAGCTTTTTCACTGAAAATATCCATTTCCAAGTCACAACCTTCCATTTTATCATTTCCTTTGAATAAACTACATTTCTGGTTTTCTCTTGCTCTCTCCCCCCACTTTCCCTAATGTCCTCATTCCCCATGCCTGAACTTCCTCCTCTTTTCAGCAGCAAATGTGAGGAAAAGGGGGAAAAGAGGTGAAGTGGAGGCAAAACCAAACATTTGGAATATTTTCCTTGCGAAGGCACAAATATAAAGGCATTCTCCCCATTCAGCAAGAACAACAGAAGGAAAAGCAATTGAAAATATTCAAGAATTGTCACAATTTCCTCATTTTTAACCATCCCTAGAAAATAAACGGGAGCTATTCAGCCATGAGTACATTTCACTGAAGTGACACTTAACAATCCAAAAATATGGCATTTCATTTTGCATTTCTCTCTGAGCAGGAGATAATTTCATCTGTGGCTGCTGCAACAGCTGCACTGCTCCCCAAAAATTTCTTGTTTGAGATGAAATTTTCCTTGAAATTTTTGAGATGAATTTTCCTTGTTTGAGATGAAAAAGAGGGTGAAAAATAATCCTGGATTCAGGTTTTGGATGTGTTTTTTCCTTTGGTTTAAAGTCGGACTTTCACATTAAAAATATTATGTGTATAATATTTTTAAAATATTGGCAGAAAATTAATTTCTCCAGAAAATTAATTTCACAGCCAAATGATATCCAAATTGAAATGCCATTTTCTTCACCCATCTGAGGCCAAAGATGGATTCTGTTGCCACAAAACTGGAATCTGTTGCTTCCCACAGCTGGGAAATCACCTGGGAAGTGCTGGACACTGACAATTCCTGCTGACTCCATGGCTGGAGGTTAAGATCCAAGTTTAATCAATCCATTAAAAACAATGACTGGATCCAAATCCAGCTGCTGCTCTGCCAGGGAAAAGAATCATTTCACCTATTCCACAGTGGGGTTTATAGAATATTACATCTTCCTCTTTTGTTTCAGTCACTTTTGCCAGGAAAGGAGGGAAAATCAGGGAAAATCTCAATGCAGACACAGCATCTCACTGGCACAGCCAAGGAGGGACTTGTGGGGGAATCATGGAATTATTGAGGCTGGAAAAGACCTTTTAGGTCCTCTAATCCAACCATTAGAGAACATTTGTCCATTTAACTATTAAAATGGGCCATGTTTTCTTCTGGTTCTTGGATATGAGGTGAGGTGGAAGGGGCTGGAAAGGAGAATCCCACAAAATCTCCCTTGGCTTGAAGAACTTCAAAGTTCATCTCAAGATCTTTTACAGGGAAAAAAAGAAAAAAAAAGCTGCATTTCTAGATTAAAACCAAAAAACAAAAACCACCTGAGTAAAGAAGGACATATTCTCTGTATTCTCTAATAAACTGTATGTGGTGTAAACAGCACAGAGCAGCAAGGCAGAAAGGTTCAGCACAATCTGCAGCATGTGTGCTGGAAAATATCCCCTTTTAACTCTGCAAACCATTATCTTTTAATGGCACGAGAGATCAGCCATAAAGTTTCGCTTTAACCTTGTTTCCCTTCCATGCGATTTTTTATTTACTTAGATAATATTAAATATTTGATGCCATAAAATGTGTTCCTGACCCAACAGATCTTTAAATATCTCCTTTTTCTGACCGATATCTGTGTCTCTGTGTGCTGGCCAAGTTCAAACCCAGTCTAAACAACTTCCTGGCTTCGCAGTGCATTAAAACAGCTGCCAGCCCTGTGCTTTTTTGCTCTATTTCACAGTTCCAACTGCTCCAAAAGCATTAAATTTCCACTCATGTTTAGTAACAGGGACGTAAATACAAAAATGGTCCATAGTATGGAGACATCCCCTTATTTTTTGGTCCCTTATTGTTTAAACACTTCACTAAACAGAGCAATACATTCAATTTCCAGTAGAGTACGACAGGAATGTGCATTATTTTTTGAGTGAGGGTATAACTTGATGTGATATTTAAGCAAAGATGGCTGCATGAAGATTATTTCCTGGAAATCAATATTCCACGGGGGAGAGCTGATGTCTCAAGTACATGGGAGAGTCATTGACTCCAGCTGCCTGTGACGTGGAAAATAGTCTACATGGAGGCTGTTGGGGCTGGAAATGAAAAGTATGGGAATATGGATTTTTATATGCATTATGGAGTTCACAATTGCAACACTCTGCTTGAGACAATCCCAGGAAATTAATGTCCTGTGTATTGCACACATCACTGCAAATCTGTTCCACAGAATCACAGGATCATTAAGGTTGGAAAACAGCTCCAAGGTCATCCAGTCCCAGCTGCGCCCAATGCCCACCTTGTCCCCAGCCCAGAGCACTCAGTGCCACCTCCAGAATTCCTGGGACACCTCCAGGGATGGGCACTGCAAACCTCCCTTTTTCCAAAGCATGACCACCCTTTCCATGGGGAAATTCCTGCTGTGCCCACCCTGAGCTGCCCTGGGCCAGCCTGAGGCCGTTCCCTCTGCTCCTGTCCCTGTTCCCTGGGAGCAGAGCCCAGTCTGGGGCTGTGCCCTCCTGGCAGGGAATTCCAGAGAGGGAAAAGATCCCTGGGGATCCTCCTTTGCTCCAGGTGAGCCCCTGCCCGTCTCCCTCAGGGATTCTCCAGCCCCTGCCCGGCTCCCTCAGGGATTCTCCATTCCCTGCCCGGCTCCCTCAGGGATTCTCCAGCCCCTGCCCGGCTCCCTCAGGGATTCTCCGTCCCTCCCGGCTCCCTCGGGTTTCTCCAGCCCCCCTCCTCCCTCAGGGGATTCTCCAGCCCCCCCGGAGCACCATCAGGGGATTCTCCATTCCGTGCCCGCCCCTCAGGGGTCTCCGGCCCCTTCCGGCACCCCTCAGGGATTGTCCAGCCACTTCCCAGCCTCTGGTCCCTTCAGGGTCCCTCCTGCCATGAGGGGAAAATCAAAAAGTGGGAGAAAATATGAGGGGAAAAAAGAAGTGCCAGCCCTGGGGCCTCCTGCTCACTTGGGCACCCCTGGGCTCATGTCCAGCCACTGTCACCAGCACCCCCAGGGCCTTTCCCAGCTTTCCATCCCCTCTGCCCCAGCCTGAAGCTGCAGGGCGTTCTTGTGACCCAAAGGCAGAACCCGGCACTCAGCCTTGTACCTCATCCCATGGCTCCAGCCTGTCCACATCCCTCTGCAGAACCTCCTGCCCTCATCCCATGGCTCCAGCCTGTCCACATCCCTCTGCAGAACCTCCTGCCCTCATCCCATGGCTCCAGCCTGTCCACATCCCTCTGCAGAACCTCCTGCCCTCCAGCAGCCCAACACCCTCACCCATCTTGGTGTCAACAGCAAATTTCCTGAAGGTGCCTTGATCCCCTCATCCACATCATCAATGAAGACAATAAACAGGGCTGGCCACAGGCCCTGGGGACACCCCTGGTGATGGGACCAGCTGGATGTGGCACCACTCCCCACCACTTCCCAGGCCCAGCCAACAGCCAGTTCTCAACCAAGGGAAGAGTGACCCTGTCCAAGCATGGCCTGCAGCTCCTCCAGATGTGGGAGATGTGTCCAAGGCCATGCTGAAGTCCAGGTGGACTCACCCCCAGCCTTTCCCTCCTCCACCAGCCGGGTCACCTGGCCATGGAAGGAGCCCATGAATGCTACATCCCAATCAGCTCTATTCCCATAAGATATTGGTGATGTTTGCCAGTATTATTTCCATGAGGTGGGAGCCTAAAACAGAGCAGTGGGTGTAGGCAAATTCCAGGGATGCTCTCCTCAGTGCTGCTTGCATCACAGCTGGAAGAGAGGATGAGGCAGTGGCCAGGTCCCAGAGTCAGGAATGTGACAGAACGGCCCAAGGCCAGCTCTGAATTACACGCTAATTTTTTTTTTCTTTTTTGTTAATTACAAACGTTTCTGTATTGGGAAAGTGGGACGCAGTTAATGTGTAATTAACTCGTTTGGGCAAGTCCCAGCCCTCTGCTGAAAACTCCACCTCCTTTTATCTGATCCATCCACGCCCTTGAGTGCCTGCAACGCTGCATGGGATGCGTGGGATTGCTCTGATGGCAGATTCCCAACTTTACATAATGTAAACAAAACAGCTCCCTTCAGCAACTCCTTGCCTCCCCTGTAAAATTGCTTCAAGACCCAGGAGTGCAAGAAAAATCAAGCTGTGGCCTATAAGGCAGAGGACAAGAAATTAAATCATTTTTAAAAGAAGGTCTCTGGGGTGAGGGCAACACCAAAGCAGAGAAATTCCAAGAAAGGGATTTTGTGCTGTTGAAAAAAAACCAACAAACTCAACCAGCTGAACCCAAAGCTCCCCAGTGCCAGGGGCAGTGCTGGGAAGTCTGAACCCACAGCTGGTTCACCACCAGTAGAAATAACATTTGTCCCTCGCTCTCCAGCCGAGCAGGAAATTACACTTGGGAATCTGAAAGTTTTTAAGATGCCTTAAAAGTGTAATTAGGTGTACAGGATGCCAGCAAGGATCCTCCACGCTCAGAAAAGGAGATTTGCAAAGGCAGAAGTGCAGAAATGCTGGGCACAAAGCTATTTTAATGTCTCCCTGGCCACTGAGCAGCCCCAGCACTAGGACAGCAGAGGCAATAACGAAATTCCAGCGAGGATCCATCCGCTGAAGGGCTGAAAATGAGGGATACTCCCTGTGCTGAGCCAGGCTGCCTTTAATTAGTGAGGTGTTAAGGCACCTGAGTAGCAAACACAGTCACATCTCCTGGCTCTTCCCAGAGGTGAAACTGAGGGGATTCCAGCCCTTCCCCCCATTCCCAGCTAAAGGAGGGTGAAGCAGCCCCTTCCTCATTAAACCAGCCTAGAGCAGATGGCTGGAGCTGGGTTTGGGGACCCTCTGAGTGACAGCAGGTGGACAGATCTGAAGAGCAAACCCTGGGGCGTGCAGGAGGGCACAAAGGAGATGGTTTGGTGGGAAGGACACAAGGTTCCCTGCACACTGGAGCTGGCTTGCTGTGCTGAACCTCTCCCAGGCAGCGTGGGCTGCTCTGATCCCAGCAGAAACATCGGGAGGAGCCACTGGAATGTCCAAATGGCAAAAGGAGATGTCCCCAGCTGATCACCCCTCGCACAAGATCGCTCCCTGGTGCTGCTTCCATGTTTTCATGTCGCCGCTCTGGCACTCTGAACATTTGTCTTTGGCACTTCAGATATTTCTGACTGCTTTCTCAGCCCCTAGTGCTGGAAGAATTTTACCTAAAAAGTGAAGAGAAATTCATTTTTCCTTTCCTTTTTTAACTTTCCATAGTCTTGGCAGCAAACTGTGTCATGATGATGTTGGCAACAACATATTTGTGGCAGAAGGAAGAAAGAGAATCATAAAATATATGAAAGAAAAAGTTGACATTTTAATGAAATACCTTGTAACTTCTTGGAAAAAAGTTATTAAAATGCAGTCAGTTTATAGCTGTTTGTACAGATAGGAGGAGGAGGAGACTTGCTCCTGAAGCCTGTAATAAAAATCGCTGGTTACCCAAAAATAATAATGGCTAGAAATTATTTTCAAAATTCATTACTGGAGAGAATTTTAGATTTGGGGCATTCTGGGCTTTTCTGAGTGCTTGAAGATTGCTGGCACATGCCTGAGGTTTGGGAGAGCAGCCTGCCATGTTCCTCAGAATGATGGAGCATCTCCTGCTCCTTCCCGACGGCTCCCGGAGCTGGCACTGGCTGCTCAGTCAGCTCCAAAGGAGAGAGTTTATCTCAAGTGCTGCTCTGCCAGCCCGTGGAACCAGAGAATATCCTGAGCTGGAAGGGACCCACAGGATCATCAGGTCCAACTCCAATTTCTGCCAGTGTTCCCAGCCCCTGCAAAGGTTCTGCCTGCCTTTGGAGAGGGAAGGATGCAGCTCTGAGCACACTCCAGCCTAGGGATTCCTCCTTTTTCGTCTTCCTTCCATCCATTGCATCCAACCTCTGGAGCTCTCATTCTAACATGTCACAAATCCCAGGAAAAGCCTCTTGTTGCAAAGTAAGGTGGCTCTGGCACCAGCTGCACCAGCTGAGGATAACAGAGCATCCACACCTGGACGTTCATCACAGAACAAGAACATTCCCAGACATGGATTTATAGAAATAATGGAGCACTGGCAGAGCTTTACACCCATCTTTTTTTTCCCTCCTCAAATAAAGGGCAAAGAGTGATCACTGAACTGTCAAAGAGTCACAAATTAATGTTCAGAGCAGGACTTCAGGATCTCCCTGCACCATAAAGGGATTTCCAAGCCCAAACAAACCTGCTTGGTTTGGTGCCTCCTGTCTCACCTTTCCAAAATGAATTACAGGTAAATCTTGGAAAAATTATACTTCCCATCCACTTTGGCTACAGCTGTAGGAAGGACAGGTGTTGCTTTTCTGGATGGATTCTGACATTTTGATTTAATTCCAAGCCAAATAAACTCCCTGCTGTGTTTAACCAGACTCCATGATGAAGAGCTGAGACATTTCTTACACAGTTTGATATCATAAAGCAAAAAGGGAGTTTCAAATGGAAGAGTCGTTTCATGATTAGAATAGTAAGGACTGAAAAAATTCTGTAGAAATACAAACTGAAATTTCTGCCCCTCTCCAGAATGAACCTCCAGCCTCTGCCCAATGGAACACCAGACATATAAATACTCTACACTAGGATGAAATATTCTGTACTCTGGAGCAGCAAAGTGCCCACCCAGCACAGATACACTTATGGGATTCTGGGGATTGTGTTCCTGCCTGGAGCCATAAAAGCAGAACAGAAATAGAGCACAAAAAGCAGAACCCTGATCAATTATTGGCCCTGCAGAGTCCAGGCTGCTTTGGCAGATCAGCTGAAAATCTCACAGCCTGGAAAAAGGCCTCGGTAACCAAACAAATTTTCTTTTATTGGCAGCTACTGATAAAGATTTGAAGCACTGGGCTGGATAGAGGGAATTTAAATGCACATTGACAATTAAAACTCTGGGTCACCACCACGCTGTGCTAATGCCAGTTTGGGAAGGCTTATGTTATTTTTGTGTCATTTGTGTTCTGTTCAAGAACTTTCTTATTAATTATCACGCAAACTTCAGTTAATAATCAATTCATGCCACAATTATCGTATCAGTTCTACTGCCTAATTAAAAACTGGTGAGTGATTGGAATTCCAATATGGTGATACAGGCACAGGCTGCAATCCTAAACAAATACAAGTGTGAAGTTACTGAACAAAAGATTATCTAAGCTTTAATATCAACTGGCAAAACTCTTTCCCTCTGGATCATTAACTTCCAGCCCTATTATTACATACAAATGCCCAATTTCTGCTAATTCCCAACGTTAATTCCTTTTAATCATTATTTTGTATATATTGTGTTAAGGCTTTTCACTTGTTTACATTTGCATAATTATAGCAATTGTCTTCTAAGCTTCACTCTGCTGAAATCATTCGAATTTGGGATTTAGCCCATTTTTAAAGATTAGTTGACTTGTGTGGAGCAACAACATATCTGGGCTTGGTGCTGCCTGGATCTCGTGTGAGCCAGAGCAAGCACAAGGAGCAGTTTGGAAAGCCCAGAAAGGGACAAAGTGGAATATCCACATTAATGTTCAGCAAAGATGTGAGTACAACACAGCAAACAGAACTTCTCTGGGACGACCTTTCCCTGATGGATGTGGTAATCCTGGGAATATCACTCACAAAACACTGGGCCAGCAGTTCTGATGCCCCTGAGGAGCTGCTCCTCTGAGGAACTCCTATTTCCACCTGCTCCTGCTTGGAAATCATTTGGGGCTTTGCCCCTCTCTGCTCAGAGGACACCTTGAGTGCCAGGGGCAGTTTTGGGCACCCCAAGATAAGGAAGGTGTTAAGCTATCAGAGAGGGTCCAAAGGAGGGCACTGAAGGTGGTGAGGAGCCTCTGAGGGGCTGAGGGCTCTGGGTCTGTTCAGCTGGAGAAGAGAAGCCTGAGACCCATCCCAGCTCCAGCTTCCTGGGGAGGGGAAGGGGAGGGTGGTCAGTGACCCAGGGAATGGCTGGAGCCGTGCCAGGGAGGGTTAGGTTGGATTTCAGGAAAGGCTCTTCCCCCAGAGGGTGCTGGGCACTGCCCAGGCTCCCCGGGGAATGAGCGCATTCCCAAGAGCTCCAGGAACATTTGGGCAACACTGCCAGGGATGCCCAGGGTGGGGTTGTTGGGGTGCAGGGCTGGATGATCCTTGTGCTCCCTTCCAGCTCAGCATATTCTGATTTATTTTTTTTTCTTGTGTTCCCACTAAAGCAGCTCCAGCCCGGAGCCATCCCCAGGCTCCAGCAGGGAACAGCAGTGAGGACTCATCTCTCTCCTCATCCATGGCCTTATCTTCCTTTAGTGCTCCTGTTATGCCTTGATCATCCATCAGCCTGACTGCTTCCCTGGCAAGCTTCCTGCCTCTGATCTGCTCAGAAAACTTTTTGTTAGTAGCTTTTCCACATCCAGTAAGTGCTCGGAATCTGCTTGGCTTCCCTTTCGCTTTTAAATTGAGAGGCTGCATTTTTTTCCTTTAAAAAAAAAAACCAAACCCAAACCAAACCTAATAACTCCTTTGTATGTCAGTTTATATTTTCTTTTTGGCATATCTTCCTGAAAATAATTATGTTGTGCATATTTGTGTTGAGTAGTAAAATAAGTTGTTGCCCTTAAAGCATCTAAGCCGCCTACAAACATATTCTCCTCTTAGCTGCTCCTTTAATTTCCTTTTAATTATCTTCCTCGTTATTAGGCAGTTCCTCTGTAGGTGCATTGATTTTTTAATGTATTTTTTTCCCCTCCTGCAAGGATCCTCACTGTTGTGATGACTCCAGGCTGGCTTTTTCACACGCTGGTTGAAGTGGATGAAGAGCTGAAGTACCTGAGGAATTCTCCTTCCTTGTGCCAAGTGTTTTATTGCCACAAAGTGCCTGTGGAACGGAGCACCAGGCTGTGGCACTGTCAGCCTCAGCAGGGATGACCCAGCTCAACCTTCCTGGGCTTTTTGTCATCCCTGTGGCTGTTTTATCACCAGGACCTTGAATTGTCCTGCTGCTGGGAGCTGATGTCTTGAGTTTTGGCCATTACTTTATTATTTATTTATATCATTATATTTCTGGTCTTGGACTTCCATGATCCTTCCACCTCAGGATATTCCCTGATTCTCAGATTCTGTCCCCTGAGCTTTCAGACCTGTGCTGGTCACACCAAAGCACTCCCAGGGCTGGGGTTGATCTCGTTGTGTGTCCCCAGGTTTGTCACAAACATTTCACATTCTCAACCATTTCCAGCCTGGGCTTCACCTGACTTTCTTCCAGAATAAAACTTCCATGGCTTCTTCTTTCCAGGATGTTTTATCCTGAACTTTGTCCATATCTCCTGGCTTCCTTTCCCTTCACCCTCTTATCTGTGTAATTATTAGTGCTGGGAGAGCAGAGCTCCTCTCTGCTGTAGGTTATCTATATTTCAAAAGCTTCTCATCCCAATACCTTCCAGAGCCTTTTCTCTGCTTTCTGCCTCTCTCTCCCTGCCCTTTGAAGCTTCTCAGCTCCCTTTCATGTGCTGCCAATCCAACTTTCCTCCTTCCATACCTATGCTCTGAAATATGCTGCTGTACACACGCAGATGAGATAATCTGCAGCTTATTAAAAGCAGAGCTATCACAAGACCATCAGCAGCGCTCAATAACACAAGGCAGGGGCCCTCAAATTTTATGCAAAGGAGATATTAAGAAGTTGTTCCTTTGAGAAAAGGGATGAACTGGTGTTTGGGTTGTGATCTGTTCTGTGTAGGGTGTGATTTAGGATAAAAACACAAAACAGAGTGATAGCTTAAGGATGAAACCCCTTCTTGGTGCCTAAAAATTCCCAGACATGTAAATAGGCATTTTCTCCATAATCACTCCTAGAAATAAGTATCATTTTCCCTTCCCATGCTGTAACAAATTGAACCATTAAACTGTGTGGTGTTTGTGTCCTGGCTGTGTTTCCTTTGCTTTTCCAAAATAAATGAAAAATGATTGCTGCCCATTTCAGTTACCTGTTCCTTGCCCAAACATCTGCTAGATGGTTTAACCTATCTGAGATAGGCCAAAAAAATAGGCTATATCCGCTTAAAGTTTATTTTAGCTTATTTCAGGAGAAGAGCAAAAAGGGGAATTAACTCTTTGCTGGCTGCCCGTGTCTAGAGTGAGTAAATCAAAAGCTCTTCACAGCCCAGACAAACCCTGCATGTTCCCTCCATGTGTCACAACACCTTTTAAAACAACTTTAAATGTAGGACCTCTGATAAGCATAATTTCACTTATCTGGGACTCAGAGGCAGGAGGAGGGAAAAAAAAAATAAAAAGGCTCAACTGTTTTTGCATACAAAACAGTCCTCAATAATTTTTTCAAAACAAAACATCAAATGAGTCGGTTCCCTCAGATGTTGCAGATGAATGCAGTTGTCACCCTGCCAGTGTGGGAGGATCTTCTCCCCAAGCCTGAGCAGCAGCAGCAGCAGCAGCAGGGGCTGGGTCCTTTGCAGGCTCTGTTTGTGTGCACAGCCTGCTCTGGGGCTCTGGCCCCTTTCTTCTGTCCCTGCAGGCCCACAGTGCCCCAGCCTCTCAAAGCCACTCAGCTGTCACTCACCCAGCAGCTTCGCTCCTCTTCAGCCTCAGGCAGTGGCAATTTGTGTAGGTGAGAGGGAGGGATCCCGCTAATGGATTTCTGGTTTAAATCAGGGTATTGGGGAGTGGCTGGGGTGGTTGGTAAGGGGTGGAGGACCAGGAAGGGCTCCAGGCACAGGACAGGCGCATGCCCCACACAGAGCTGCAGATTCTTTCCATATGAAAAAAATAAATTATTTATTCTTTTTGGTTTTTTTCCATGTGAATGAAGAAAAGCAAGATTCAGTGGCATAGGATGCCCAGAGAAGCTGGGGCTGCTCCATCCTGGAATGTCCAAAGCCAGGCTGGACAGGGCTTGCAGCAGCCTGGGATAGTGGAAGGTGTCCCTGCCCAGGGGATGGAGAAAGATGATCTTTCAGGTCCCTTCCAACCCAAACCATTATTCTGTGAAAAATTTCTACAAACTGCTGTCAAAAATTCACACTTCAAAATCAAAAATATAAAATAGCCATTAATTTAATTTCTTTTTCAGTTTTCCCCAGCTCTAAGGCTGAGTTCTAGGAATTATCTCTGTGATTCCAGCAGAAGTCTCTGCCTCATGATCAGAAAATCATTTCTGAAAGAAGGATATAATGATGCAAATGAATCAATTTGCAAAAGGTCTGCTCTGATACCGAACATACATAAAATATACATGAGCTACCCTGAATAGCAACTGTGCAGTTAGGGAAGCAATAAGTGTAATTATCATTCTGGATTACTTAAAATACAAAATGGCATCAAATTCCAGTAGCCAATACAAATGCAATGACAATTTTGGTTGCACATAATACTTTTTTGCCTTTGAATGGGAGATAACAGATAAATGCAAAATGCAAATCCATCTTGGTATGAAGTAAATTCTGATTTAAATATGATCTGTGGGACTGCAGCTCTTGCTGCTTTTAGATTTTAGGGAACAGTTCACTGTCCTGCTTTTGGGGGAGAGGGGGAATGGAACTAAATTCAGGGTTAATTTGTATTGATTTTTGTTAATCTCAATTGGGAAATTTATTTGGATAACATATCTTAGAACAGTTACAATAATTACCAAGACAAGCAATTAAATAGAAACTCAGAATATCAGACTAGTTGGGGATGGAAAAGACCTTAAAACCCATCTGGGGGTCTGTGATTTTGGGATTAAGGACAATGCTCACCACAGCTGCCTCATAGCTGCCCCTTCCAATGAGGATTCTCAGAAAATAATGACCTGGCCAACATCAATAATTAACAGATCATGGAAAGATGTTAAAATTCCATCAAAAAGCAAGATTTGCTCTGTGTCTCGCATTCCAAATGCACAAGCTGTATCCTAAGGATGGCTATTACTGGAGATAAATATTATAATTATTATTTGCTGTACACCTCTGCAGTTACAACACCTGCTTCGTTTGTGCCTCCGTGGGGTCCCTCCGAGCTGGGGAGAAAAATATCCCTGTGGTATTTAATTACTTGAGATAAAACTCCACCTCCCAGACAGAAATCCTAGAGAATTCCTGAGCTGGCTGGCGTTTAGAAGCAGAACCATGCAGAGGTCACAGAAAGCAAAGCTGGAGGGTTTGTGTCAGCTCAAAAAGCCACAGAGAACTCCCAGCTCTGCAGGACTTGTGTCCCCAGTCTCAGTTAGAAAGAGGATCCACGCTCAGGCTGGAACAGTTGCACAGATTTGAAGCCATCAGGCTGCTCTCAATTTAGGAAAGTTCTGCCCCTCCCACCTCAAAGTAAAGTATGAGGAATCACAGACTGTGAAAACGGGAAGGATTTGAGATGGGTAACTGCGAGTCTTGAGTGTCTGAAATGCAGCAGCACAAGCTTGGGTTAAGTGAGGCTTTTTGGAGCTGTGGGGAAATCAGCCCTATCCACAGAGTCCCAGATTTCTGGATATTGACCTTTGGAATGATGGACAAATTGGGATATTCCCTTCAACCACTGCCCTGCCCATGGGTCACTCAGCAATCCCAGCTTGGGAATGTGCACAGAGACATTTCCAGCTGTGCCCCTGAGCCACAGCTCCTCCTGAACTTCCCACCTACACCAAGTTTGTGCTCAGCTGTAGCCATGATATTTTCTGGAAAACCCTTTCCTTTGGATTTTTTCCTCCTAAGAAGCTGAGAGGCCTCAGGAACAAAATGTAAACAATGGTTATCTGCTGCTGTGGAATGCAACAGGTGCATCTGTGATTGGTCTCATGTGGTTGTTTCTAATTAATGGCCAATCACAGCCCAGCTGTCTCAGACTTTCTGTCCAAGACACGAGCCTTTGTTATCATTCCATTCCTTTTCTATTCTTAGCCAGCCTTCTGATGAAATCCTTTCTTCTATTCTTTTAGTATAGTTTTAATATAATATATATCATAAAATAATCAATCAGCCTTCTGAAACATGGAGTCAGATCCTCGTCTCTTCCCTTGTCCTGGGACCCCTGTGAACACCACCACACTCAGCATCCCCAGAAATCCAAACAAGATTTTCAGGAAGTTTTGAGAGGATTAAATGTGGATCCTGCTGTGCTGGGAGGTGATGGGCAGCCCAGCAGGGAACGTTCCTCAAAGGGATGGTTTTGTCCTAGAAAGCAAATCCCTCCCTGGCACTGTGGGCTTTAATCAGCCCTGTTCAGTTCAGGATTTGAACAGAAAAGCAGCAGCTTGGCCCTTCCACACACAAACAGAACAATCCAGGAATGCAGCAGGATCATTTCTTAGGGATTTCTGCTGTTGTTCTTTCTCCTCGTGCCCATGTCTCAGCAATATTGAAACCCCAACGGGGAAAGGATGAAATTCATTAAATGCTTTGTATAAATCATGGATTGTTTTGCTCCCTGGCTGACTAAGAAGTTAAAAAATAAATGAGTGTGCTTTGGCAGCTCTGCACGTGGGTATCACCTAGTTCTGAATAATATTTATGTGATTTAAGAACGGGCAAGTCCCTTGAACTGAAAATGTGAGTTTAGTGTTGAATTTAAGAGGACTAGAAATAATTAATGCAGACATCCTGAAACAACAGGATGAAGGGCTAATCCTGCTGTACTTAGAATTACAAAAAACTAAATCATTTTATGTAGCTGTCAAACCAGTTTACTCGAGGGGTGAAAGAAATGCTGATTTATTTTTTTTCCAGTTCTATACTTTTCATTTGAATATAGGTCAGAGGTTTGAGTGCTGAGTAGCAGGGGATCAGAAAACCAGTTGTTTTCTAGGAGAAAATTCAGGCAGTTGGAAAGGTTAGAAAACTTCCTTCATTGTCTACTCTCAACTCCGACATATGGAATGCAAAAGTATTGAAAACAGAGAATTTGGATTTTTTTTTTTTTTTGTGAGGCTCCTCTCTTCAACATTAACTCAAACATTATTTGTGCTCCTACTTCTTCCCAAGACTTCCTAGGTAACTATGGGAATATATGGAACAAATTTCCTGCTCTTCTGTCAGCACTTCCCAAATTCCCAGTTTCTCTGGGCCCTTGTGCAGCTCCTGCTCATGCTGATATTGCAAGTTCAGGCCTGTGCACGATTGTTGTCATTAGAGGAAATATTTTCTAGCAGCTACACGATGGGTTGGGTCACGATGCTCCATCCTGGAAATGTTCCAGGCCAGGCTGGATGGGGCTTGGAGCAACCTGAGACAGTGGAAGGCGTCCCTGCCCTGGCACAGGGGTGGACTTGGATGGAATTGGATGAGCTTTAAAGTCCCTTCCAACCCAAACCAGTCTGGGATTCTGAGCTGGATGGGAATGGTCAGTAAAATATATTTTTATTTTTAAAAAATATGAAATTGAAAGAAAAAATTTCATTCTGCGTGACACAGAGATTTTTCTCATTGGGCCAACAATTCCAATTCCCAACTTGTTTTACCTTGGAAAAGAAACCATTTTCAGCCAGAAAAGGAGCAAGTGTTTTGTTCTCAGTCAGTTCTCTACAGGCTGCTGCCCTCTCAAGTCATCCCTGAGACTCCAAACTTGAATTTTCCACCCAAATTCTCTGCACTCTGATAAACTTGTGCAAGGTGGGTTCCAGCCACAAAGCTGAACCTTTGCTCTGCCAAGGCCAGTGGCTCATTTGGGATGGGAGTATCCAACCCCCCCACCAAGTGAGACATTTTTCACCCAGGAAGACGAAATGCAAACTCCCTGCACGTGTGTGGAGCCATCTGGCACCAGAGCTGCAGCTGGAACACACAGAGGGAGCCAATTGTCATCACCTGAGCTGCCAACTTGCAGCAAAAAAAAAAAACCAGTCAGGCTCTTTCCAGGCAGCAGGAATATTTGTGTGCTATGGGGAAGGGAAAACAGAATGAGAAATCTCCGAGGAAAGCCTAAAACAGGAAATTAAGAAAGCCCCTTTAACGACGCACGTGGGGTGGAAAGGAGGGAAGGCAGGACTCAGCACATAAAGCTCTTTCATGAAAATGGGAACAGGCTGGTGATGGAAAGAATAAAAACATGGCTTGTGCTGGGAATGGCGAAATGGAGCAGGGAGCTATAACCCAAAGTCTCACCATGCCATAATTCAGGTGTTGCAGCTGCAGTTTGCCTCAAAAAATGTGAATTCCTCGGTGAAGGAGAGCATGATTTCCAATTTTTCTGTGAGAGCTGTTGGGTGCAAGAGAGTCTTTGTCAGGTTTGTGTCGTAGCCACAAAGATAAGCACCTGTTGCCTGGGGAAATACAGCAATTTCCTACCACCAGGACATTCCACACTCACTGAAAGGAGCAGCAAAAGGCAAAGAAAAAGTGAAGAATGAACGTGGGAGCTCAGGGCTCCTTGAATGGCTGGTAAAAAAAAATTGGGAAATACCAGATTGGCTTTGTGTAAATGAGGAAATGGAGACAAACCCAGAAAATGAGGCTATTTTTGCCTCATCAAACAAACCGACAGCAAGAGGAAAGGAGATTGCTAGAAGATACAATTTTTAAAGTGCTGTTTATGTTTCTGGCCATCTGAAATGATCCCCTTTGATTTATTGGTGCAGGATCTATTGCTGCAGCAGCTGAAGTGATGATAAGAGGCCAGGAAAAACGTTGATGCTGTTATTTGGTGACGGATTGAGGCCCCACGGGCCCGGCACGGGGATTTGTCAATGTGAACTTTGCAAATGATGCTCCTGGAGGTCTGTGAACAAAGGGAACTGGAGGAGAACTGCCAGCACCTCCCACTGCTGAGGTGCACAAGGACTCATTCAGAAGGATGCTTCAATTAAGGATGATTAATTGCAATGCCGTGGTCACTGCAGCCATCCCGGCCTGAAATTCCCTGTAATCCCAACACCACCATTCCACCAGTTCCCAGGGTTTTGTTTACCAATCAATTGCCACAGTGATGTGATTTTTCCAGCTACTTATTCTTCCAGTTTATTTCATGTCCTGAAAATATTTGGCACCTTTGCATCCCTCAAAGGGAAATTCCTTGATCTGCGTAAATACTTATTTTTGTGTCCTAAATGTTGCACAAAGAAAGAGCTTGGCAAACACTGGTAAAGAAATACTATTAGCAGAGAAAGATGTCTTGCCACCCACTGATCCAGCCCATGGAGTGGCACCTGCATTTTTTTACAGTTCATGTGGTTGCAAAGCTTTCTACTACAAGTACAGAAACGAAAAACAAACCAATGTCAAAGCACCGTGTTTACCAAGTGAAGGATTGCAGCCACGTGACAATCCTTGAGGACTCGGGAACCAAGGCACTTGTCAATCTGCATTTCTGGAATTTCTGCCCCTTCCCCTCAATTATGGAGCAGGGCTTTAACACACAGAGCCCATGCCACTGCTGGTGGTGCTCACTCCACTGAGCAGCAGAGCCAACCCCCGGCTCCCACACTCCCGTCACGGCGTGTGAACCTCAGCTGTTGTCTTTATTGATGCTGGCAGACAAAAGGATAAAAATAATCATCAGAAGTGCTACAACAAGACAACAAATAAAGGATTTGATAATTGTGGGTAGAGCTGTCAGATGGATGTTGGAGCTGCCAGCAGATGAATGTTGTGTTGTGGTGCGCGGAGACCCTTCGCGTGTTGTCAGACTTTGCGACAATGAAGAGCCAAACAAAATAATCATGCAACAGAATAGGAATTTCTAACTGCTCCTGTGGTGCTTTGGTTTGAAATTCTGTGTGCCAGGAAGACAAGGTTGGGGTATTTCCTGGGTGCCACAGACCTGTGCAAATCACTCTCTCCATCAGAAGGCAGCGAAATGTTTGGACCCAAGCTCAGGTCCCAGAAGCAACAAGCAGGAATTGCTCCTTCCTCAGCTGGGGAGTCCTGCTGGGCTTCAGGAGCGAAGCTGATCCACAGATTTGTGCTGCTGAAGCACAGAGCTCCCAGTCCTGCCCTTCCCTCCCTTCCCTGCAGCCTCCTGGACGTCTCCCATGAACCAGGTCAGCACGAGCCAGTGGAGATCTCAGAAGAAAAGAGTTCTTTGCCAGGTTAAAACCACAAGAGAAGGATCTGACAAGGGCTGGAGCAGGGAAGGTGGAGGGAGGAAGGGAAGAAGAAAGCAGGACCTTTCCTTCCTGAGGGGACAAGCTGCAGGAGCCACATTCCTTTAACCTGGGCAGCCCACAGGGCTGACCTGACCTGCTCCAACAGAGCTCAGCCAAGCCCTGCCTGTGATTGCAACTCAGGTGTCTCTAAATGGTGTTCAGTGCACAGTAAAGACATCATCTGATGGGGAAAAATTCCACTGACCCATCTTCACCCACAGCCTTGGACCCCTTCACCCACATCAGGGGCTGGAACAAGATGAGCTCCAAGGTCCCCTCTGACCCAGCCAGTCTGGGATTCTCTGATTCTCTGATTCCCTGATTTGTGTCTCAGCTGATGAGAAAGACAAATATATATTCACCTCCTTGAAAGGAGCAATCCTTACAGCACCAGGAGTTTCTAAGCAATGACAAATGGATTAGCAGAATGAACAGCAGAAAGCCCCAAGATGGATTTTCTGGGATGGGGAGGAGAATTGGAGAATCAGCAGAAATTATTCCATACCTCAACTAAAATTTGACATTCAGGTAAGTAAACCAGAGCAATCAAGTTATGCTGTGAAAACTAAGAAAGGCAGAGGAGCTCCTTCTGCCAGGCCCAAGCAGGATGGGAAATGACCTGCTCTGTGATTTTGGCTCCCCAGATGCCCTCCTATGAGCCCAGGGAAAAGCATTCCTTGCCACCAAGTGCCCTGTGGGGTCACACTGGGCTGCACTGGGACAGCACAGCAGAAACACCAGCACAGAACTCAGGCAAACAACAGGCAGCACTTCCCTGGATTCCCAAGGATTGTCACCCAGGGAAGGGAACACCTCAGCCTCTCAGAAATCCCCTGGTCACTTCCAGCACCTAAAGGTCCCTGCACAGAAGGTCGAACTCAGACTGCTGACCCCAAAAATCCCCTATTTGCACCCTTAAACTGCTCCGGAGTCACTCCATGATTTTCCTAGGCACCGATAGGAATCTTCTGCTTCTATTTTGGAAAAACCAAATGAAAATAACCCAGAATTCATTTGAAAGGAAAAGCAGCCCCCATTTCCATATTACCTGCCATGCAGGAAGTAACTGGTTTTTACTGCAGGGAGCTAGGAGCCTGAGGATAAATAAACAAATAGGCACAAGGAAAGAGAGGAGATGAAACACCCAGAGCTTGCTGGATATACATCCAAATTATGTAAAGGAGGTGCCAGGGGAGGCTCTGCCTTTGAGCTGGAGCACAATTAGCTGGGAGATGAGTGGCACCTCAATTACTGAGCTGGGGTTACCCAAGGCAGGCACAAGGATCCTCCCTGCTCCCGTCTCCGCAGCCTCCCGGCGGCATCGCGCAGGCATCTGCATCCCTTCCCCTGCCAAAAGCCCTTGGCGCTGCTCTGCAAATCAATGGCAAGGAAAGGCTCCAAGGAAGGAGCAGAGAGGGTGGGAGGAACCCGAGGTGAACAGCACAAGATGAAAGAAAAATGGGATTGAGGAATGGCTGCGATAAGAAAAAGTCCGGGAGAAACTAAAGAGGCTTTGCAGGTGTCTTGTGAGGCTTCTCCCACGGGCAGAAATCTCCCTGCTGGCTTCTCCCCAGGGATTGTTTTGTTGTTTTGGGTTTAGGTTTGGGGATTTTTCAGGTTTTGGGGCGGCAGAGCTCATGGGGTTGCAGGCAGCAGAAAGGAAAACAGCACTTTTTGAGTTATCTGCAAAGAAAAGGGAGATCTGCGGGCTCAGTCTGAGGGTGGTGGAAATAGGGGTAGCCTGAGCCACTCCTGACACCTGTCACCCATGGAATCATGGAATATCCTCCTGACACCTGTCACCCATGGAATCATGGAATATCATCCTCATACCTGTCACCCATAGAATCATGGAATATCCTCCTCACACCTGTCACCTAGGGAATCATGGAATATCCTCCTCATACCTGTCACCCATGGAATCATGGAATATTCTCCTGACACCTGTCACCTAGGAAATCATGGAATATCCTCCTCACACCTGTCACCCATAGAATCATGGAATATCCTCCTCATACCTGTCACCTGGGGAATCATGGAATATCCTCCTCACACCTGTCACCCATGGAATCATGGAATATCCTCCTCATACCTGTCACCTAGGGAATCATGGAATATCCTCCACACACCTGTCACCTAGGGAATCATGGAATATCATCCTCACACCTGTCACCCATGGAATCATGGAATAGAATAGAATCATGGAATTAGAAGAGACCCATCAAAGTCCAACTCCATTACTTTCCTCCTCCATCCCTAACAAATCTCAGGATTTTTGTCTTTAAATTAGGGCCTGGCCCCTTAATGCTGTTCAGGTTCCTTACAGACCATGTTATCTGCAAATTAACAGAGGTATTTGGCTCTTTAAATTGGCTTTATCATAGGAAAATTGAACATTTCTGGATCCACCGAATTTTAGATTTTAAATTTTAGATTTTATGCCAAGAACTGAAAAGCTCTTTGTTCTCATCTGGAGGTCAAGTGGTAACTCACATGTTCATACTTTGCTACAGACTTGCCTGAGAAGAATTAAAAAGTTAAACCTTGATATACATGAGGGTAAAGCATCCAATATTTTTTAAAGATCTGCCCTGATTCCTTTGGGATGTGGAATTTCAGAGCCTACTCAGGCAGAACTTTAATCACAGAATCCCAGACTGCAGTGGATTGGAAGGGACATTAAGGATTATCCAGTGCCAAGGATTACCCTGCCATGGGGAGGGACATGTCCCACTGTCCCAGGGTGTTCCAAGCCCTGCCCAGCGTGGCCTTGGGCACTGCCAGGGATCCAGAGGCAGCCACAGCTGCTCTGGGAATTCCATTCCAGCCAGGAATTCCCAATTCCCAATGTCCCATCCATCCCTGCCCTCTGGCAGTGGGAGCCATTCCCTGGCTCCTGTCCCTCCATGCCTTGTCCCCAGTCCCTCTCCAGCTCTCCTGGAGCCCCTTCAGGCCCTGCAAGGAGCTCTAAGGCCCACCCCAGAGCCTTCTGTTCTCCAGGCTGAACAATCCCAAATCTCTCGTCCTTCCTAAGTACATGGAAAAACATTTCCCTTCCCTGCTCTGTACCAAAAGCATCCCAGAGCACCAAGGGCACCACTGTTCCACCTAAAGCTGCGAGAGGCTCTGCTGCCCCGTGAACCCAAGCAGAGCCAGGCAGGTCTGATTCCTCCTAGCCAGCCTGCCACTGGGTGCAATTAAGGAGCCCTAATTGATCATTCCATGGCGGGCTGGCCAATCCCAGTCACTCCAGTTCCTTCCAAACCACGCCAGGATTCCCCTTGCAGTGCTGCAGAGCCAGGCCTTGACACAATGATTTACTGCCAGTGCCAGTCACTGTCTGCTGTGGGGCTGCCTGGACATCCTCTCCTTCAGAGTGACTGGTACCCTGCAGCACCGACAGCACAACAAACAACTCCTCCAGACAATGCAGGAATATCCTGACAATTCAGTGCCTTTAACCCCTGCAGCTCCAGCGCCTTCCCAGGGCCCTCCTGGGCTTGGCTGCGCAGCGCAGGGGAAGGACAGCAGGGAGCTGCCAGCTTGGGAACACGTGCTCTGGAAGCTGGGAAGCTGGGAAATTCGTTCAGAGCAGCAAAAAGAAAAGAAAAGAAAAGAAAACAAAAAAAAAAAACAAAAAAAAAAAAAAAAAAAAAAACAAAAAAACAAAAAAAAAAAACCCAAAAAAAACCCAAAAAAAAAAAAAAAAAAAAAAAACAAACAGAAAACCCACAAAAAACAAAACAAAAACACACACACACAAAAAAAACACCACAACCCAAAAAAAATTAAACCTCACAACTTTTTCAACTTGACTCCTGAGTCACCGTGGAGGGCAGGAAGTATGGGAGATTTCTGACAATTTTTCTTTTTTGAGTTTGCTTCAGGCTTTTAATGTTCTCAAATTGAAATTAGATGGAAATCTGGGGATTTAAGTATTTCCTTAGGCATTTATTTAATTTAATAACTTTATTAAAAAAATAAATCTATTTTTCCGAGTGAAATTGCGATTCCAGTCAATAATGTTTTGTTCTGTGTAATATATGGTGGTCTTGTAGTGAAAGGACAGTGGGGAATGGGTTCCCACTGCCAGAGGGCAGGGATGGATGGGAGATTGGGAATTGGGAATTCCTGGCTGGGAAGGTGAGGAGCTCCTGGAATGGAATTCCCAGATTTGCTGTGGCTGTCCCTGGATCCCTGGCAGTGCCCAAGGCCAGGTTGGACAGGGCTTGGAGCAACCTGGGACAGTGGAACGTGTCCCTGCCCATGGCTGGGGTGGCACTGGATAATCCTTAATGTCCCTTTCAACCCAAACATTCTGGGATTCCGTGATGATTTCCTTCATCCAGCCCAAGGCTCAGTCTCCTGTCCTGTGGCTCCATCTCCAGCAGGATCCATTTATGGACAGAGCAGAGGGGAGGGAATTGCACTGGTCGTGTTTTGGGATTCTGGCCAGGTCCTGTCCTAAACAACCAGAGGTAACAGGCAGCCTGTGTGGGTTTTACAGAGTTAGGAGTTTTCAATTTCAGTCTGTAGGGAAAACAATTACTTGGTGGAACAGAGCTCTCCCTTCATTTTCCTGGCCAGAGTTTGCACTTTTAAGCCATCCCAGCCATCCATGTACAACCAAAGGCATCAAAGCACAAACACAAACTGGATGAGCTTGCAGAGCATTTGGTCCCTAATTTTTATTTCCCCAACAGTGTAACATATAGCCTAACACTGATGTCTAATTTCCTGCCTCTGGGACTCAGAGGTGTGCTGGAACTGCAGGAGAAGCTGTGCTGGGTTCCACAGTCCCAGCTCTCCATTTTCCCTCTGCTATCCATGGGCAAAGCCAATGGAAGGTGCAGAGAGCCTCAACAGTGCCAGGGAAAGAAATCTGCTGCTAATTGGCTTTAGGCTGCAGCAGGGAAACCTTTCTAGATCTCCCTCTAGGCAAAGAGGAAAAAGGAATATTAGATCAAAACTGAGCTGAACATGTACAAGCTGGTGCTGTGGCTGATGCTGGAGGATGGCAGAGGTTCAGAGTGTGTGAGGAGAGAGATTCCAACCCACTTTGAAATCTTTCAGGGGAAGCCTTCAGTTTTAACCCATAAACACTCCCAGTGACAACCCACAGACAAGCCAGAAGATTAGGAGAACACAAGTAGGGTAATTAATCTCACACAGACACCAAAGCTCTGTGAGAATTTAGAAAATTAATGATTTGTTCGTGTTGATGTGGCCTCCTTCCCTTGCTCCAGTTTCCCCAAAACTTGGGCATCGAACAAACATGCTTTGCAAATCATTTTAACCAACAAGCTGCTGCAAACCAGGCACAGGAAAAGTAAAAGAAAAACAAAGCAAGGGCCACAGAGGTGGATTTGGGAGGAATAATTAGAAGCATTTCAATTAAATACACATAGTGAAGCCAAGCAATACCTATGGGCAATATATCTGTCAACACACACGTGAAGGATGTAAACAGAAAGAATGGAAAGGAAAGATTTAGTGCAGCTCACTGGGCATAGCTGGGAGTGGTGTGATTAAATTAAGAAAGATAATTCAGGTTGAATTTGAAGAACAACTTCCTGACAGTGAAAGGTTTCAGCTTCAAACACGCTCCCAAGCAAGCAGTTAATCCCCACTCTTTAAAACATGACTGGGCAGGAGCCCTCGTACCTGCACAGTGGGGAACTGGGGAACTTCTGCCAGAAGATGGATTGGGAAATGAAATAAGCCTTTAATTTCTTTAATGTCTGTGAATCTCCCAGTGGGGACAAGAAAACAGAGAGAAAAAGAGCCAGGTGGGAAGCAGAGAGGCAGACCCGTCCTAAAGTCAGAGTTCACTGGATTTCTTGGAGAAAATCATTTTGTGTTACTGTAAAAGAAATAAAAAGTGATGCCAGGCAGAGGGGGTGAAAGTGCTGGGGTGGAGCTCAGCGTGACCCTGGCAATTTGTGATCAGAGAGCCATGGAATGGGTTAGGTTGGAGAAGCCCTCTAAGATGAGTGAGCCCCAGCAGGGCCAGGCTTTTGAACAGCTCACGTTCATGGCTTTTGCACAGCTCCAGGGATGGACACCCCACCCCTTCTCTGGGCAGCTGTGCCAATGCCTGACCACCCTTCCAGCAAAGAAATTTCTCCCAGTATCCAACCTAAGCCTCCCCAGGCACAACCTGAGGCCGTTTCCTCTCATCCTGGTTGTTTCCCTCAAGGTTTCCAAGCAGCTGTGCCTCAGTCCATGGCAGCACCTCTCTGGTGTTACACCTATTTTCCTCTTCCAGCAAGCCTCAAACTTGGTTTGAACAACACAATTTAGTGAAGACTCAGCCTCAGCCTCACTTTTCCAGAGCCAATCCAGCAGGGATGTGTGGATCCCTCCTCCTCCCCCTCCATCCTCCAGCCAGCTTCTCCCCATCCCTTCCCCACCACCATCTCAGCAAAAAAAAAAAAAGAAAAAAATAAAAAAAAGAAGGGATGAGACTTGCTAAGTCTCATTATCCTGCTACACAAATTAAATCAACTAAGGAGAGGCAAACTGAAGAGCTTTGCCCAAGGTTACAATCATATTCAGAGGCAAAGCCAAGACTAGAGCTAGAATCCTGCTTTCTCCTGGAATGTTTAGACTACAGCTCCTGCAGCAAATGCTTTCACACTTTATAGTGTTTACTAACTTCATAATGTCTGCTCACACACTGCTCTGCCTGGAGGAGCTACACCAGAGGGAATTTAATCAATGGGAAATAAATGTCATTATTAGGAATTGGGTAAGGCAGCGCTTAAGGGATAGTTGGGCAGATTCTGTTGTTTCAGGAGAAAGTCAACAGTTTTGGTATTGCTGTAAGGGTGGGAAAAAGCCCCAAAGGGATAATTCAGGCTTCACTTGGAAGTCCTGGAAGTGCAAATCACCATCCATCATCTTTATGGTGCATCACATCACCTGAGGTATGAAGTAATCATCTAAAAATGCACTGCCTGACATGGCCATGGTTACAATCAATAACCTCCACAATTGGAGAACGTAAAGGAAAATCTTTTCTTCTACTGCTGCCTTGTTTTTATACAGAGGGCTCCATTGTCAGCATGGCACAAGTGCAGGACTCACCTGGTGAGGATTGAAAACATCATTTTAGAAATAAAAATCTGATTGGCTCTGGTTTAACTCTGGAATATCAAAGATGCTGCAAGCACAGTGCTCTCCATGTCTGTACAGAGTGTTTGCCAAGTTCTTGTTTATAGATGTGCATTCAAAAATATATGGGAAAAGGGAAACCAATGCCATGTTCCTGTACCACCAACCCAGGGATCTCAAGCGCCAGCTCCTGCCCACTTGGAGGTGATTCCAGCCAGCACAGCCTGGCAAAAAATGGGAACTGCACAGGCTGGAACCACCAATGCTGCACCTTAAACCTCAGGGTTTGTCTCTGCAATTCAGCTCACACAACTGGGGCTGCCTCCCCAAGGGAATCCCAGGAACTGGGTTTGGAAGGACACAAAACATCACTTTAACCACCCATTTCCATGCAGGGTCCCAGGAACATCATGGGCAAACAGCCAGCATTCCAAAGGTTCATCACTGAACTGCCACAGACTGGTTCTTAGGGGGGAAATGAAAATACATAGAATATTCTCCGCATAGGAGCTACACACAGGCATGCCAGGCTGTAAGTTGAAACCACACCTACCTGAGTTAAATGCTATATATTAGGTTTTATATTGTATTTATATGAGTACATGATGCCTGAGTGCTGTGTTTTTTAGGGAAGGGCCCTCCCCTGCTGCTTCTGGAGAACTGGGGCAGGCAGGACATGGGTGGGGTTGTGCTACAGGGCTGCACAGGGCTCTGGAGAGAGTCATGAGTTTCATTATTATCTTTTTAGCCTTCTGTAAGTATCCTTTCTGTATTCTTTAGTATAGTATGGTATTCTTTAATATAATCCAGTATCATAAAATAATAAATTAGCCTTCTAGCATGGGTTGGGGCTGGGATGTGAAGCTCTGGCTCTGCTTTTACCTGTTTCTCTTTCTAAAGGTAAGGGGCACTTCACAGAACCACAGAATTATTGAATAATGGATTATTCTGAGTGGGAATGGACCTACAAGGAAGGGACACCTTCCACCATCCCAGATTGCTCCTGGAAATCATCATCCCAGGAAATTTCTGTCTCAGAATGGTGTTTCCCTCCTGTAACTTTTTCACACGTGATCAGACTCTCTCACTCTCTCTCTTTCTCTCAGTCTCATTCTTTTTTCACTCTTGCAAAATACTCCCAGCTTCAATTGCAGTGTTTGGAGCCAACACGTCTGGCTGGAGCTGCTCTGTCATTCAGAGTCTTATTATGCAAATAAAACATAGACAAGCTGTAAGTTCCAATTGAATCCAAACACCCCGGAGCATCCAATAAATGGAGACATCTAAAAAACAGAACTCCATGGATGGCACACATTTGTCATCCAGCTGAGAAATCTGAGATAGGGAGATGAATAAGAGCAAATTTACAAATGTCAAGAAGCTTCAGGATCCTTTCCCCCGTTTCTGTTGCTTCAGGGAAGAGTTGAGACCCAGGAATACAAAAAAAATCCCCTCATGGAATGGCAAGCTGTGTTTGCACTTCTTTCTTTCCCTGGAAGCTGATCTAGGGAACAAGGGGCTTCACTTGGGAGTTGTTATTTTTGCAAATATTTCTCAGGTTCCCAAATCAGAGATGAATAACTTTAACAGAACCTTTCCAAACTACACTTCAGCTGCTTTGCAAAAAGAATTTTAAAAAATTAACAAAAAAAAGAGACAAAAATCAAATATTAAACATTTTCTTAATGCTTTGAAAGCAGGATTATCATTAGATCATGGACTGAGGCCTGTACTAGAATAACCAATATTTTAAACAAATAATGAGAGCCACAAAATATCAATTAAGGTTAATGCACAGTGGAAGAGATTCTAATTAATATTTACAATTTAGCAATAACCTGTTGTTAATATTGAAAATATCAACAAGGAATTACCAGTTTCTAATTGGCAATATTGAAGAGAACAAAAGGCCTCAAGCAGCAAAAGACACTAATATTCCTACCAATTTAAGGAAAAGTCACACTGAATTTCCAGATCTGTTTGCTCTCTTTACAGAATTTCTATCACAATAGGTCTGAAATGTGCATTTAGAAGTGAAACAATTTAAAGTTTGAAATGCAACCTTTTCATGCTGCAACAGGTTTGGAACTGACTGGGATGTGCCACCAGTACAGACCAGTCCCTAAATCACATCGATCCCAGTCCAGTGTGATCCCCAGGGTGCTGTGGATAACCAGGAGGCTCTCAGAGAGTAAGGATTGCTGCTGAGGTGTGCTGGCTGCCATGAAATGAGTGTTTATAGAGGTTTCCAGCTGGATTTGGGTCAAATTCAGTGGATGCCTGGATGTGGAGGGTCCAGAGGCTGAACAGCAGTCGGGGGTAAGCAAGGCAGGACTGACTCAAGAGTAGTGAAAGAATTCCTGCAAATTCAGGAATTCCTTCATCCCTAGCATGTACCAACTGTGGGATTGTGGTTGACTGTGGAACTCACATTCTCAGAAAAATCCCTTTGCCCAGGATTTTTCTCCTGGGAAGCTGAGAAGCCTCAGAGAAAAGGGAAAAAATTCTTATCTCATTTGCTTCTCCTGTGTTTTGCTGCTTTGGAATGTGTTTGGAGATTGTTTGCCCACAGGTGATTGTTTCACTGGTTTCATATGAATTGTTTTGTCTCATTGGCCAATCAGTGCCAAGCTGTGTTGAGAGAGTCACAAGTTTTCATTATTATCATTTTAGCCTTCTGTAAGTATCCTTTCTGTATTCTTTAGTATAGTATGGTATTCTTTAATATAATATAGTATCTTAAAAAATTAATTAGCCTTTGAGAACATGGAGTCAGATTCACCATTCCTTCCTTCATCAAGACACCCTGCAAATACAAGAGTTGACCACTCCAAAGGTCTCTCCAGCTGTCCCAGTCCCAGTGGAGCTGGCAGGGCCCCCCAGGACCCCAGGGCTCTGGGGGGTTCCTCCCCTGTGCTCCCCCAGGCACCAAAGCAGCTCCCCACAAAACTCCTCTACATTCGCTCACCCCTGCTGGTCACAGCAATGCTCTAAATTATTAAAAACACGAAGAATTCCAAGCTCCATCCCCTCAGCTGCCACAATAAATCAGCAGAGCCCCGAGTGGCTGAGCAGCCTCAGCTCAGCTTACAGCAGACGAGAGCAGGGCTTTGTCTCCATTTCCTCCAGCGCCTGCGAGGCTGCTCCCACTGGAAACCTCACAGGGCACCAATTAACTGAGGGAATTTTTTCACACATTTTGTTGTCAGCGCTGTCACGTTTCCCCAGGTCGTCCTTGGCTTCCTACAACTGCCAAATGAGGGCTGTGATATAAATACAGAGGGGAGATAAAATCAGATTCTGAGATTATTTGCTGTCTCCAGTGGTTTTCCCTCTGGAACAAGGCTGCTGATATCCCCTCACCAGGGCTCGTGTGCATTTCACTGGCAGCAGTGACCTCAGGAACAGGTGGGGCCTTGGATCATTACTGAAAGCAAGTATCCATAACAATAATTTCAAAACACAATTTATTTTTTTTTCCCAAGCATATTCCACATGCAAAGAGGCAGAAGGGAAGTGTCTCGTATTTACTTTTACTGGAAAAGCGTGATGGACTGGTCCTGACATCACTTTGTTTTGCAGAGGCTCAGCTCAGATATAATTACAGTGACAAAGAGAGCCACCCTCCCTCGGATGGGTGCCACAGCAGTGCCAGGGAATTCAGGGATGCCTGCACGCAGCCATAAGGGTTTTATGGATTCCAGAGCAGCCTGAGCCTGCACCAGTGCAAGGCCTGGGGAGATCCCAAAAGGTGTCAGCACTGGCAATGCCTTCACACTGTTGCTTTGTACTCAACCAGGGAGCAGGATGTCCCATCAGTCACTTATTTTCCAAAAAAAAATTAAATTTAAACAATCGGTGGCCAAGTAAAATTCTGTAGTAAAATTCTGCTCATAGAAGAAAGCGGCATTGCAACAAATATAAATTGTTGCTTTTGATAACAGCATTTATAAGCAAATTTAATCGATTTAATCACTTTTAAGAAGGGATGGACTGAAGAATGCGACTGAAACCGGTATCTGCTGGAGCATCTCAGAGAAGACCACCCACATCCCCCTCAAGAGAGGAGGATCCCCTCCCTTCCTCTTCTTACACAGAGTTCAGTCTCTTCCCCCAAGCAGCAAGAGCAAACAGCCTCAGGTTGCACCAAAAGAGGTTTAGATTGGATATTAGGGAGAATTCCTTCATGGAAAGGTCTGTCCAGCTCTCCACAGCTGCCCAGGGCAGGGGGGAGTCCCCATCCCTGGAGGGGTCTCAAAGCTCTGTGGATGTGGCACTTGGGGACATGGTGGCCTTGGCAGTGCTGGGGACTCAATGCTCTTGGAGAGTTTTTCCACCCTAAACCACTCCATGTGCCCTTCCCCTGCCTCTTCCCAGGAGCCACGAGTTTTGGCACGACGGGGAGCATTTATTACTCTGTGTTTGCACAGTCCCCAGCAAGCAGAGACCTCCTTCTGGACAAGCAGGAGGTTGTTGGAATAAAAGGATCATTAAGGAATTAGGACAGCATTAGAACTCAGCTGGGGGCTCACTGAGGTGTGGCTTCATGCTGGCAACCTTTGGTTTAGTATTAGATTGTCCCATTATCTTCACAGAATGTCAGATAAGGCCTTTGAGACAAAAATGTACCAAAAAAACTTGGGAAAAAAAGGTGTAAAATGCTGAATAAAAATCATTAAAAATGTGAGGTTTGAAATATTCTGATTTCACCACCATCTCATTAAAGAACTCGGAGCATTTCCCAAAGGCCCTGGTGAATTTTCTCTCCGTGACATCCTCCAGCCACTAAAAGCCCTGCCTGGGATTGACAAAACTTGAACTCCAGTGTATCCCAAATTGGCTCCTTGATGGTTTCGCCTATTGTGTAGAGGAGAGCCCTGAGCTTTCAGGCTTTCTCTCTCTTTCATTATATTTTTTTCCCCAAGAATGCTGACTTTCATGAATATTAAATCCCATTTCCCAAAAGCAGCTATTTATTGAGCCTGTTTGCCCTTTATTACCCAAAAAACAGAAAGCTTGTATTTCTCCTCGCTGTGTAAAGATGCTTCCCAAGTAATCCAAGACGCTACTTTCATGTTTGTTCAATAAGTATTTCAAGATGTTGCTATTTTGATAATGTGCTGACTGATACATAATTCACAGCGATGCAAAGTTTAATAATATCTCCCAACTCTGAGGGGAAAGGAGTTCTCAGTGCTGAGCCCAGCTCTGGAACAAAGAGTTTTTCTGGTTTGTTTGGTGAAAGGATCCAGAGCTGCTGTTCCCCAATGAAGGAGGAAATAAATCAAAACAAAACAAAAACAAAACAAAATAAATCACTGGATTCCTGAGCTCACACCCACACCTCCTGCAGGGGAGGAGGATGGAATGATAATCCCTCGTGGAGGAGATCCCTGCACATCTTGCTGAGGAAGGAATTGCTCAAACACCGTTCCACCCACCAATCCCTTCACTGATTATTTGTCCATCAGGATGGATTTGAACCAGGAATTCTGACCTGACCTCCACAAGGAAATGAATGAAAGGATGAGAATCGTGGATGACAATGTCATTTCCTGGGCTCATTGGAGGCTGTGCACTCAGGAATGTTTGCCTTTCGACACCGGTTCTTGGGTTTAAACCTGCTGGAAATTTTCACAGAACCACAGAATCCCAGAATGGTTTGGGCTGGAAGGACCTTAAAGCTCATCCCAACTATAAAGCTGGTTATCGACTTTGTACTGTTTTACCCTCTGTCATAGGCAGGGATACCTTCTACTATCCCAGAGTGCTCCAAGCCCTGCCCAACCTGGCCTTGGACACTTCCAGGGACAGGAAGTCAACAACCTCCTTTTGTGCTAATGAAAGGTAGAAATTTGCTAATGAAACATAGAAAAGGATTTATCTGCCTTTAAATAGCTGCCATGAAATACACCCTAATAAAATATCCCCTATTGCCTCAGTTTCTGAGATTTTCAGGGCCTTCATGCATTTTTTTCTCCCAATCTGGTAGGAAGGTATCTCTCTCCACATTTAAAATACAACAAGCAGAAATTTGGGAAATTTGCCCCTTCCACAAAATCAGAACACTTGACAGACAAGGACCAATTTTTGCCAAGCACAGCCAGAAACCCAGGTGGATTTCTGAAGGAAACCTCCCTCATCTCCAACCATCTCCTCCTGGAGGGACACTCTCTAGCCATCAGGCAGGATGGCAATGTGAGAATAATCCAGATTTCAGCACCTGATGCTGTCCCACTAGAAGAGCAAAACACTTGGAGAAAAAAAACCAAAAACTTGTGTGGCGCAGGAACGCCCTGTGAGCGCCTGGACCTCGCCCCACCAGCGAACTCACATCCTTCCCAGCAGAAAGCCTTGAAGAAAAAAACCAAAAACTTGTGTGACACAGGAACATGATGTGAGCGCCTGGACCTCACCCCACCAGCAAGGTCACACCCTTCCCAGCAGAAACATTTGGAGAAAAAAAACTAAGAACTTGTGTGACACTGGAACGTGGTGTGAGCGCCTGGACCTCGCCCCACCAGCGAGGTCACACCCTTCCCAGCAGAAATCCCACCAGATCAGGGCATGACTTCACCCTTGTCCTGCCCAAGCTGTGTCCCAGCCGTGTTCGGAGCGCCGGCTCGGGGAGGGATGTGGGGGAGACGCGATGTTCCCAGCTCGGCGGTGCCAGCGCGCGGCTTTTGCCTCCCTGCTCCAGCCAGGGAGCCCCATCTGTGCCTGGGAGTCCCATCTGTCAGGCGGAGATGATTCCTCCTGCAGATCCTGGTGCTTGGAGCCGCGGGAAAGGCAGCGCGGGGAAGAGGAAGGAATGACGAAGGCGTTTCGAACACACGGCGATCTTTCCGCTCAGGGGGTTTGTTTTTGCAGGATGCATTCAGGGAAAAAAGGAATTGATTCATTTGTAAGGTGAAGGTGGGGGGAGAAACAAAGAGGTGAAACTCCAGTCTCACTGCTTTCCTTGCTTCTGTCCATAATTCATCTCATCCTGCTTTCAAGGGACTGGGGTGTCTTGGCATCTACCCTCAGATAAAATCTACTTCTTCGTGAGTAGAGCAATAAATCAGGATGGGCTTTACCTGCTGCTCCAGCACTTTTCTCCTCATTCCAATTGCTCACCCTCCAAATGCCTTTTATCAATCTCACTAAAACAGAGCTTAAATGAAACAGAACTTGGACAACTTCACAGAAGGATCCCTTCCTCTCCCTAACTGTGCAGAGTACTTTACTTTACTAGCATCGTTTGTAGGGTTACAAATCCAATTTACACACCACAGCGGGTTTGCTGCTACTACAAATGCTACTGTCAATGAAAGTATGGAAATTTGGATTGTGAATTATGAAAAATTTCACCTCTGAAGGGGTGGTCAAGCACTGGAACAAGTTGCTCAGGGAAGTGGTGAAGTTGCCCCCCCAGAAGTGTTCAAAAAATGTGTGGATGTGGCACTTGGGGACACGGGTTAGTGGTGACCCTGGAAGTGCTGGGGGAATGGTTGGACTCGATGGTCTGAGAGGTCTTTTCCAACCTGAACCATTCCATGATTCTAATTTAGACAAGCAAAAAATCTGTTCAGTCAAAACAATTTTTTGTTTTCACATCTTAAACTCATGGCATGTAATGGACCCTCTGTAAACTGCCAGTTATCCCATAATTACCAAAACATTCCAGTCTCCAACACTCCTCACCCAGGAGCCCTCAGGAACTTCTCTATGGTACCAATCTCTCCCCAGCTGTACATTATGAGTGAGCAAGATGCAACAAATTAAAGAGTGGTTTGAGAACATTAAAATGCCAAACATATTGAAAAATGCTAAACAAAAAATCTGGGTCTTCTGCCTCTCTGCATGAATCACTGCCAACAACTACAACCTGATCTGTAACAGCAGAAAATTACAAACAGGAAAAAGGAAAACAAAAAAACCTGCCTTGAATGAGCGAGCCCTGCTCTCGCTCTGCTGCTACGCCAAGGAGCACATTAAAAATGGAAATGGGACTAGCAGAAGGACAGGGTCATGAGGAAAACAAATGGGGACAGAGCCTTCAATCATTCACAGAACAAATATTCCCGTGTCACAACTCAAGGGAAGCTCATTTTCCAGCCATTCCAGTAATCAGCTACACTAAACAAGCCATACTTTATACGGAAAACTGTGTAAAATTACCTAATTCTCCCATTATAGGCAGGAGGATCTATGTATAGCACGGAAGGAACGAGCCCTGGGTGCCCTTACCAGACTGTGCTCCGTTGGCAGTGTTGTGTGGGATAAATCTCTCCTCCTCAGAGCTCTCTCCCCGCTTCCTGTGCTTCTCTTATGCAATGCACTCTAAAATAGGAGAGTTTTGCTTGCCCTTTCCCAGCTGTCTTCCCCCAAAAACTCTGAAGGATTGGGTAATGCCCCAAACCTCATTTAAAGCAAAGAGCTGGAATTGGGGAAGGTTTATGCCCCACGGTGGGGATGCAGTGATGGGGGGGTTGGTGCTGCTCTCCTGACCATGGGTGCAGAGGGGTGGGACCAGGGAAGGGCAGGGATGGAGCTGCTCCTCTATGACAAACAAAAATTCCAAACCCCATGGATGGGATTTCCAACCTGGGAAGAGCCCAAAGCTTTCACTGAAAGCCTGAAATGGTTTGTGTAAAGACAGACCTGTGGCAACAGCAGAGCTGAACCAAATCAAGCTGAATCGTGGGCCAACATCTGACCACTTTTTAACTTAAATATGAATGCTGATGTCTGGGGAAGAGAAAGCTCCAGGGAGAACTTAGAGCCCCCCTTCCAGCACCCTAAAGGGGCTCTAAGAGAGCTGGAGCAGGACTGGAGACAAGGGATGGAGGGACAGTACATGGGGAAAGGAATTAATTGTCACTCTTTGTCACTTGGAAGCCAGTCCCCTTGTCCTGTCACTCCATGCCCTTGGAAAACTCTTCCTTTTTGCCTTTGACTAAGCAAAATGCTGTCTCATTGCACAGCACCACATCCTTATGATTATCCCAAGGAAGACACTGTGAAAGTGCAGCTTGGGGCATTCAATCCCATCAAGGGTGAAGAATTCTTGGCTAATTTAGGAAGAAAGCACTTTGGGTGCTGAGCAGCAGAGTGTACCCAGGACAGACTGCAGCCAGGACACACGGCCAGAATGAACAAACAGCCTTTTGGGTGGAGAACTGCAAATAAGGATGGGCTTCCAGCTGCCTAAATCATAATTCTCTTTCTATTCCCAGAACCTACTGGGCATTGTTGCTGAGATGGATAAGGATCCACAGGATTCACTGGACATTTTGACCTTGGAGCCACAGCTCTATGTTAATGCTTGTCCTGCTATTCAGCTCTTGCCCCAAAATTGAGTGCTCTCCAGCCCCTCATAAAGCTCATTGACGCAACTCAGTGCTTTAAGCCGGTGTTATACAAAGTTCAGACTGGATCAGAATCCTCGTGAGGCAGGATGGAAATCTGCTCCATGGAGACCTGTGATTGCTTCAAGGAAGATGACAAGGAGCACAAGACTTTGGATTTAGGGGAAAAAAATTCACTTTGTGTAGTGAATTTCCTGTCTTGTTTTCCTTTCCCATTTTTATTACTTAGTAAGCATTCAGGAAAAACTGGATCTTTGCTTTTGAGATATTCTGCACCTGCTGTCTCGCCTACAAAAACGCTGTTTTCAATTCAAAGCAATAAAACACTGCAATTAATCTAAATCACATCATTACGGTTGGAGCCGAGACTCACAAAATTGGCTCCCTCTACCTCGGCGTGCACCACTTATCTTATTTTCCCAAATATTTTCCAAACCCATTTTGCTGTTCTTTCCACTTGGAATGTGGTGGGTATTTGATTGTTGGTGTGCTATCCATTTGGGATTGGATGGCCCAGAACGTGCAGGGCTCAGATCCTGGATGCACAGGTTGAGAAGGAGACACATCCCTGTGTCCAGGAGAGTTCCAGTTGGAAAATTAAACCTGGGAGAAATACCAAGGGAACTAAATTCGTACAAAACTGCTCCAAAAGATGTTGCAGAGGCCTCCAGACACTGGTGGGCTCCTGGTGATGGTGAACATCACATCCAAGAGCTCCATAGAAAATCTCCATCATGTCAGAAACTCAACAGGGAATGCTCAGGAATGAGCTGGGAAAAAAGGCCACACATTGCCATGCCATACCTGGGCAGCCATGTGTTCTCTCCATGGGAAAATTCTGTCCCAGTGATGCCTCAGGTTTGGCTTTTCTATATTTCAGACTCTGAGCTTCACATTCAGTGTTGCTGAGCTCTGTGCACAGAGCAGGGAGACAAAACAATTCCTGCTCCAGCTGGGCACCAAGGACAAATGATCCAAATCTCAGCCCAGGAGCACAAACCCCGTGGGCTGGAGAGAGAAAAACAAGCAGGGTGGGACTGCCTGGGCTAAAGCTGGAATGGGACAATGAAGTGCAAGATGCAAATGGAGCAGAATTGATCCCAGGGAGAGACCCCAGGAGCGCTCGTGCATTTTGGGGCCATTTTGGTTCATTTTGGGTGCAGCCCTGGCTGGGCTCTGGTGCTGCCCAAGGTGGATCCATGGAGGAGATCCTTTGGATAAATCCCTGCTTTATTCTGTGACTCTGCCCAGCTCCTGTTCTAGGTCAGCATTCACAAGGCATCACCACAAACCCAGAACAGGAGGAGCTGCAGCCAAAGAGTTGATCCCATGGTGACATTCCACAAGCACGTTACCTCATGTTCCATTTAAAATCCATTTGCCAAATAAAATTACCTTTTTTACCATCTTCTTGGTTATCCCACATCAAAATCTAGTCAGAGATAACTTTCACTTGTATTTGCTAATTCTGAAATTTCATGGGTGGTATTTTTGGGGTTTTTTCAATAAACTAATTTATTGACTGCGATATTCTCCATTCTTGAAACAATTCTTAACAATTCTGCTTCTTGCTGTTATTAAGATACAAACAAGTGGACAAAAAATGCACAGTGGCAGAAAATAAAGATGAAAAGGTCTCTCAGGAATTTTCACTTCACTGCCCAAGCAGGAATTCTCTCCAGAGCTTTCCAGAGCCACAGTGGAAGGACATTCCACCTGAAGTGACACAAATAAGTAGGGAACAAAGATGCAACTCGTGGCTACCAGAGGAATGAATCATTCCTTTTATCAGATTTCCTATCCATCATTCCTTTTTCTATCAGATTCCCTATCCTTAATTTGAATAAACTTTGCCAGATTGCCTGGACTCAAACACACAGACAAATTTTTATTCTGGCTTTAGGAATGAAGAAGTTGGAAGTTTGTATTAATGAGCTTGAAAGCAGAAGAAAGAGAGAGACTATTCAGTGCAAGGTCCATTGAGTAATGTCCAAGGAAAATAATTTAATTCCTCTTCTTTTCAGTCCATGCAGGATAGGGCATAGCTGTGCCAAAAAAAAATTTACTTTTATTAAATAATTATCAACTGAAAGTTGAATTGTGCTCTGTGGCAAAGATCTCCCACAAATAAGCAACATTTTTCAGACTTCATCTTTTGAACAGTGTTAAAAGCTTCTGAATTCCATCCTTTGGTATCTCCCAAAAGTCGTCAGGTGGCAGCCCCAATTTATCCAGGTTTTTGGACCCCAGGCTTTTGTTACACTCCTCCCACCACCAGGACAATCCTTCCAGTCCTTGTTTCCAGCACCTTCTCAGGTCTCTTCCCTGAGCCCAATCCATCCTTGTGCTGCCTTTCCCATAAGGAATGGGGAGAGCAGGATGATTTCCAGTTTGGGTATAAAAAGCTGTGAGGAATAAGGAAATTGCTGTCCATATCCTGCCAGGAGGGGGTATAAATAAAGCGCTGGGGTGTAAGGGATGAGGCTCCCGGCCACGCAGAGGAAATGAGCTCCTCTCACTTGCACATATTTCTCTGATGGCTCCTCCTGACACTTTTGCTGAGACCACCAGAGGTGTTTTATGTCATTACATGCTCATTTTCTCTCCACTTTCTTCCTTTAATGATATCAAGACTCTTCTGTTTCCTCTGCTGTCCAGATTAATATCTTTCCCAGCTATCTCAGGTCTCTGAACCAAGCCTCTCCTGCTCCAAGGAGATCCCAGGAAAGAACAGACTCTTTAAACCCCAAATTTCCATTTTTCCATTGAAACCTGAAATTTTTCTCCAAACAGTTTGTGGATTTCTTTTGGGGTAAAATATGTTGTGGAAGCCAAAACTTTAAAAAGAAGCCTTTAGCTACAACTTTTGTAGAGTTTGTAGTTTTTCTGGAGAGAGATACTATGGAAGCATAATCTGGGGATTTGTTTTAGGAAATATCCTAATCCCAACTAATTTTTTCCTCAGATCCTTACATCATCAAAAACAAGAAATCACAGAGTCACAGAATGATTTGTGTTGGGAGGGCCCTTAAAGCTCATCCAGTGCCACCCCAGCCATGAGCAGGGACAGCTTCCACTGCTCCAAGCCCCATCCAACCTGGCCTTGGGCACTGCCAGGGATCCAGGGGCAGCCCCAGCTGCTCTGGGAATCCCAGCCCAGCCAGGAATTCCCAATTCCCAATGTCCCATCCATCCCTGCCCTCTGGCAGTGGGAGCCATTCCCTGGCTCCTGTCCCTCCATGCCTTGTCCCCAGTCCCTCTGCAGCTCTCCTGGAGCCCCTTCAGGCCCTGCCAGGGGCTCTGAGCTCTGCCTGGAGCCTTCCCTTCTCCAGGGGAACATCCCCAGCTCTCCCATTTGTTGTTTAAATACAGATCAGGAGCAGAAATAGGAGGAGCAGAAAATGAAATCAATTAAATACTTTTGAAAGAATGAAAGCAACCAATTAAAAAGATGTCCCTCGCACTAAAGAAACCCAAACCAAAAACATAAAACAAAGAAGGGAATTATTCCTACCATCAATTTAGAAAGTCATGAGTGACACTCGGATATGGGATGGGTTTGGGTTTTCCTCTGTTGCAAAAAGGCCTTTCCAGAAAGCCCAAGTGCTCTTTGCCAAATTTCTTGGAAAACAACAGCTGTGTTTATTCCAATAGCAGGATCCTGATGACTTGATGATAGGCTAATCTGCTGGAATTCCAAGTGTGACTGTCCTGCAGGAATCTTTGCCCAGCACCACACAATTGCCCCTGGATGACACAAATCCTTGGAGAGACTTCCTGGATGACACAAATCCTTGGAGATACTTCTGGCCAGTCTGGAAGGTTTCCCTTATCCCAGTTAGTTCCCTGAATTTCTTGCAGCATATACTGTATTTTTCAGGGGTTTTTTGGAATAATTCCCTCATGCATCAATGTCAGGAGGTAATTCCACAACATAAACAATTTCCGTGCCGTGCACCCCGACCAGAGGGATGGAGGCAGGACATTGAATGATAATGGCAACAAGCTCAGCATCCAGGAAATCAGGGATATAAATCCAGCGGGACTGGCAGTGCTCTCCATGGAACAATACAGACACAGTGCCTGAACAGGCAGTTTACAGAATATATCAAATGATCCAGGAGGAAAGCAGCCATATGAAGGCAGCTGAATTAATGCCATGGATGCAAGGAAGGAGCTTGCAGACAAGTGCCAGATCTGTGGCTGCTCTGTGCTGCAGGGGATGCCGAGAAAATCACCAAGTCTTGTTTACTCAGCACTTCTACTAAAAAGGGGAAACTACGAGTAAATAGCATTTTCTCCACACCTCAGTCCTGTGTTACTGAATAATATTTAAATATAAGGTGTTAATGGATATAAAGTGTCCCAGGACAGGTTGGACAGGGCTTGGAGCAGCCGGGGATAGTGGAAGGTGTCCCTGCCCATGGCAAAGGTGGAATGGGATGGGATTTAAGATTCCTTCCAACACAAACCAGTCTGGGATTCTGGGATGCTGTGAAATCAGCTGGGATTGGGAATGAGGAGTGAGGTACAAAAGGAACAGGGATAGTGCGAGTGAGGGGTCAGGGTGGCCCCGTTGAGCACCACAGCCAATGCCACGGGAATGCACAGAGGGGCAGGGAGGAATGCAGGATACCCAGGGAACCGGGCAATATTTCCACATTTCAAACCTCAAACACCATTTCAAACCCCTTTTTTAAATCCACAGCACATTCAGATCCACTCCCAGGCCAAAGGCATCTTAATATTCTTAGCTGCAATTTAGGTAATTTGTGAAAATGTTTATTTGTGAAAATTTATTGCAGAGCTGTTCCCTGATCTTTCCACCTGCATTACTGCTTCCTACAAAAATGCAGCTCTCCATTGAAACATTAAAAACCCTTTGGGGAACACCAAAAGTTCCCTGAGCACAGCCAGTAACAGGACTGCAAGAGCCTCTTGCAAGGCAGTGAAGGAGGAGATGTTCAGAGTTTCCAGCTCCACATTTAATTTGATATCTCCACCCTCAGCCACCAAGAGGTCTGGGAACACAGCAGATCCCCTGCTTCAAGGCCAGGCAGCAGTGAGATAACAATCCAAAGTGAAGTGGCCCTGCACCCAGAGCCCATGAGAATAATGATGAATCACAGCCCTTTGGAGCACGTGCACCTCAGCTTTGCTCAGGCACAGCTTCTCCTCCTGGCCTGCCCCACACCTTTATCTGCTCCACATTTTACACACCACAGAGTTTATTACAGATGAGGCCATTGCACAGTTCTGAAAAGATCAATACATCATCTCCTCCGTGTAAAGAATACATGATCTCTCTATAAAGCCGTTTGCTATTTGTTTAGTGATGCTCAGTAATGATTTCTTGCTTCCTTTTAGGTCATTGATAGAAACATCTAGAACCAACCTCAAAGTCTCCCTACCAAGAATTTATTTCCCAGTTATCATCCCTATAAGCTCCCCTTTGAAACCAGACAGTTGCCAGCTCAACTTGTTTAATATGTGCCAGGTAATGATTTATAGTTCTTAATCAACATTTCGAACAAGCCCCACTTCAAATGTTTTATTCAGGTTTAGGTTTATTCCAGGCTCTTTTTCAGCTTAACCTGCACTGTCTGAAAAAATTAAAAATAGAATAAAAGATCAGGTTGGCTTGACCCCCTCCAATTCCAAAACACCCTATTGACTGGCCATTTACTGCTCCCATTTATTTCTTTATTCATACCATTTTATAGCCCTTCCTATTTTTTTTCTCTGAACTCAGGAAGCAATTTCATCTCTGCTTTTGTCTGTAAGTAGGTATTTAATTACATCACCCCAATCTGCATAGAAATAGAGCCACTTAATCATTTCCTTGCCCATCTTCAAGACATAACTCAGATTGTTTTCACACTGAATCCCCAACCAACGGAGCATTTTAAAGAAAAGCTGATGTATTCTTGTTTTCCAATATTACAGACTGGTCCTTATCTTACCTCTCCTAGAACAACAATAAAATTAATCCTAAATACCCCTAAAAAATCTAACCAAGTGGTGATTCAGGAAAAAGAGATTGATTTATGTGTAGTTGTACATAAATACAATCCAATCAATGCAGATGGTTCTCTCCAAGTGTATTATCAGCGCTGATGGACTGAATCAAATCGGTGTCATTTTCCCTCACATGACTGAAATCCTCTTGGCTGGAAAATTAACCACAAGTAACGACTTTGAGCTCTCCAGATTGAAGAATAGGCAAGATATTTCTTCTGCATTTCAAATATACGGCCAAAAGAAGCTCAAACATTTACATAACCAAAGTATGAAACACCTCAGCTCTTAAAAATCAGTAAGATGCCCTTAAATCAATTAGAAAATTTCCACCCTCGTAGTGCAAAATTAATCTCAAATATTTCTAGGAAGTTATTATTTTTATAGTTATATCACTGTGCCCCATAGGGCTGACTCTCCAGACCCCCAGGAATGGGATAATTTCTGCAGTTTCCTGTTTCTCTCTGAATGCTCCACACATTCCCAGAGGAGCAGGGTTTAGCTCCATCAGCTGCCAGCTCTGCTCCAGCCCAAAGCCAAGCCAGGCTCGGCCACCTCCACCTGCACAAAGTTCTTCACTCTCTCTCTGGAAGGGCCATGCAGATAATCAGATCATTTCCAATCCTCTCCCTAATTAAAATGCAGCATGACCTTAATGCCATGGTGAGTGCTCTCAGTTCATTACTCATCTCTCAAACCACGTTCCCCATCCATTTTTTCTACGCCCAGCCTGTTCAGGAGCTCTCTCCAGGCACTCTGCAGGGATGGAGGTCTCCAGCTGAACTGCTGCTTCTTCTGAGAGCTGAGCTGAGACTCTCAGAGCTTTCCCTACTCATGCCCAGAGCCCTTCCTACACAGGAAACTCTACAACTGCTCCAGACACATTTTGCTTCCAAGGGAATTAATCCTTGCACCATCTCAGGCACTTGCCATCATTAATAAACCAAGGCTCACGTGGGATTTTACCTGTGGTGGAGTTTGCAGCAGCTCCAGGAGCTAAAGGGGTTTTTGGAGGAGCCACAGAACCTCTCCTCACCAGCAGGGATGTGAGCAACGCTTCCACAGAACCCTGGGATTATTTTTTCTTGCAATTTTAACATGAACATTCCTGTTCTTCAAGAAGGTTTATAAAAAAGAAGAACAATGATTTTTTTTTTTAGAAGGGCAGATAGGGATAGGACAAGGAGGAACAACTTTAATTAAAAAGTGGAGATATTTAGATGAGAAATTAGGAAGAAATTTATCACTGGGAGGGTAAGGAGGCCCTGGCACAGGGTGCCCAGAGCAGCTCTGGCTGCCCCTGGATCCCTGCAAGGCCAGGCTGGAATAATCTGGGATGGTGGAAGGTGTCCCAGCCATGGTAGGGGTGGCACTGGATGAGCTTTAAGGTCCATTCCAATTCAAACCATTCTGATACTTTTATTCTACACTTCCTAAAACGTTATTTTTCACCTTGGTACTAACACCAAGGGAGCAGCAGCCCAGCTCCCAGAATGGGAAGATTCAAAAAGTGAATATGAAACTCTTCCAACATCAGAATTTAAAAGCCAACTGGTGTTTCTTAATGTCATCAAGGTCTGGGCTTCTGCTGCTCCTGGAGAAAGCCTGGCTGGCTGAACTGACATCTCTGCTCAAGGCCTTTTGCAGCATTGTAAAATGAGAATAACCAGTAATACAATGTATATTTATACTATAATTTCAATCATTAAATAAAATGTCACTGCATACACACAGCTGCTTTTTGGAGAGCAACAGTAATTTCCTGCTTTTCAATGACTTGAACAAATGTGGTGAGCTTTATTTAAAAGTCTTTTTGCTTGTTTCTTAATTGGTGAATTCTTGTGCCAAAGCACCCAAACAATTCGGAGAATTGCAAGAGAAAACTGAATTAACTTTCAATCACTCAGTGGCACAATATGCCTGTAGGAGTTGGAAAAGCACAAAGGCAGGCAGCAATCTCCTGGTTTCCTTCCTGCTGGTAATCCTGGGCTGGCTTGGAGAGGGTTCTTGCACTTCAGGTGGAACAGCTGACAAGAGCCCAAGAGTTATCTGTGCATCCTCTTAGAGGTGATGAAATCAGATTGTCACTGCCAGAACTGACTTTCCCACATTGTTGTATTTTTATAACCCTAAAGCACCTGTTTTCTTTGCAGAAAGGAAAAAAAAATCCTTTATGGAAAGTGATGACATTGAAAAAAAAAAAAAAGGAAACATTTCCCAGTGGTCCTGGCCCAGCAGGAATTCCCCAGGAATGGGGATGAAGCAGAGATTGAAACTGCCAGGACTAAATTATGTCCTAAGCCTTCAGAGCCACGTGAAATTTATAAAACCCACAAGTTTACAAAGTCTGAATAAGACAACAGTACCCACTAATGTTCAAAAATTTAATAATTCAATTATTACCCTTAATTTAATTGCCTTCTCCCTGTTTCCCATGGAAGGCTTGGCTCTGGGTTAATATCCATAAGAGGTGACTTTCACTCCCTGGAAAGATTTACATTTGATCACCAGAATAGTACAAAGGATTTCACACAAATCCTCCTAATTTACTGTGCATACATCACTGCCATCACTCTTCAAAAGAACTATTTTGTCTGCTACTTGCAGCACTCTTTAGCTCACACACACACACACAGATATATGTATTTCTGTATGGGAAATACGTGGAGTTCCTCAGCAGCTTCCTAAAAATACAGCTCGTTCAAATCAAGCTGCTCCTGTGGGAAATGCACAGATATTTGGGAAAGGCAGAGAGGAGGGAGATTCAATCATTTTTTTTATTTATAAATATTATATTTGGACATTTGAGAAGGGGTGTCCAGTGCAGGTGACAACTGGCAGTGGAGGCAGTTGTGGAATTGATTTTTGTTTATTGGTTTTTAAGAATTCAAAATGCAACGTTCTCAAATTCTGAAAGATTTCCTATCCTTTGGTACTGGATTCATTTATAGGCCAGCCAATGAAATCTGGATTTGAATAAGAAAATAATCCTAATGAATACTGACAAGAATGTTACAGATCTGTCTTGGCAAGGAGACCAAGGGCTTGGACAGGAAGTGTGACAAGCCACTTATTTCTTATAATATTTTGTTGGTGAGATCATTGGCAACAAAAAGGCTCCAATTAATTAAAACCTGGTGCATGTGCTGAAACTCTAGGTCGAGCTTATCACAAAATTCATCTGAGCAGAAAAACAAGCAAGAAAATAAGACCCTGAGCCCTTTCCTCAGTGACACATCAGATTTCTATTGTCATTATTTGTGCCCTTCCTTATCCTGATTCCTCAGTCATCCAGTGAGGCCCTGAATAAAATAAATAACCTTATTAATTATGTACAGACAGGTTTTGTTGATTTCATTAATATGTATTGAATTCTGTGTCTCCACGTAAGGTCAGAATGGAGAAAGGATTTCTTTTTATTATTATTATTATTTTTTCTGTTCTGGGATTTTGTCCCAGTGATGTGAGGGGGAGATATGTCCATGCACACATTCCCACCCATATTCCCATATGGATGGACAGGCCAGCCTCAGGATGTTTCCAGCATCTGGTTAACACCCAAAATTATCAGTCAAAACACAAATAATGAAAGCAGTATGGAAATACCCACCCTTTTTTGGAGCAAAAATTACCATTTTTACCATTAATTTACCATTACCAACATGCCACCAAACATGACCTGGCACACTGGAACTTTGAGGTTGGAACTGGATGAAATTTAAGGTCCCTTCCAACCCAAACCATCCCATGACTCTGATTCCATGATCAATAGGAGCAAAAAGAACCTTCAACTGCTGTTGTTCAGTCCCACACAAAGGAGGTGACAAAGCTGACAAAGTCCATTTTTCCAGCTGCTAATCCAGTTAAATGCTGATCCTCCCCATCAGAGGAGAAGGAGAAAGAGGAGAGGGGGGGGAGGGGGAGGAGAAAAGAAGAAGGGAAGGAAGAGGAAAAGAAGGAAGAAGAAGGAAGAAGAAGGAAGGAAGGAAGGAAGGAAGAAGGGAAGAAAGAAGAAAAGAAGAAAAGAAGAAGAAGGAAGAAAGAAGGAAGGAAGAGAAGAAGAGAAGGAAGGAAGGAAAAGAAGGAAGGGAAGGAAGAGGAAGGGAAGGGAAGAGAAGGGAAGGGAAGGGAAGAGAAGAGAAGAGAAGAGAAGAGAAGAGAAGAGAAGAGAAGAGAAGAGAAGAGAAGAGAAGAGAAGAGAAGAGAAGAGAAGAGAAGAGAAGAGAAGAGAAGAGAAGAGAAGAGAAGAGAAGAGAAGAGAAGAGAAGAGAAGAGAAGAGAAGAGAAGAGAAGAGAAGAGAAGAGAAGAGAAGAGAAGAGAAGAGAGAGGGGTGGATTGAACCTCTCCTCTCCTCTCCTCTCCCTCTCCTTCCTCCCTCTCCCTCTCCCTCCCTCCCTCCCTCCCCTCCCTCCTCTCCCTCCTCCTCTCCTCCTCCCTCCCTCCTCCTCCCCTCCCTCTCTCCTCCCTCCTCCTCCCTTCAGACAGCTATAATTTATTAAGCAAACCACCTGGCACCAGCAGACAAACTCCAAGTCTCTGTTTTTCCGTTACCACTCGGGGGAGAAAGTCTCCAAGACGAGCACAAAGGTAAAGGGATCGAGAGGGGAGGAGGAGGAGGGCACCCTGGTGTCCCTCTCTGCCCCCAAAGCTGCTCCATTTCATCTCCCCCTCATAGCTGTGCCTCATCTGGTCCCACACAGGTGTTCCCAGGCCATTCTGAGCTCGCCTGGAGTGACCTGAGTCTGGTTTTAATTGCTTAACAAAGGTAATTTTATTAGCCAGATAAAGATATAGGAACAGTAATAAGCTGGCTTCGAAATATCAAGAGCCTTTCAAGATTGGATTTTTAGTTAGCTTGCTGCTCTTTCTTTAGGATCTAATTGATTTTCTTGACATCTCTTTAGCCTGGCATCCTGCCTGCCTAAGTACTTTATCTGACCTTCAGGCTCTTTGCCAGGTATCGATCCAATCCCTCCCGTGGCTGGGCTGGAGCTGCTCTCCCAACTTTGATAAGGGCTAAAACGCCCCTAGCTCCAGCCAGACAGGAACTCAGTGGCCACCAAATTTCTCTCATCCTGCTCTGCCTCTCTCCTTACTCTGAGCAACGCTGAAATCAGATCCTAAGCAGGCCATATGTGCTTGTATTCCGAATTTCTCTTCCAGGAAATATTTTAGCAAAAAAATACATCCTAAAGCGAAAGTGTTTAGATAGAATTCTCAACTAAGAGCTAAAATAAAGCTTTTCTGAAATAGAAGCAAACTTGAGCTGTTAAATAAAATATCAAAACAAAAAAAGGGAGGAGAAAAAGAAAGTTGGATTTTTCAGCAGTATCTCATGCCCCCGAATACATGACAATATTTTGGACCTTTCCAAACCTTAAAGAAAAGTAAAAGGATGGGGGGTTTTTATCTTAAATAACACCTCCAAGACAGCGATTTATTATAAATTACTAATGGCAAAGCACAACACAAATGGCAAATGGGAAATAAAGACTGAACATAAAACTTGCTAAATTATTGCAACAACAGTCAAGGTTGAGTTTTCCCAGATCCCACTTCCCTCGTGCGAGGCCTTGTAGCCACGGTTTTAGAGCCATTAAGATAAGATTGCTATCAGCTGTTTCCTCCAGAAGTTTTATTGTGGAACAGCTACAGCACGAGGCAGAAGGGAGCACATGGATCCTGTCCTGGATAGAGACTCCTGAATTCATTTATGGCTGCAGCTCATTGAAATGGCAGCACTCAACACAAGGTTTTGGGGCTTGGAGCTCCACAAGAGCAGCAGCCAAAGCTCTGAGATGGACAAGGGAGTTTGCAGACTCCAAAGAATTGTTCAGATTTTGCCAGGAGAGTTTTTTAAATTTTTTTTTGTTGTTTTGATACCCGAAAATGCAGTGAGGAGCCGTGGTTTTGTGAGGAAACTCAAGACTCAGGAAGCAGTGGCTGAATCCTAATGCTGACCTGAAATGCTCTTCCCAACAATGGAATATTTCTCCCTAAAATACTGACAATGATTTCTGCAGGTAAATACATTAAAAATTGTATTCAAGGACTTGTTAGAGAGCAAAACAAATACCATGGACAGACAAGAGCTGTGGTGGGAAATGCCCAGTATGGGCGGAACTGCCCTGGATGCAAAACATTCACTAAAATATTCTGTATTTATATGCTCCTTATACTTGCTCAAACAATTAAAATAGATCCAATTTCAAAAGTTAGGTTTATCAGCCCCCCATGAAAAGGGATTAACAGGAGAGTAAATAGAGGTACTTGAATCCCAAATTCTTGTAAAGAAGAGGGGTTTTTTCCTCATCTTTAAAGAAGAGAAACTGAGGGAAAACTTCAGCAGGGAAAATTAGGGATTTTTCAAGTGATGAGGAAAATGGTACAAACAGCCCATCCCATTAAAGGCCTTTTTCAAGCCACCTTGGTCACATCTTGCCCTCAGATATTTAGGAGACATTCTCCTCCTCACCTGCCCTCAAAATGTTCTGTCTCCCCACCTTGCTCCTACCAACCTGGAAAGAGGCTTAAAAAGTCCTCTCACTTTATCAAGGCTATCCAGAGGGATAACTGAAGTTACAATTAAGATTTTGTGGACTGCTGCACTATTGAAGTCCATTTGGCCTCACTCCCACGAGTGCCAAGCTGCTCCACACAGGAGCAGGACAGGAAGACGCCGCGCAGACGCTTTGGCACGGCCCCAGCAGAGCATCAGATCCTGCAGAGAACCTCTGGGAGCTTTGACTGAGGCTGGCTGAGGCCCTGGGTCGTAAAACAAATGCATCTGACAGGGAAGTGAGCACTGAAGTCAGGGGCATCAGCAGAACTGCAGCACTGATGGATGGGGCTTCTCATCTCACAGCGACCGAGCTCAAGGCTCCTCTGCGCCTCCCAGTTCTCTCCCGCTGCAGGAAATTCCTGCTGGGCTCCCTCAAATTCTGCTCAGCTGGACGAGTTGGAGATAAGGAAGGTGAGGAAGGATCTTGCTGCAGCTCTAAGGGCCCACTGCTCCACCTGGATGGGGAAAATCCCAAAGGAATTGTCATGGGACTGGTCCCAAGGCTGGAGCTCAGCTGGATGTGACCCCCAGACTTCACAAAGAGCTGTTGAAGTGCCCACTGCTCCACCTGGAAAATGAAAATCCCACAGGAATTGCCATGGGATTGGTCCCCAGGCAGGAGTTCAGCTGGATATGACCCCTGAAATTTCACAAAGAGCTGTTGAAGTGCCCACTGCTCCACCTGGATGGGGAAAATCTCACAGGAATTGCCGTGGGATTGGTTCCCAAACTGGGGCTCGACTGGATGTGACCCTCCAGCTTCCCCTGGGAGCAGCCAAGGAATTAGGGGTGGAGAGGGAGAGATGAAAATGTAAATAAAGGCTGTTCTGAAAAGTGGGCAATAGTGACTGTAGCTCAGGAGAAATCTGGGTTAGGGAACGTGGTTAAGTGGGACATGGGGCCAGCAGGGGTGGGAGAGATGTGCAGAATCTGCTTTCCTTATCTTTAGGGAAGGACTAATTTGCTTTAGTTGCAATCAGCCTTTTTCCCTTGTAGGTGCTGACATTTCACCCAGATTTCTCCATTTCTGTGGGGATATTGTGGATTTGGAGCCAGTGATTTTGCTTTATTATTATTATTGTTAATGACACCAGCTGAATAAAAAAGATTCTCCAGAAACTTTGGCTGGAAAATTTCTTTATCATCAATGACCATGATATTTAGTGCCAAACCTTTTTTGTCCTCTTTCATCACAAGATATAAGTTTTTCCAAGCTTTTACTAAATTGTTTCACTGAGAGGTTTGAGAACTTAGAGCCTATTTAGTTGTTAAAACTCTATTTCACAAACCTGTTCTAAAATGGCTTTTTCCTCTCTCTGATAATGTTTTACCTTTGGTTTAGTGAATTTTTAAGGATAGGCTGAACGTGCTTTTTAGCGGAGATATCACCTAAGGGAACTTAATGGAATAGAACTTAAAATTTGGTTATTATCTCTACATCATACAAATGTGGAGTGAATTTTCAAGCTGAAATTTCTGTTCTCAGACAATCTGCTCCTATTTCCAATTATTTATCTTCTCTGAGACATTCCTGACCTTGCAGGCCTCATTTTTATTGGGATCCCATCCTGCCTGCCCCAATTCCATATTATCACAAACCCTCTAAGAGCAACACAATTTCCTGACCTGATATATTTTAATACTTGTTTTTCTGTATTCCTTTATTCCTGATTTTATTTCTTTCTCATTTTCAGGACCTTTTACACCAATGTTTCCCAGAACTTGGAATTTCCTACATATTTTATTTTCAGTGAAGGTCACATCTTACACAGAACCTCCCCAACAGGTGATTTAAAACACAAGTATCTGGCACCCACATTTGAATGTACAACAAGATTTGAGGTGAAACTCATTCAGGTGAGTCTATAATGACACCGTTCCCCTTTTCCACAGGATGGGATATTGGGGAAATGTTTATCCAGCTTCAAAAGGAACAAAAATCACTCAAATACAGATATTATTTAAGAGGACTGGAAAGAATTAAAATACAAAACATTTCCAGGTGCTATTTCCCATTTCAGGACCTACCATCTATTTAAGTATTATAATTTTTAGTCAAAATAAAAACAGCAACGATGCCACGGATGCACTTTTGAAATCCAACACAAACCCAAGCAAAATTCCTGATTAATTTTGGCAGGAGCAGAAGTTTACTACACAGAAAAGGAAGCAGCTGAATATCGCTATGAGGATACAATTAATAACTTGATTACATCCTCACTTCTTTAGAATCTGGCTCAGATTGGGCTGAAAGCATCCTGTAAAACCACAAAGGGATTTTTCCACATTATCCAGTCCTGACCCTTGAGGTGCCTTGGCCTTGGGTTGACTGGAAGGAGGTTCCAGATTAGATGAGATTTATTGAAAAGCCTGTTCAGTCCTGATTCTCTTGCAGCATCCTCAAAATACACGTCTATATCTCTTTCATGGTGACTGAATTTCTCCCCAAAGAGAGTTTGATCCATAAAAGTGCTGCTTTAATCATCATTGACTTAATGATTCCTTTGCAATGTCAATTAAACGGGATGAAAAATTAAACCATTTACAGAACACGAGGACCTTTTAAATTACACATTTCAAAAATATTATTTAAAATTCGAGTTATATAATCCTTTTAGAACTGTCAAAGAATAATGCTGCTCTAACATTTGACTCATTACTCATGCCAGTGCTTGTTGGAACTCAGAGAGTTGGCAGATATTTAAATACCAAACTCAGTAGAAATGAAGAAATTAGCAGGGTGCAACAGCAGAATGAGCTGGTGCTCTGCAGGAGGGGGGCACACACCATGCAGGTGACAAAGCCTCTTAAACATTGCATTTCACACTGCTAATGTCACAGTAAAGCCCCTAATTATAGAAAAACTTCATATTTCTGTAAATTAAATCATATACCCAGCGTGGGTTTCTACTTTTGTTCCTGGAAAACACGGTGAGCCATTTAGCTGGGAATATTTCTCCTCCTTTCAGCTGTTTTTTTCCCTCTCCATCCCTCCTTCCCCACACCCACACCTCTGAATGGGGGCTTTACTCTCGACTCGTTCATTAAATTCTCTCAGAAAGTTCCCTCCATCCTGCTGACTGCCTGGAGCAGCTCTGCAATTCCACATTTTCCACTCCAGTGTGCAGGGGAGCGTTTTATTTCAGCACCCGGCAGCAGCAGGGAGAGCCATCACCTCTCTCTCCTTGCTGCTGCCTCTCTGCTGGGAAACGGGGTGAGATGATCTATCAGGGACCTGTAGGAATGTGGGATTTCCCCTGCAGGGAACCACATCCAAATCAGCCCAAAATCACACAAGAAAGGCTCCTTTGGCCTCTCCCCAGCCAGCTCCAGCTCACGGGGGCTGTCATGTGAGTATCAGGGGGAGCCTTATCATGAAGGGAACCAAATAAAACCCCACAGCTACGCTGGGAATAAAGGGCACCATTCATGGAGCTGCTCCTTTTCCCAACAGCCATCATGCAATGCCATGCAGGAATTAGCAGGAGGCACTAAAAGAAGGGCAGGCAGCCAAATTGCCAGGATAATTTCCGGCTGTGCTGCCCATCGGCGCCGCTGGGGAGTTCTGCCAGGGTAAAGTCCCATGGCTCCTGTGGAATTGGCACCACCAAAACCCACCCAGACCTGCTAAATCATCAATACCCTCTGGAAATGACTCTGCCCCTTCCCTTCCTCCACCTTTTATATTCATGGATTCATTTGGAAGTATAAAAAATACACAGGGAAAGCAGAGAGGCCCAAGAATAAAGGAAAACCCCAAACCAAATAGTCCTAAAAACTCCCAATGGACAAAATTCCCTTTTAATAAACAGATTCCTTCAAAACCTCTTACTTGTGCCAGTCTATCAGCACAGGATGCTGGTTGTCACTAGTTTAGGAAGTGCCAGTGGTTTGGTACTGATGTAGAATCATGGAATATTCTAAGCTGGCAGGGATCCACCAGGATCATCCAGTCCTGCTCCTGGCCCTGCCCAGCACACCCCAGCAGTCCCACCCTGTCCCTGAGGGCATTGGATCCACGAGGAGGATCCAGTCCTGCTCCTAGCCCTGCCCAGCACACCCCAACAATCCCACCCTGTCCCTGAGAGCATTGGATCCACCAGGATCATCCAGTCCTGCTCCTGGCCCTGCCCAGCACACCCCAACAGTCCCACCCTGTCCCTGAGGGCATTGGATCCACCAGGAGGATCCAGTCCTGCTCCTGGCCCTGCCCAGCACACCCCAACAGTCCCACCCTGTCCCTGAGGGCATTGGATCCACCAGGAGGATCCAGTCCTGCTCCTGGCCCTGCCCAGCACATCCCAACAGTCCCACCCTGTCCCTGAGGGCATTGGATCCACCAGGAGGATCCAGTCCTGCTCCTGGCCCTGCCCAGCACACCCCAACAGTCCCACCCTGTCCCCAAGAGCGTTGGATCCACCAGGATCATCCAGTCCTGCTCCTGGCCCTGCCCAGCACACCCCAGCAGTCCCACCCTGTCCCTGAGGGCATTGGATCCACCAGGAGGATCCAGTCCTGCTCCTAGCCCTGCCCAGCACACCCCAACAATCCCACCCTGTCCCTGAGAGCGTTGGATCCACCAGGATCATCCAGTCCTGCTCCAGGCCCTGCCCAGCACACCCCAACAATCCCACCCTGTCCCTGAGAGCATTGTCTTTGCTCTCCTGGAGCTCTGGCAACCTTGGGAATGTGACTATTCCCTGAGAGCCTGTCCAGTGCCCCAGCACCCTCTGGGGGAAAAACCTTTCCCTGATTTAGGATTTAGGATGTAAATCCCTGAGATATCTCCTAAGCACACATGAAGGAACGACACAAATACTTTGTTTTCAGCTTCATTTTCCCAAAACCAGACTTTTTTACGTTCTGCACATACTGTGAATCATTAGTAACGAAGAACACTGCTCCAAAGTTCTTAGGCTGGAGAAACATGTTTGTTGTTGCTGAATGAACACTCAATATTTTTGGTCTCTTAGGACCAGAAGACCCTCAGGTACCTCCTAGGTGGGATTCGTTTCCACAGGAAATTCCACTAAAGCAGATAATTCTTCTTTACTGAGACACAAGGAGGTTCACAAACCATTCTTCTCCATCACCTCAAACCCTGCAGTTTGATAATCCAAATTCAAAAGCAACAAGATCATGAGAGACCATGAAAGAAAGGATGAGCTGTGTTAACCACAGATTATTTCTTATTAGCCATTAATGCCTTTTCTTTCCTCTGCACTTTTTTCCAAGACAAGATACTGGATACTAAGACACTAAAAAGATAAAATAAAATAAAACCCACTCGATATTACACCCAGCTGGGGAGGAGTACAAAAGGCAGCTCAGCACAGGGAAGGTATCACCAAGAATTTAAGCTTTTTATTTTCATAAGCAGAATCAGGAAGGTTAAATGAGGGGAAGCCTCCAAACAGTGCTGAAAATAATTTCAGAACTCTCCCAGCCGTATTTAAACAAGAGGATGGTAACAAGTAATTTCTCAGCAAGGAGTGCTAGTGATTTCTGATGTTATCACAATTATCGAGCCATTACTATGAGATAAGCCAATATATTGCTCCTTGTTGCTCTGTGCATCATCCTGCTGTGTAACAGCCACTTATTTGTATATTCCTCACAAACAGCACTGGTATTTAGCAGCTCTTTTTTTTTCCCAGTGTTCTCAAACCCTGCTACGTGCTGAGCTCCCATCTGAGTAGCCCCAACCAAAACCCATTTTCACAGGAAAATTCAGCAAGTTATTTCTAACTGTGGGGCAATATCCTCAACTATAATTACCATTCTTTAAGGAGAGAAAGAACAGAAAGAAATAAATATCACCCTAATTATTTCCTAGCCCAACTGTGGATTTTGCAAGAAGATGGTTATTTTAAACAAGGGGAGCATCTTACAGCAGAACTTTATTATTATGAGTTCCAATCATCCATCCTGCCACCCTCTGGGAGGTAAAACACCTCCAGGAGAGGTTTAAAATAGGAGGTGTGTGATGTCTCAGCTGCTCACAGAGCAGCATCTTGGTTTAAATTGCTGATGTGGCTGGGTTTGATCCGCGATCCCAGTCTTGATAGAAGCACATTTCCCTTCTGCCAGTCCTGCCATGGCCTGGTGAGCCCTGGCAGCAAAACTGGGGCCAGGAGATCCAAGCAGCTCAGAGCAGGAATGGGTTTGTCCAAAGCTCTTGTGCACCAGCAGCTTGAAAGGGTTTGTTCTGATGTCTGAAACAAAGCCAGCTCAGAGCAGCACCTCTGAAATTTAACTCTTATCAGAGTGGTACTGAACACACATCCCAATGTTCACACCATGGCAGCTCCATCCTGCACCCAGGGGCATTTCTGGACAGGTTTCCATAGTACTTTCTTGGAGGTTGCTCCCAGAGGGCTGAGGTGCACTGGCATTAAGGAATTTCCATGGTGCACTTCATGTTTTGGAGGAGGGACAGAATAAAAAGTGTTTTACAAGAAATAATAAATTTTAGCCATAATGTGACAGCTGGGAATAGGCACTGCCATCCAGCAAAGGACCAAGGGACCCTGTCCCTGTGCCCAGGCTTGTGAGGCACCTCTGGCTGCTGTGTCCAGCTCTGGATCCTCAGCACAGCAGGGCCAGGAGCACCCAGAGCTGAGCAAGGGCCTGGAGCATCTCTGTGCCCAGGAGAGGCTGAGGGAGCTGGGGCTGCTCAGCCTGGAGAGGAGCCCCAGGGAGAGGGGCCTCAGCCCTGGGTGTCTCTGGGTGTCTCTGGGTGTCCCTGGGTGTCCCTGGGTGTTCCTGTCTGTCCCTGGGTGTCCCTGGGTGTCCCTGGGTGTCTCTGGGTGTGTCTGGGTGTTCCTGTCTGTCCCTGAGTGTCCCTGTGTGCAGGAGGGGCAGAGCAGGGCCAGGCTCTGCTCTGGAGACCATCAATGGCACCAGAGGAACAGGCAGGGACTGATCCCATCAATTCTCCCAGCACAGGAGGCAGAACTTCTGCCCTGGACAGGAACCAAGCTGGAACAGGGCTCAGAGAGGCTGTGGAGTCCCAGATACTGTCAGGACACCATCCTGTGCCACTGTGGTCCCTTCCAGCCTGGCCCATCCCGGGATTCTGTGACCCAGCAGCTCAGAGGGACAGCCCCAAAGGTGGCCAGAGGGAAGCTGCTCCATGAGTGGAACATCCTGAGGGAAGGGCTGGAGAGGAGCTGGATACCCAGGGAGGTGTCCAGGAGAGGAGCACAGGATGTCCAGGGGAGGCCAGGCTGGGAGCAGAGCCCCTCCAGCAGCACCTGGAGCTCCCAAAAGCAGGAGGGGTTTGCAGCGCCCAGAGCCACTAATCCCAAAGGTGGGATAATGGGACAGGGAATAGGGAATTGCCTCCCAGGTTAGGGATGATTACAGGGGCGGTAGCACTGACAACAAACTCTTCTCTAGCTCAGGAATGATCATCAGCACTCGGGTCTGACCAAACTGAACCCAGCCTTTCTCTGCCTGTGAAACACTGGAGGGTTTTTTCCCCCATCTGTTTTAATTAGTCTCATTAGATATGAATTAACAGAATATTGCTGAAGGAAATATATATTTTTTTTTGTTCAGTTCCAATAAAACCTTTCTATTGTCTGGGTGAAGTGTTAAATATTTCCAAGCCAAATATTTGGTGGGGGAGGATACATAAACCCCCCCCCGCCTCCCATTCCAATTGTCAATACAAACACTCCTTTTTCCCAGAGTTAATGGAATTAATGTCACTTGCTCAGTCAAGGGGCATTGCAAAGCCTGGGTCTTATCTGTGACGTGCACAGATAAACAGATTTACAAGGCAGGAGTTCCCATGGCACCTTGTCTTTCAAGGTCACAATTCCACTGCAGAGGAGCCCATTCCAAGACACCCTCACAAATGTTCCTAAATCAAAGCTAACAGAACAGGTTGATCTATGTATTCACAGAGCCTATGGACATGCCCAAAATATGACCTGGGATAATTCTATTTTAAATTGCATTTAAATCCTGCCTGTTTTGCCACACCTCTGTCTGCCAGAAAGCACATCAAACAATCAAACAATTCCTTTGTCTAAAGTTATCATCACTTCTTTTTCTAGGATTCAAATGAAAATCCAAGCAGAACAAAATTAAACCTAATACTCATTCTGTTGGTTAAATTAGACTGCATCTAAAGCATGAAACCCATTGTCCATATATCTGATTTGTTCCTGCAGTGAACAAAAAGAATGATTTCTTTCAGGGAGCAAGATCCTATATGAAATATAAGTGTGCAACAGCACAAGCACTGTCAGGCTCTGCTCTGCCTCAGAAACTCTTGCCCTTCCCTCAGTGAGCTGCTTACAAGACACAAAAAAATGAGATTAACAAATAACTGGGAGATAATGCCAGTAAGGCATCCTGGAAGACTTTTCCATCATTTGTATGATAATGAACACCTGCCTGTGGAGCTGTATTTCTCCTGGACATTTGCAGCAACTTCAACCAACAGAAAGAAAAAGAAACCAATTTTGTGGCCATCTATGTGGAGTGCCTTAGACTGAGGAGCTACAACTCAATTTTCTAAACCAGTTTAAAAACTCTATTACGACAAATTTCCTTGTTAAAAATAAATAAATAACCCAGCATGTATAAGCTGAAGGCCTTTTACAAGCTCTTAAAAACTGTGCTATGGGCTAGATCTTAGATTAATGTTTGTGATGCACACTGAAAACCTGTAAAGCATTTATGTAATTGCTGAGCATTATTATTTTTATTACTGCAACAGATGGAACCAATCCATCTTCGTAGATAATATCTCATAAATGATTCATTATTATTCCTTTAACCTAAAGTCTTTTATATTTTGCAGATCCATGAGAAATAACTGTTAGGAGGCTCCATGCATAAAATAGTACATAAACTACCTAATGTCTTGCAAATGTAGTGGCCTTGCTGATATTCGGGCCTTTTAATGTTCACATGGCTGCTGTTCCTCTCCCAATCTGCTGCTCCTCCTCATTTTCCAGCACTGCTTCCCAGGTGATGGAAAATATCACAGCAAACCAAATGTGGGCCAGAAAAACACAAATATCTCCCCAAAAAATACACAGAAGAAGTTTATAATGTGGCACTGTTGGCTTTGATTGCTGAAGGACCAGAGTTCTGTGATCACACTGCCCATCCTCGCTTGGCCCAGTAACTTTTGGGCCAGTTTTAATCCACTCAGAAAGCCAGGTAGAGGTCTCCCAGATATCATCTCCCATCAGCCTAATGAAGACTGATGGCTGGCAAAGGGCACAAATTGGTGCTGGCACTGGGAAAAAGGCTTAAATGGGAGTCATCAGTCCCCCCCAGGCCACGCAGACACTCAGACAGAGCAGATGCCACCTCCTGCCCACCCCAGAGCTGACAGACAGGCTACTGGTGATGCTCTGAACGGGGAAGAGCTTGTCTAGAAATGTATTAAAGCTTGGCACAAGCAAAATAATAGTAATGATATCAGTGAGTGGCGAGCCCAGCATTTTAAATGTGAAAAAAGCTGATTTACACATCAAAAAAAGCATGTCTTGGATTGTTAGAAGAAAACACACAGAGTGAAGTCATACCCACCACATCTAAGTTATTATTTTGATACTGACCTTGGAAAAATCAAGAGCCTAAACAATTCCCAGAGCCCAATCTGAAGGGCCAAATAATCCATGGGATGGTTTGGAGCACACTCAGTGTTACACACAGAACAATTATCCCGTATAACAGGAAAAGCTCATTGCAAGTGATGAGCCCTGGTGTGATATCTGATATATTTATGGGGTTTATCAATGAAAAAAATGACTGTTCTCCATGTAATACAGACACTTTGGATGGGAACTAAAGGTTATTCTGCTTACTTTTGCCCCATGACAGAAAAATCTTGGTGGTCTTTTCCAATCTAAACAATTCCATGATTGAAGAGCCCATCTCTTCCCAACTCCTTGACTCACTCCACAACTAAAAGACACAGCACCAGGAGCTTTCACCTGCTCCTCTACCTGTTAATTCTTCCCACCTTCACTAAGAGAAGAAAATAATTTTCAATTCCATTAAACTGCCAACCTTTAAAACCTCCTTCTCACCCCACTTCTTACAGAAGAGTTTAATTCATCATTAACACGTATTTACTTCTGCTGGAGAGATGGGTTTGGAGGCTAAAACAGAGGAACTTTGCCACCAGGCACTTTGACATTTGCTCTCTTGTAAAAATGTTGTAAGGAGTTACTATTCCCCTTGGAAACCACATGAAAGCATCTCTTGAACAAGTGGAGCTATCTCTGACTTGAAAAGCCCCATGTGATCCCAGCCATTCCACTGCCAACCAGTTTGCAACCCATTCTTGACTCACAAAAAAATAGTGAGCTGCCTTGAAAGCTCACCTCTAAAAATCTAAATTCATCTCCAATTTTCATGAAAATTCATGCAAAAACACAGTTTTCAATCCCCCAAAAAAGGAAAGTCAAATGTAGAATAATGTGTTTTTTAAGCAGCTTCAAATTCCAGGTTGGAATGAGGGAGTGTAGAGCCAGATCCTCCTTTGGTCAAAGTCTTGGGATGACAAAGCCCTCCTAAAACTCCTTCCCAAAGAGGAATCTTACAAAGGGCAGGGTTGAGGCAAGCCAGTAAAAATCAAATCCTCAAATCCTTTGTTTCTGATTGAGCTGTTCAATATTCCACCAGAAAGACTGGCTGTTATCAACTGACCTCTTCAAAACAATTCTTTTCCCATTCCTCTTTTCACATAAAACATGCATTCCCTAAAAATCCAGCCCCACATTTGCTCTTTTTGTGAGTACCACAGTTAAACACCACGAGCTCCATTTCACTCCAGACCCTTACATGAAATGACTTTGCTGTAAGCAGGAGAACAAAATTTCCTCTAATTCCAGACAATCCCTCTCATGAAGGGAAGTTTAAAAAATCCCTTACAACTGGCAGCAGGTGACTTCCAACAATGTGGGTTTGATGAGTTATCAAACCAAGCCCTGCCTAGGAGGACAATGTGCCAGCAGAACTCCTCTTTTCCCAGTGTTTTCCATGTTTTCCATGTTTTCTATGTTTTCCATATTTTCCATGTTTTCCTTGTGCTCAGCTGTCCTTGTGCAGACTCAAGTGGCTCCGTTACCACTCTGGCCTGAGTGTGCACGTTTTAATTTTGTTGCTTAGATAATTCTTTTCTTTTAATTTTGTTACTTAGATAATTCTTTTCTTTTAAGAGGTTTTAAACACAACTCCCAACTGTTCAACATAACGAGGTTTCATTTACAAACCTCTAACGAGCACGAGGGCAGAGAGAAAAGAAAAATCCCAGCTTTAAAACACACATTATTTTACAGCAAGGGAGAGAACAGCAAGCACTCATCTGAGGTGATTGGCTAGGATGACAGCTCTGCAGTGAAATATATTTTCATTTCAGGAGCCCCACAGCTATTTTGAATTTAATTGCATGGAAGACCACCAGGATTTCTTTCTCAAACACAAACCCAAAGCCTATCAGCAAAGAAACAACTCTTACGTGCAGGAAACCAATCTTTCTGAAGCCTACCACCAAAGAAACAATTATTACGTGCAGGAAACCAGTCTGAGATGTTGAAATGGGTTAAAAGGAACCAAAAAGGCAAAATAATGAAGGGAAGTGTGACTTTCAAGCGTGCACCAAACCAGGGTGAAAGGAGAAGTTTTAAATTAATTTATTAGCAGGGAGACAGTTGAACAGGAATAATGTTCCCACATGGTCAGGGAGAGGTGGAACGATGGGAAAGGAGGGGTCTTCCCTTCTTTTTGTATCCCTGAGGAGAAAAAATAAGATTTAAAACACCTCTGAAGGTGCCCAGCATTGTCTTACCTTGCTGTAGGTGGGCTCAGGGATGTGGAGGGCACCAGGTTCAGAGAAACTTGCAGCTGCCAAGAGAGAGAGAAAATGGGAATTACATTTTCCAGGTAAATTGGGGCATGTTCTGAAGCAAAATAATGTGGAAAAGACATGAGACTGTAAATTAATTCTGCAATGTCTAATGCAGAAAATGTTCCCCCTGCTGGGTCACGTTACAGGACACTGAATATTTGATAATTTGGGAGCAGGGAATGGCTGGAGAAATGGGAAAGAGTGGGATAAAGGCAGGTAATGAAGGGTGGGTCTGCAGATAACCCATTCCAGAGAAAACGTGTGAAATTAGAATTGCTGAACTAGGGGGAAGGAAACACAAGTTACTAAATTGTGCTACTCTGACACTTCCCATTCTCAGAGAGCACATGAATCACGGAGAAGGCTGAATATTTGTCACAGCTGTGATTTCAGCATCAAAAAGAAATAATTTTAGCTCAGATTTTAGGGGAGTTTCCAGAAAATCTGTCAGTTCAGCCAACCGGATCCTAAACTTCTCCACGATCTTCTGCAAGGGGAACTTTGTTTGGGGTTGGACCCACAAAGGAACTCTTGAAACAACCATGGTGACCACACATGGTCAAGGGCCTTGGTGGCTTGGTGGACCACCCTGACGTGTCACAAGCTGCATTTTGATGGCTTTGTGTGCTTTTAAACTGATTTGTGAGCTGAATATTTTTCATTGCAAAGACGAAGAATCGCCAGCAATACAAAAATATCAAAATGCTGAACCACAGCTTTTCGGTTTGGATGGTAAAAAATGATGCCCTTAAGTTTTCTGCTCTCCAAAGCAGTGGGGTTTTATTCTTGGCAGTGACAAAACTCCAGTTCCACCCGCAGTCCTGACTCACTGGGAGTGTTTGGGAGGGGAAGTGGCCTAGCTCCATGAGCCTGCACTAAGAGCTATAGCTGGCAGCAAAAAGGAATGGTTTATATTCAAAAAAAAAATAGGATTCTGGAGTAAACAAACTATTTGCAAGTTCAGATTGGATTTTATAGCAGAGCAGAGGAGATATGAAACTTGGAAAGTATTTAAAAGCTCAAAGCAAAATATTTTATGTGAAACAAAATGTTGCATTCAATTCAAAGTTAATAGTTTCTGCTGGGGAAAAAAATGCCAACAATTCTGATTTTATTTTTCAAAGAGAATTTCTCTATATTGCTCTTACAAACCCTGCCAAACACAGGCACACACATGAGTATATCCAAATTTTAACCCCCATGAGTCCAGGCTGACTTCCCACATTTATTGAAGCATGAGCTGATGCAAACACTTGTATTTTCCCAGATTCCTGAAAACTGAAAAATGGTTTTAAGTCACTCTAAAATGTCTAAAAGAAGGAGATTTTGATGGGGGTTAAATCAACCCAAGGTGAGCTGCAGTGGAAGGGAGGTGTCCTGCTGGCTCCCTCCTTTGCTGGGCTGCCCACACTCCACTTCTCCTCTCCTACCTTTGGCATCCATCTCACTTTGTGGTGAATCAGTGCAGCAAACGAGGCAGCAAAGAACCAACTCTCCCAAAAAAAGAGACTTGTTTGCTGCCAGTTGAGCTCCCTGAATCAGCTCCTCACAGGGCAAACGAGCTCTGGGATCACATGGCTTGGGCAGCAGGAGGAAGAAAAGATGATTCTGTGATATCTGTGTAATGTTTTTACATCAGCTGAGTTTGGAGTTGTCTTGTCTCTAATCTAAGACCTTACAGCACCCTTCTGTTTCAGATCTCTCCTTTCAGGTACAAATCATCTGTTTTTATGCCCATTGAGGGAAGGAAAAAATCCCCAAACCTACCCACAATTTGAAAATTTCTCAAAAGCAATTACAAGGCAATTCATGCTGTTGTTCCTGGAATACAAAGGAGGCCAAGACTATTCTCAAACGTCTTTTTTGCAACAGCTCATAGGTTTTCCTTTTTTCTCTGTGAACCTTTATTATTGGAGCTCTCCTTCTCAGGCCCTGTGCACTCAGTGTTTTATGGATAAAGCCTCAGATTTTTGCTGCAGGCTCATGTTCCAGCCCCACTGGAGGCTCAGCTGGCACTGCAAGACATCCCCAGCTCTCATTCCCACAGCAAACTGCTCAGGGAATGGGATTAAAACGCCTAATATCCCCCAGGATGACTCTCAGGCACATCCTTGGGGACTGATCCGTCAGCTGCTTCACAGCTTGTGTTTAGCAAATACATTTTTTCCTGTGGAAATCCTGCCTAACAGGTTAAAAGGGGATTTTCCTTCTTTTTTTTTCACTCTATAACCCACAGCAAAATCTGAAGTGTGATGGTAGAAATAGCTAAAGCTGACCTGAGACCCCACCCCAGTCCTCCTTTTCATCCCCAGCACCTTCCCTGCAGCACAGGGAACTCGGGATCAGACCAAGAGCTCCGCTTTGGAAAGCTCAGCCTGAAGGGAAGAGAGAAAATCCCTGCTCGTCCCTGAGCTGATCCACTGGATCCCCATCCCAGGGGAGGTGTGGGAGAGTGGGAGGAGGTGGGAGGACAGGTCTGGCCCCTTCCACACTTTCAGGAGCTGCAGGGAAGAGCTGGTCCGAGACAAGAACGTTCACAGGAAACCTTCCGCCTAAAATAGGCGTTGTTCTTCTACACCTCCCACTGAACAGTGGGTACAAGCCAGGAATACAGACTTTGGAAGCGGATTCCGAAGAGCTCTGAGGAATGCATCAAAAAGTCCATATGGTTTTGCCAAATCAAGTGTGCAGAAACTGGGTAAATTTAGCCGAGCGCTGAGGAGCTAAAATTTGTCTCGTTTGACCCAAGTGGAAGGAACAGAGTCATGAGGCTCTTAGACACAAATCCATCTGACTGAATCAGCTCGGGGAGGGCAGAAATTGATGAGTAACACGTTATTTCATGTGTGGAAACAAAAGGACACCTCGGCTCCCAGAGGAGCACCGAGGAACAGGAAAGCAATCCCCAGACAGGTCTAAATAATGCGACTTTCTCCAACAGATTTAAGTGGTGAAATTCCGAGTGACAAGCGCTTGGCGCTCCGACAGCTGGGCCCACGGCTCCCAAGTTTTCCTCCTGTAGTTCCAAAGAGTGAAAGCTTTGTTTGAAATGGAGGTGGAAATTCTTACAATGAGACAGGAGGTGAAAGCTCTGAGGAGAGTGACGCGTTGCTCATTGTAAAAATCGCCGGTGCTCGAAGAGTGAGGTGCCAAGAAAAGAAGGAAAGGCTTCCCAAGGCAGGCCCCCAACACCATCCTGTTTCCATCTGCACTGGGATAGTTCAGTCTGCCCATGCCATGCCCCTGGAGCACCCTTCAGATTTCCCAGCCACATCCCAAGAACACCTCTCTGGAGCCTTTGGAGGCTGTGCTTGAGGTCAGGCTCAACTCCACGAAATTCCAGTGGCCGAAATTTTCCATGCACAAACTTACAGGAGTAAATCTTGACTAGGAGCTTCTTCCTCATCTCAGATCCTGGGCTCAGTTTTAGGCCTCTTTTGACAAGAAGGACATTGAGGGGCTGGAGTGTGTCCAGGGAAGGGAACAGAGCTGGGGAAGGGGCTGGAGCACCGGGAGCGACTGAGGGAGCTGGGAAGGGCTCAGCCTGGAGAAAAGGAGGATCCAGAAGGGAAAACTCTGCATCAAAGCCTTCCTGAGACTCCCCTCACTTCTTTTTCCCCTCATGTTTTCTCCCACTTTTTGATTTTCCCCTCACAGCAGGAGAGACCCTGAAGGGAGCAGAGCTGGGAAGGGGCTGGGGAATTCCTGAGGGAGCTGGGAAGAGGCTGGAGAATCCCTGAGGGAGCCGGGAAGGGGCTCGGCCTGTAGAAAAGGAGGATCCAGGAGGGAAAAACTCTGCAGCAGAACCCTCCACAAACTTCCCACACTTTTTTTTTCCCCCCTCATGTTTTCTCCCGCTTGATTTTCCCCTCACTGCAAGGGAGACCCTGAGGGGCTGGAGCGGGGGGAAGGGAACAGAGCCGGGCAGGGGCTGGAGAATCCCTGAGGGAGCTGAGAAGGGAATGGAGAATCCCTGAGGGAGCCGGGCAGGGACTGGAGAATCCCTGAGGGAGCCGGGCAGGGGCCGGAGAATCCCTGAGGGAGCCGGGCAGGGAATGGAGAATCCCTGAGGGGGCCAGGAAGGGAATGGAGAATCCCTGAGGGAGCCGGGCAAGGGCCGGAGAATCCCTGAGGGAGCCGGGCAGGGAATGGAGAATCCCTGAGGGAGCCGGGCAGGGGCTCACCTGGAGCAAAGGAGGATCCCCAGGGATCTTTTCCCTCTCTGGAATTCCCTGCCAGGAGGGCACAGCCGGGGGGGTCGGGCTCTGATCCCAGGGAACAGGGACAGGAGCAGAGGGAACGGCCTCAGGCTGGCCCAGGGCAGCTCAGGGTGGATTTTGGGGAAATTCCTTCATGGAAAGGGTGCTCAGGTGGAGTCCCCATCCCTGCAGGGATTTCACAGTCCTGTGGATTTGGCACTTGGGGACACGGGGCAGTGCTGGCCTTGGCAGTGCTGGGGAATGGTTGGACTCAATGTTTGAGGGTTTGTCCAGTATTTATGATTCTTTTATTCTCTGATTTCTAAACCCTCCCTCCCTCCTCATCTGCCCTCTGTGACCAGAAGCTTCAGCAATATTTCCCTGAAATCCCCCTGGGAAACAGGCTGATTAGGATCCTACCAAAACCCCTATTTCTGACATTACTGCCATGTCAAAAGAGTGGAGAATAATCAACAATCACACACAACAAAGTCCCCCAAATTTACACAACAAGAAAAAGTGCAACTAGAAAAGGAAGGGCAAGTTAAGCACCAATGATAATTTCAATGTAAGGCAATCTTTTATAAAGCTGAATACAAAACAGTGAAGGGCAGTGTTTGTGTAATGGGAAATACAGATGTGAACACATCTACAGGAAAGAGACACATGAAAGTCCTTTGGTGATTGAACTTGTAGAGTTATCTAGAAAATATTTAAAGATTTAAAGCTCATTTTTAGTCACACTAAGCCAGCCCTTTCTATACACACAGAAATGTAGGAACCTGGTGATGGAACACCCAGGATGTTGTTCTGAAAACGGTGAAATCCCAGAATCCAGGAGCTGCAGGTAAATCCTGGCACTGAGGTTTTCCTATCCAAACCTGCACTTTTACAAATCCTCATATATAAAAAAATATTATTATGTTTTTCAAAGCATCAGCCCATGGTTCTACAACTTTCACCATCCTCTCTTCCCCCTCAAACCTTTAATTAAGTCTCCACTCTGCTTCCAAGCAGCAGCAGAAGCCTAATAGCTTCAGAATATTTCATTACAAACTTCAAAACACCCAGACTTGCTGTGAGTTGCAGGCTTTGAACATGAGCTGCTTAAATAATCCCTCTTATTTTTATTTATTCTTGAAAATATCAGATTCTAATCCTCTCTAACCACTGCAATAAAAAAAATGCATAGCTCTTTGGAATATTTTCCTTTTTTGCCACTTTAGCGAGGAATCTATGTGTAACTATGCTGGATTTCTTACTTGAAAAGTGTTCACAGCTGCAAAAAAAAAAAAGTATAAAAATGGTTTTTATCAGCAGATCTTAAGGAACTTTTACAAAGCACTGTTTCTAACAGATGGGGAACCTGAGACTCAGGCAGGAACTTCCCTAAGTCACCCAACGAGGTATTGCAAGCTGAGTTTCTGCTGCGTGAGCATTTTGCTCTTGTGGCTCTTTAGGACTACCCTAAGAGACCTTCAGGAATGGTTTTAAAATAAAACCAGGTTTTATGGCATCAGATTGGGAGTTTTCTTTGATGAGAGGGAAACACACTCTCAAAAACGGCACCTTGGGAAGATGAGGGGAGGAGAGGGCCTGGGGTAGTGTGAAAGTAAATCTGCCACTATGAGTTTTGAATGGTGTGTTTTGCACAATAAAACATTGAATTCCACGCTGGTTTGGGGTGGAAGGACCTTATAACTCATCCCATCCTACCCCTGCCATGGGCAGAGACACCTTCCACTATCCCAAGCTGTTCCAACCTGGCCTTGGACACTCCAGGGATGTGGTGGCCATGGACAGACGCCTGAATACAAAACAGGAATTTCTACAGCTGTAGGAATTGTCCTGTATTTTGCTGCTAAACAAAAATGCAGCAGAAGAAGTGAGCTTGGTCTTTCACATCACCACAAGCAAACATCACCTTCCAGTTTTGAGGTAAACTGGGTTTTGAGCAGCTGAAGGTTAATACATAAGTCTGTATTTTTATTTACTGTTGTAGTACATTCACGGCAGTTTTCTAAAAACCTCCACTTATCCTGCCTGCATTGCTGTGCTCCCCTCAGATTCCTCTGATGGATTAATAGAGCAGAGCCTGCTGTGAATGCAAGACACATTTCCTCACAGATTTGTTTGAAATATAAACTCGGGGCTTAGTTTGCTAAACATTTGTTTTCTTCCCATTTTGATATTTGGAAAGAAAATAGATAGCTCATAATTAGTCAAACATTCACTGGAGAATGAAATAACCACCAGTCCCTTTAATCTGTTGTTCAGAATTCTGCAGGATCTGGAGCTCTATAAATAAATCCTTGCTTGCTCTTTTTTATATTTGTAGCAGTGGAAAGAAATCCTTGACTCTAACTCGCTAACAAAGACTTTAGCACTGCATTCTGAGGTGTGAACCAACAAGGAAAGTTATTATTTTTTATGACTTGCCCGTTTAAACAGAAGGAGGCAAAGTCTAAGACATTCAGATTTGTGACATCAAAGGAAGCGCTGCTCCTTGGCAGATATTTAATAAGGGATCCCAAGCCATTGCCCAGCTTCCTTGGTGGTCTGAGGTCACAGTTTCATATTTCAAAGGCTGGGAGTGAGATTTCCATCTGCACATGTCTCCTGGCCTGAAAGGGATCTTTAACAGCTCTGGAGGTGGCAACTCCAGCGTCCTGCCCACCTCGGCTTATGGGACAAGCAGGAACATTTGCAAAGGGATTTCAGATGGGAATAACCCAACACTTACAGGCTGAGCACACAGCCACTCAGCTGCACCATTCTTTTTATACATCTTGGTGGGATTTGTCCAGCTGGAAGTGTGCAGGAATTACAAGGCAGCTCCCAGCAGTTGCTAACTTGCAGCAGTGAAAATGGAAGGTTTGAAATAATTGCCCACTTTCCTCTGACACAAACCAATTCAGATGTTTTCAAAGTCCCAGTGACAGGCTGGAGTGCAACACTTCAAAATTGCTCTTCCAGCAAGTGGGAAACTGCTTTAATAAAATTTAGGGAACAATTGTGAGTTCAAAAGAATAATCTTCTACTCTAGACCTACTTGAACACCTGAGAGGGAGAATAAATATTGAACCAACAGATCTCGGAACTGGCTTGCTTGTGCTTCATGTTCTGAGGGATGGGAAAGCTTGATGTTGTTCAGCTTTAAGTTCTGTCCTCGATTCAAACACACTGAAGCAAAATTCTTAAAGTCTAGTGAAGTTGATGATTTTTCAGCCCCTCTCAAATTTATAACTTCTGGGTGCCAAGAGGGTAATGCTGTGGTGAAAGAAATGAAATTCCTGCGTTACACAAATACTGCAGGGCAGGAGAGAGGGGTGGGAGATTAGGCTGACCTAACTCATCTATCACAGAATCCCAGAATGGTTTGGGTTGGAAGAAAACTCCAAGACCATCACAACACACTTCTGCCATGGGTAGGGACACTTTCCAGTATCCCAGGTTGCTCCAAGCCCCATCCAGCCTGGCTTTGGACACCTCCAGGAATTCAGGAACAGCCACAGCTTCTCTGGACATCATGTGCCAGGGCCTCCCCACCCTCACAGGGGAGAACTTCTTACCAATATCTAATTAAAATATCTTTTTTAGCTTAAGACCATTCCTCACTGCCCACGTAAAAAGTCACTCTCCTCTAAGTCCCTTCCCATGCACACCCCCTGTACCTGCCACCCAAACCAAGTCACTAATTGAAAGATTATTTCTGGTCTGTAATAAACAGCACACATTATTCCCATTCATTATTTTGCATAAAGAATGCAGGCCAATTTGTATTATTTATGTGAAATTAGAACATTGGGGGTGTAAAGAGCCTTCAGTCTGGAAATTTGGCTGTTGCCTCACTGAGTAATTTGGTGTTTGCATTAAGGACTTGCTAACATTTCAATCAAGCAGAAGAGGTGATTACACAAGGTCTCTGCCAAAGAGGTCTAGTGGCTCCAAAACCTGAGGGCAGACAGAAGCCCAGGAAAACAAATAACCAAAGTGTGTCCTCCTAAAGGCAAAGAATTCCATAAGCCAGGAGCACGGAGGGGCTCACACTAAACCTGGCAGAGGGATGGCACTGAGCCCCTCCTGCCAAGGTCTGCAACACCAGGCTGGGACTGAGGCAATAAATAACCCCAGGCAGGGAGGGAACCAGATCCATAAGGGATGACATTTGGGACTTGAGAGGTTTGGAGACCTAGGGGAAATGCAGAGGGCTTCTTTCCTCTCATCTCAGTCATTAAAAACCTCCATAATTGCATTCATTTGCTCAGGATCGTTGAAAAAGTCTAATTTTCTTCTATGTTTGTGGGATCAGAGAAAGGTCAAGGCAACTGTGCCCTTCAGAAACAGGTATTTTAGGATCAGGAGGACACTCTCATCACCTCTTTAAGGTACAGAACTTCTGGGCTGCAGGGCTGGTCTGAGGATGCCTTGGGAGGAATGCCCTGCAGTGATTTCCATCAGCCAGCTGATAAGCTTCCTACAAACACCATTCCCACAGGAAAAAGACCTTCTGAATCCCAGGAAATTTTGGAACATCACCCAGGAGAAAGTATCACATGGCACAGATTCCAGAGCAGTAGTTCCAACCCCTGGGTTCTGTGAAAGGGAAATTTTTCTGTGGAGAAAATGGGAAGAGCTTTTTATCTCACTTTGGTGCACATGATGAGGATCTGGAGCCATGAGTGGGAAACACATGGGAACAAAAACCATGGTGTGGACAGCAGGGAGAAGGAGCAAACATCCATACCCATCTCTGCATGGTCAGGATCTCCACTTGTACCCAAAAGGTCTTTACAGGGCACACTGAAAGCTGATTTCATCTCCAATCAGTTTAAAACAGACAAACAAACTGGAAAACATGGACACTGGACACCTCCACCTCTTTTTGCAGCCTGGTCTCACCTGCTGAGACACCCTGAGCCAGGCTGACTCTCTGGCTTAGGACAGAACTCCCTGCCAGGACTAAAACACCCTGAAATGATTATTTCCCTGAGCTGAACCAACATTTATCAACCTTAAAGATGTTTCCCTGAAAAAGCACTGGGGTCTACCTTGCCATGGAGCTTTGGGCAGGCTGGGATACAATGGGAATATCAAATGTAGCAGCACGAGGATATTTCTCAGTTGGATTTGGGATGGATTTGGAGCGTTCATCTGCACCACCAGGCAAGGAGGTGACAGCAAACACCCCAAAAAGCAGAACACAAAGCACAGGGCAAGGGTTCAAGCCCCCCTGCAGCTTTAGGCCATGCTTTAGGTTCCACAGAAACTCCCAGGGGAAAAGCTGCAGCCATCTAGTTCCTACAGCACTTCCACTCGGCTTTCAGGAGAAAACTGAAGTGGGAGTAGCAGTAGTTTTACACATACAAAAAGAGCCATATTTTTATGAGAAAAAAAAGAGAAAAAAAAAAAAAAGAAAAGGCTAAAGAAGCAGGAAGCGGAGGAGTAAATGACAGTGGTGGGGAGAAGAGATGTCTCCTTCCATTTAGACAAGCAGACGTACTCTTGCAATTTAATGGATTAGAAGGACTCGGAGATTTTTACTGTCTAGCCACGTAAGTACATTCCAGCTCTTGATTTGCTTTTAGCATCAAAACCAGTCATATATTACATCAGTGGGATTCTTGTTTGTTGAAATAAGTGAATAATTTGGGGAGTATATTCAATTCACTCTTTTTACATTCCCTTGTTTCATCTGGTCTCAGTTTCCACAAGATGCTGTTTGGGAAACTGCAGCTGGGAGCACGTGGGCAGCGAGACAGGTTGGTCAAGGGCTGACATCTCCACTCATTTGCTGGGCTGCATGTTAAATTAATAATGTTAATGTTAAATTAATAACATGCAGGCTGAGCTGGAACGAGCTTGACATGCATCACTTTGGGGGGTTTGGTGTGCAGAGTTCAGAGACTCAACTCAGCTGAGCCAATTTCATGGCTCATCTTTCATCCGCTCATTCTCAGCCTCCCCCATGTCCCCATTCCCTTCCTTCAGGATGAGCCACTTGGGGGGACTAAAATGGCACAAAAAACTTTTTTTTTTTTTTCTTTTGGCAGTGTGGATTTTCTGCTGGTTTAGGGCTCTCAGTTGGCTCCTGGAAAGGTCAAGAAGTCGGCACAGAAAATAAACCCCAAGCTGGGAAAAGAGGAGGGAACAGATTGCTGTACCATCAACCCCACCATCAAAGTACCTGGCAACGGCTTCACACTTGTTCTTCTCATGGAAAAAAAAAAAAGTAACAGTTCTGAAATAGGTAGGATCTTGTTTCTATTGCTAAAGCCTGCGACTTCTGAAGTGACAACCTTCTGATGTTCTGTGGAGCAACCACCACGGCAACTTCCCCTAAAAAAATCTTAACCCATCGTTCTTTTTTTCTATTGCAGGGCTGAAAATTCAGCCAGTCAGAGATAGCCAGTAAAAACAGAAACATCAGCCATCTAAATTCCCATAATATTGACTTGAAACAAAATACACCAGTGTTTACTCTATTGCTTTGGCGTGGGTTGGTTTGTTTGCAGTCAAACCGTAATTTATACTGGCTCCTCACATATTGATATGTTGAGGAAATAAACAGTAAATACTATTTCCAATCCATCTGTTTAACTTGTTAGAAAAACAACAGTCAGAGGCTTTTGAGAATTGTAGTTTTTCTGTACAAACCCAAATTGGGAACTGGAGTTTTGTTTCGCTCCGAGTGTTCTGTGTGGGTTTGGATGAAGTGTGGCTCCAGCCTGAATTCCCAGCTCTCGCTCCAGGTCCTGGCAGAGCTGTGGGCAGTTTGCAGGGATTGTCTGGAGGGGACCCACCACATCTGGGAGCCTGGCTGGAGCCATCCCACTCCTCCCTGCTTCTCCTTGTCTGACACATGGCTGGGACTTTTAGGGAAAACTTCACCCACCAACAGGGAGCTTTCCATGAACTCGGCTCCTTCCCAGTTCTCCTGCTGGCTCTGGAGTGGAGACTGAGCTGGGGCATGAAAAATGGTTTTAATCTTCAGTTCTTCACAGAAAAAATGAAGATATTGTTGTAACGTTTGTTCTTGAAACTCATCGAGCTGAGCAGCTTTTGTGGGCTGCTCTGTCCTAGGGGCAGCACTGCCCTGAGGGTTTGGACAGGGACACTGCTGGACAAGGAGGTCTGGGAATTCATCCCACTCCATCCTCCTGGTGTTTAAAGAAGCCAGGATGGACAGGGCTGGTCTTGTGGAAAGTGTCAGGCTGGAAATAGAGGGGTTTTAAGTCTCTTTCCCACCCAAACCATCCTGGGATTCTGGATTTCTGGGAAAGGTGAAGCAAAGCAGCCCCACAGTGCCCTGCCTTGGCATTTAAGTGTTAAATGCTTTAGCAAGTTGTCCAGCAGGGCACAGAAAACAAAGAGGGGACTTTGTTGGCCTGTCAAGCTAATCCACCCTTTAAGCCAAAAGAAATGAAGATAAGAAGGAGAAGGAGAAGGAGAAGGAGAAGGAGAAGGAGAAGGAGAAGGAGAAGGAGAAGGAGAAGGAGAAGGAGAAGGAGAAGGAGAAGGAGAAGGAGAAGGAGAAGGAGAAGGAGAAGGAGAAGGAGAAGGAGAAGGAGAAGGAGAAGGAGAAGGAGAAGGAGAAGGAGAAGGAGAAGGAGAAGGAGAAGGAGAAGGAGAAGGAGAAGGAAAGGAAAGGAAAGGAAAGGAAAGGAAAGGAAAGGAAAGGAAAGGAAAAGAAAAGAAAAGGAAAAGAAAAGAAAAGAAAAGAAAAGAAAAGAAAAGAAAAGAAAAGAAAAGAAAAGAAAAGAAAAGAAAAGAAAAGAAAAGAAAAGAAAAGAAAAGAAAAGAAAAGAAAAGAAAAGAAAAGAAAAGAAAGAAAAGAAAAGAAGGAGGAGGAGAACAAGATTGAGGAGAATGAGGAGAATGAGGAGAACAAAGAAAAGAAAAATAAAAAGGGAAAAAAGAAGGCAAACAGCATAACTTATTGGAAGTAGCAGCTGGTTACCAGTAAGTGAAGGTGGGATGGTTTTGTGATGGGATGGAGAGGAAAGGGTGGGATTTAAGGGAGAAGTTTTCTACAATGAGTGTGGCAAAACACTGGCCCAGGATCCCAGAGCAGCTGTGACTGCACCTGGATCCCTGGAATGTCTCAGGCCAGGTTGGACAAGGCTTGGAGCACCTTGGGACAGTGAAAGGTGTCCCTGCCATGGCAGGGGTGACACTGGATGAGCTTTCAGGTCCCTTCCAACCCAAACCAGGCCGGGATCCCCCCTCTGGCTTCAGCCACCAAGCAAACAAGGCAGTGGAGTCCAGCTGCTTCCATCAGGATTGATGCTGTGCTGAAAGGTGGAGAACAAAACTCCTTCCCTTCAGCCTGTCAGAGCCTGAGCGTGAGTAAAGCACTGCCAGGGAAAAGTGCTTGTTGACTCGTGTACAACAAGAGAGAACTATCAGCTTTTAAAGGCTCAATTAAGCTGCTTTCAAGTTCTAGGCCAGCAAGTTAGTACTGTGCTTTAAATATTAAAACTGTGGAGATGGATCTGAGCCTTACACTCCAACCTCGAGGTAGGTAATTTAAACCATCTGCACTGCAGAGCTGCTGCTGGAGCCAATAAAAATATTTCATAATTACTTCTTGCTTCCTTTTTTCACCAGAATCAAATATCATCATCGTTAAAGGTCAGAAACATTCCACTTTTCAACACTTGGAGGAAAATGCTTCTCTAGGTAGCCAGGAAAGGGTTTTCATAGCAGGAATATCCTCAGCTGTGGGTTATGAGCTTTGGAGGAGCAGGTTCCAGACACTCATCAGATTTCTGATGCCAGGAGATATCCCAATCATTTCATTTTCTTTCTGTGATTTCGAGTGCTTTCCCCACAACACCCACTCAGAAGAATCTTTCAATGTATTTTAGGTTCATTCCATATAAGCTGAAATCCCTTGATAAATTTTGCATTTCTTTTTGTAGCCTGTCTTGGTCAACTGCAGACCTTTTCTAAGAAAACAGAATTTAAATGCCCTTAGCTTTTTGTGTGGTTTCCAGCTCTCTAACAATGGATTAAAATGCATAAACAGGCTACAGCTGCTCAGCCTTCCAAATTCTGACACCTCCTTCCCTCCACTTGGGACTCCAGCCTCAATTTCTTTTTGTCTTTGACTTTTTGGTGGACTGAAATCCAATCCTTTTGTCTGCATCTGCTGTTAAAAGCCATTTCTCCCCAGCCCCAGCCCCTTGTGTCCCATCAAGCACATTTCCATTTGGCTCAGAAAATCCCAACCAGAGCATTTCATGCCCAGCCACAGAGCCCTGATGAGAGCAGATCTCTGCTCCTGCCTTCTGCAATGACACATGGTGGGTACCTCATTATTTGGGGGGGGAATCAAACAGAATCTTATTTAAAAATAAGGGAACTGCCCTTTCGAAAACTTAAAAAAATATATTGGTCGTTTTCTAAAGTAGGAAAAATATTTAAAGGGCATTAGAATGCATCTAAAAAGTGAAATTTTGCATTTATTCAGTGGCTTGGACATCTCTGTGAAGCTGCTAAAGCCCACCAGGAAGGACTATCTCCTCAAGAAGGTTTTACCAAGGATTTTATCTCCTCAGGAAGGTTTTACCAAGGAGTGGCAGCCACTTGGTGCTACCAGCCTTCCTAAGGTGCCACCATCCCATTGGGAAGAGCAGGAATTCTGGCTCACCACCATGTGATGAAATGCCATCCATCAGCTCTGAAGCAATCCCTTCCAGAACACAAAAATACAAAAAAATAACAAACCAGGAATGAAGGGAGCTCTGAGGAGCCCAGCCCTGAGGATTTCACGCGGACAAATGGGATCTTGGGATGCCAAAGCAACAGGAGGAGCAAGCTGCAGGGCACAGGTGCAGGATGCTCATCCCAAGGAGCAGCTTCCATCCCCTGAGCTGTGTATCCCAGCTTTATTCCAGCAGCTCCCACACGAGGCTCCGGGAAAAATAAGCAGCATCAGACTAATGTGGAGCTAATGAAGGAAGTCAGGGCTGTCCCCAGAGTGAATTGTCACATTTGCCTTCACAGGAGCAGATGGGAGAAGCAGGCTCCTGGAAGCTTCTGTGGGAGTTTCCAGCCAACAGCTCAAGGACTTGGAGACCTTGAGCTTTCAGAACGTGGCAGAGAATGGGCAGCTCTGGGTGTCTGCAGCTGACAGCACTGAACAAGGCTCTGATTCCACCTGCCAGCAGTGCCACTCTGAGCTGGGGCAGGGCACTGTCACAGTGCCAGCATGCCAGGGGTCACCAAGGCACCAGGGAGGGCTCTCCCCTCTAACAGGCTGGGGTGAGGATGGGCTCCAAGGCTTTGGGAATATCCCTAATCCAGCAGTGTTGATGCTGGCCCAGCTCCTGGGGCAGAATAAAATCAAGGAATGATTCACAGAATCACAGATTGGATGGGAAAGGACCATTAAAAGTCATCTAGAGAAACTTCTCTGCCATGGGCAGGGACACCTTCCACTGTCCCAGGCTGCTCCAAGCCCCATCCAGCCTGGCCTGGGGCACTTCCAGGGATCCAGGGACAGCCACAGCTGCTCTGGGCACCTGTGCCAGGACCTCACTGCCCTCATGGTAAAACTCCTTCCTGATAGCTAATCTAAATTAGATATCAGCCTAAATCCTTCAGTTTAAATCCATTACCTCCTGTCCTGTGGCCTTTAACAGGTCCTGATAAAATTCCTGCCCCCTGAGCAGCTCCACTGGGCACTTATGGAGGGGTTTGCTTCAGAGCTGGTGGATGGCATTTCATCACATGGTGGGCAGCCAGAATTCCTGCTGTCCCCAATGGAATCTTGGCACCTGGGGAAGGCTGGTGGCACCAAGTGGCTGCCACTCCTTGGTAAAATCTTCCTGAGGAGATAAAATCCTTGGTAAAACCTTCTTGAGGAGATAGTCCTTCCTGGTGGGCTTTAGCAGCTTCACAGAGATGTCCAAGCCACTGAATAAATGCAAAATTTCACTTTTTAGATGCATTCTAATGCAGTTTAAATCTTTTCCCTACTTTAGAAAACCACTAATATTTTGTTAAGTTTTCCAAAAGGCAGTTCCCTTATTTTTAAATAAGATTCTGTTTGATTCCCCCCCAAATAATGGGGTACCCACCCCGTGTCATTCCAGAAAGCAGGAGCAGAGATCTGCTCTCATCAGGGCTCTGTGGCTGGGCATGAAATGCTCTGGTTGGGATTTTCTGAGCCAAATGGAAATGTGCTTGATGGGACACAAGGGGAGGGTCTCTACCTTGCAGCCCCCCTTGAAGAGCTGAGAGGTTTCACTGAACCCCTCCCAGAGCCTCCTCTTCTACTAGTAACAACATTCATGCTGCTTATACCGAACCAACCCTCCAACAAACATGACCCATGATGTGAAAAACACAAGATCATTAAACACCAGAGACTTTAAATGAACATGATCTCAAGCACATCTGGCTCAGGAATATCCACCAGCCCCACCAAAGTCCTTCCAAGCCAGCAGAGCCCAGCACAGCCAGGCACAGCCTCCTCCCTCCCTCCCCGGCTCCCCAGCCTGAAGAAGGCTCAGCTCAGCCCTGTGAAACACTCTTCTCCACCCACATTTCATCCCAGATGCTGTGCCCGTGGTACAGGCAGCAAATTCCTCAGCTGGGAGCAAAGGAGCAGCATCCAGCAGGGGTGGGTGAGGAGCTCCCTGCCCCAGCCAGCCAGGAGCTCCTGCTGGTGCTGCCATCCATCAGCACCCTTGTGACGGTGCTCACAGGGTTCTTGGGTCAGGGAAGAGACAAAGATCTGACTCCATGGTTCAGAAGGCTTGATTTATTATTTTATGATATATATTACATTAAAACTATACTAAAAGAATAGAAGAAAAGGTTTCATCAGAAGGTTAGCTAAGAAGAGGAATAGCAAAGAATGATAACAAAGCTTCTGTCTCGGACAGAGAGTCTGAGCCAGCTGACTGTGATTGGCCATTTATTAGAAATGACCACATGAGACCAATCACAGATGCACCTGTTGCATTCCACAGCTGCAGATAATCATTGTTTACATTTTGTTCCTGAGGCCTCTCAGCTTCTCAGGAGAAAAAATCCTAAGGAAAGGATTTTCCATAAATTTGTCTGCGGCACACCCACCACCCCACTGCCCTGCTTCTCTTGGAAGGGCCTCCTCTAGCCAGGAGGAAAACCAGGCATTCTTATCCCTCATTTCCCCCTTTCCCACCTTTACACAGGCACAGAGAAGACAGGAACTCAGAAATAATAAATATTCAGAGAAGGTCAAATGCAAGAGCCCCCAACTTGTGCTTGTTTTAAACCCTTATTCCAATTTCCTTTGTTTCCACTGTCCCCTTTGCTATCACCTCTGCAGAATCCCTAACCTGAAATTAGGGATTTCTGTGATATTCTCTATCACAGAAATCACCTGTACACCCCCTGGAACCTCTCATCCAGCCTTTATTTCCTGTGGTAGACAAAAGTTGGAAACACCAGTGCCTTTTTCTGGAAATCTTTGGGATCTCCTGTTCTAAAAAAAAAAACCAAACTGCAAACTTCATCACAGGCATGCATACAACTCTCAGGTAACAGAAATTATTCTGTCCCCACGATTTAAATTAATGAAAATGCTGCAATACAGTATTTCCAGCAGCAAAAGGAAAACTCTTCCTTCCCCTCTTTTACCCAGACAAGCCTGGAACTGAAGCAGGTGTTTGAGCCTGAGTTCCACTTCCTGAGCAGCTCCTCCAGCTGGGCCTAGCTGATGTGAATGAGAGTGTCTGGGAGAGGGTTTGAGTCCTTTTCCCTTCAAATGGCTTTGTCTCTGAACTGAAAAATGGAGAGAAGCAAAGAAGCGCTCTTAGGTCTGGCTTACTGCAGAGAACTGAGCAGCACCAACCTCAGAGCCCAGCTCTGCTCCAATCCCCTCCCCACATTTATTTCTTCTGCTAGTACATGCAGAAGTAAAAGGCTCCAAGAGACTCCAAAATCAGTCAAAGGCAGAAGACTCCAAAATCTTCTCAGCTTGAAGCTGTGTTTGACCCTGCCTGGTGCAAATGTGACCCAGGAGCTCTGAGAGATCAAAATTCAGAGTAAATTCTCTGTCTGTAAAGTTCTCTTGGATAACTAAAAATATCACAAAGAATTTATAAACTTCCTCAGTTATTCCAGATTTTTTCAATGTTCACAAAGGTGTCGAATATTCAACCCCCCTGGTGGGGACTTCACAGAAATTATTTCAATTTTATACCCAATTATCCTCTGACATCTATAGGTGCTTGGTTTTAGAAACAGAATTTTTTCCAAAAGTTCAGAGGAGGAAAAACTAAAGCTCCATGTCTAAAACAGGACTAAATATTGCAATCACTTTTCATGCATTTTTTAAATGTTAATTTTGTTTGAAATCCTTATACCATCTCCCCACACCTATGAATAAATAATCCCATGCCTGGGCATATTTTATTTGTGTGCACAGGCAAAAATACAGCAATGAATCCTAATTCTTCCCTTCACCATCCAGCAGGCTGCAAACACCCAGCAGGCAGGGCAAAAATGTGGGGTGGAATAAAGTTTACTTCTGAGAAAGAAGATTTTGGGAAAATCCAGGTGAGAGATCACTGAGGGCACCATTTTTTAGAGGCTGCTCCCAAGTGGAATTTTTCTCTCCTGGGGGAGTTGATTAAAGTCGAAAGAAAGTTACTGAAATTTTCCTTTCAGAGACATTCAGAAGAAGAAGAAGCAAAAAGCTTCTCAAGGCAAGCAAAGTGAACCTGGTAAAAGAGGAAAAATAGGAACCCTGTGGTCTCAATATTATAGAAAAATGAGGAAAAGGAGCAGAGAACACTTTTCCTACTGGCTCTGGTGATCAGAGAGGATTAGGAGCTATTTAAGATCCATCGAGTGCTCTCTGTAATGGTGCTGCTTTTGCCCAAAGCCAAACACTGAAAATTAAAGTCCAGTTTTCAAGGCCTTGAAGGAGAAAAGACTGAGGAAGAAATTGGTGGACAAAATGAAATTCCAAGTGCCATTCTGGGCAAGCTGGGCCAGGGGAAGTGTCCCTGCCCATGGCAGGGTGGGATGAGCTGAGCTTTAGTCCCTCCCTGCCCAAACCAGCCTGGGATTCTCAGATTCCACGATTCTGTGATTTCTCCTAAATGCCAGATTTCAGAAATAGAGCAAACATTTAACCACCCGGCTTTGTTAACGCATCCTGAGACTCCTGCTCTCCCCAGAAATGAAGAGACTGGGCAATTCCCAGTGATGAGGCTCTGCTGCAGTCACTGGGGATCCTTTCTCCCACATTTAATGGGTGCCAAGTGTCACCTCCTGTCCCATCACTTTGGTCCTGCCCAGCACAGGTAAAACCAGAGAGCATTAAAACAGAGCAGGGGGGAAAAAATAGATTCTGGGCTGTCTGGGGGACAGATTAAATTTAGTACAAGAGTCGGGCAAGGAGAAAAACTGTACCAGTTGGACTGCTGATGTCTCTGCTCAATCTCTCTCATGCTGGCCATTTCTGCCTTATTCTTCCTGCAGGCATTGTTGGGAAAAGAACGAGTGACAATATTTATAAAAGGCTGAGGGGGAGGACGAGGGAAGCACCAAATGTTGATTTACTGGGGGTGGAAGAGGCAGTCCTCACATCAGAACTGATTTCAAATTGAGAGAGAGTTGTTTTAGATGGGATATTGGGAAGCAACTCCTCCTTGTGAGGGCAGTGAGGCTCTGGCACAGGTGCCCAGAGAAGCTGTGGGTGCCCCTGGATCCCTGGAATGTCCCAGGCCAGGCTGGATGGGGTTTGGAGCACCCTGGGACAGGGGGAGGTGCCCTGCCCATGTTAGGCTTGGGACAAAATGAGCTTTAAGGTCCCTTTTAACCCAAACCATCCTGAAATTCTATTTTATTAGCATCTCCCAGCGCTTCACATGTCACAGGACACAGTCCCAGGCCCCACCACCACTCAGACTACAGCACCTATTAAAAAATGTCCTAAATATGTCGCAGAGACTGGCTTGGAATGTACCAGTCAGGCTGACATCAAGGACATGCTGCTACTGCTTCCAGTCCAGGAAGCCAGGTCATTCTGGGTTCCCATAAATAGAAAGTGGCAAGCCAGGGAAAAAAAAAAAAAACACTCAAGATTCTTGTTGCAAAATTTTTCTCCTCCTGTTCTTGACTTGAAGCCAATGTAACCAAAAGATTGACCTACAAGAGCTCAGATTTCCTTCCTGTTTCTTCCCTCCCATGCCCAAGTTTCAAACTCCTGGCTGTGTTATCTGCAATCCCTGCTGGAGCTCCCTACAATGAAGCTGAACATTCTGGGGGTGAATTCTGGTAATTTCAGCACTTCCAGTCTGAGCCAGCCCAATCCCAGCACCAGCACAGGTTCCATCAGCAGGGCCTTGGCTTTTCTGCCAGCTCTCCTAGGGAAACAGCAGTTCCCAGGCTGTGCCTCTGCTCTCCCTCTCCACCAAGGATGTGTTTGAACCCTTGGCCAGTTTCAACCACATTTAAGGAAAGGACAGAAATCTCCACATCCTTAGGGAGGGTGGAAGGGAAAGCAGAGATTCCCAAAGCAGAGCTCCAGCTCTGGGCATCAGATTCAGGTTTGGGCTGCTGAGATTCTTAAATCTCATCTGGAATTGTTTCTTATTCCATTTGTTTCAGAGCAAGTCACCAGTTTGAGCTTATCCTGGAAAGGACCAAAATGATTCAAGTGGTGCTTGTTTGGTTTCTCTCTGAAATGGAGTGGATTTAGGTTGGATGTTAGGAAGGAATTTCTGGATTGGATGTATTAGGATATTGGATATTTCTGGTTGGATATTGGGAAGGAGTTCCTGGCTGGGAGGCTGAGGAGCCAGAGCAGCCGTGGCTGCCCCTGGATCCCTGGAAGTGTCCAAGGCCAGGTTGGACAGGGCTTGGAGTAGCCTGGGACAGATGAAGATGTCCCTGGGCAAGGCAGGGGTGGCACTGGATGAGCTTTGAGGTCCCTTCCAGCCCAAACCATTCCAGGGTTCTGTGATTCCATGATTCTGGGACTCACCCAAGCTCCACAGCTCCTCGTACAGAGCATTAACAGGACTCCAACCCTCGAGCCAAGACTGCAGGGTGACCCTGCTGTGCCATGTCCTGGAGGAAAGGCTTCACCTGGAAACTCACACTGAGCTTCCTGACCAAGCCTGAGCCCCCAGATCCTCACACTCAGAGAGCTCCTTCACCCTGACACCCCAAAACCTCCTCCTGATTTAATCCAGGACAAAACAGAACCCTTGAGTGTTTCCCAGTCAGAACCATCCCTGTGATCACACCCTTAGCAGGGGCAGAGCCCACCCTGGCAGCCCAGAGCTGTGATCATTCTGCTTTCTGACTCCTTCCCAAAGCCTGCAGAGAGATTTCATTTTATCATTAACTGCTAATGGCCAGCCCACACTGCAAACCCTTTATTATTCCTATTAGAGCCAGCGCAACAAGCTGAGGTGACAGACAAGGACTGGGAAAAAATAGCTAAAAGGTATCAAAAAACATACATATGCTCCAAGTTGCTGAAAAACACGTTATGGGCAGGCAGATATTTTTAGGCTGCCATAAACTGACAGGTGCCTACATTATGCTACAAGTCTTTAATCTATAAAATTGGATTTACAGCCAGTGCTTGCAGAAGAATGAATGTGCCTAACAGCCACAAAGACCCACATTCTCTGAGCACACATTTAGGGCTCCCTCAGAACTGTAAAGAAGTGTGCACGTGCTCTTTTTACATTTTCTCCAGGTTTTAATGGCCCCAGAGTAGAAGGAGCTGAGGGGGGTGTTGGGATTTTTTTATTATTGTTTTGGGTTGAGCTTTCACTTCATCAAGGCTATAACAGCAGGTAACTTTTTCCTTGGAAAGCTGGCCTGGAATCAGGCTCTTTAAATAGCAAACAGTTTACCATTAACAGAATTTCCCACTAATGACTCCAGCACGGGCTAAAGCCAGCCATTCCCAAAGGCTGCCCCAGCCAGTGCATCTGTTTTGACTGCAAAAACAAAAACTCACCAGCTGTACAGAAAGGATTTCTGCTCCAGTCTGCAAACAGAGCAGCTTATTTCACCACAAATGCTGTCAAGTCTTTGTCTGGCGGGCAGAAATCCGTCCTTGGTCGGATCTCCTCACCACTAACAAAGACATCGGGGAGCTTTGACTTATTGCAGAAAACATTTTGCTGTGTTAAATGACTTTAAATAATTATTGAGTTCGTACAACCCTGAGCACTCGATTAGTGCTTCAGGATGAGCCTCAAAACCAAGTCTGGAGTGGAACCCAGGGTTTCATACCCAGCTTCCTCGGTATTCCAGCATCCTTTAGCATGTGGATTTCTTTTTCCACACATTTCCAGCATAAATACCCACATACAACCTCTTTCAGGCCCCAAAACACATTCTTTCAACAGAGTGCTGATCCTGGCTATGTATTTGTAAATATTTCAAAGCCCAAAGAGCAGATTCCTTGTACTGACAGCAAAACAAGAGTTACTACAACAAGGACTGGGTATTTTGAACACCTCTGATCAATCTCGGGAATCCTCATGGGACAGAACACTTTAATTCACGTGGCTGCACCGATTCAATTCCTGGATTTATTTCACACTCCCAAAGAGCTTCTCCCAGTTAAAATTAACTCGTGGCCTTTCAGCTCCAGCTGATGCTTCAACCCATGGAAAGTGCTGCAGGAAAACCTCGTTCCCTTCCCTCTCCCTGCAGGCTCTGGCATGGCAGAGGGTCAGAGCTCCAGCTGCCCACGGTGGTCTCTGAGGATCCTGTGCTCCTGAGGGATCCTGCGTGCACCATTTTTCCATTTTCCCTTGGATCAGCACATTCCAATCATTCCTATTTTCTATAAGCACCACTTTGTCCTTTATCAATTTGATTTTGGTTGTAACTGAGGCCATTTTTATGGCCTCACAAGTTACTGGAAGTGAGAAAATCGTTATATTTAAAGCAGGATATGAAACATTTCTTTTATACCTTCAGCAATGTAACTTGATTTCCCATTAATAACATCTAGATTTAATGTCTTACTGGTAAGTCTGCTTCAAAATAGGGAAGCTGAGTCACTCCAAAGTTGAATAGCTTGCCTGGATAAATTCATCAAATTAGATTCCCAGCCCAGATTCCAACCACTACAATGCCCTGTCCTCCAAATGTTTCTCCAGGAAAATTCTCTCACTGCTGTTGATTAATCAACTCTGCTGGTCCTGCTCCTCAAATGCCAATGGGGAACAAAAGAAGAAATTACAAGTTCTGTAATAAACTTGGCAAACTTCTCCGTGGAATCTGTGTCTCCTGTCCGACCTTAACTGTCCCTGAACTTGAAGGACAGCAGGATTTAGTAATTTAAAAAATAAACATTTCTGCTTTAAAGTTAATCCTGCAGAAGCATCCATCTTTCCTGTCCTTTTAGGAACTGGTTACTTATCCTCCCTGAGGAAATGAGCAATAAATATCAATTGTGCAGTTCTAAGCAGTGAAAAGAAAATGTTGGTTTGGTTTTAGTAGGAGACAGGAGTAACTACAAGAGCAAATCATGAAGACAAAACAGTTCCTTATTCCATATCTGTGGAATGAAAGGGATGCATCCTTCAGAAGATTCATTTGAACACTGAAAAGAGGGAAAATAAAAACCCCCAGAGCCAAGGAGGACTCAAATCTCAGCGACATAAAGAGACTCCAGAGAGAGAAGTGAGAATCAATACCCCAATTAAGGGTGTGTAGCTCCTTTAAAATCCTACTCCTTTATTTTAAAATCCTACAGGACAACAAATGGATGGCAAAGAGAGAAAGGAATTCCTGAAATCCAAGAAGTTTCTGGCAGCCTGGCTCCTCCCAGGAGCATTCCCAAACACCAGGACACGGCTCTCAGTGTGCAGTCAGAGGTCAGCCCCAAGGAGGAGCAGGAATTCCCTCCAGGAACGGTGATGTCAGCCCCAAACACGAGATGGAAAGGATCCAGGAAACTTGCGAGCACTGCAGGAACAAACATTTCACTTGGGCACTGGCAGGGAGAGCAGCGTGGGACAGGCAGAGCAGCTCTGTGCAGGGCCAAAGCAGGGATGGCATCAGGAATTCCGGGAGCAGATCCTGCCCTGCCCGTTCCTCCTGCTGCTCCACCCAGCCCAGAGCATTTGCATCCATCAGAAATCCGGATTTTGCATCCCCTTTTGGAGCATGGAAGCATCCACACTCCCTCGCCCAGTGGCTGAGATGCCTGGACCACAGAGGAGTGGTGGGGAAACAAGGACTTCCACGGAATTCCTGTTCTCTTCCATGGAACTCCTGCTCCCTTCCATGGAATTCCTGTTCTCTTCCGTGGAATTCCTGTTCTCTTCCACGGAATTCCTGCTCCCTTCCATGGAATTCCTGCTCCTTCTATGGAACTCCTGCTCCCTTCCATGGAATTCCTGTTCTCTTCCATGGAATTCCTGCTCCCTTCCATGGAACTCCTGCTCCCTTCCACGGAATTCCTGCTCCCTTCCATGGAACTCCTGTTCTCTTCCATGGAACTCCTGCTCCCTTCCACGGAATTCCTGCTCCCTTCCATGGAACTCCTGTTCTCTTCCATGGAACTCCTGCTCCCTTCCACGGAATTCCTGTTCTCTTCCACGGAATTCCTGCTCCCTTCCATGGAATTCCTGCTCCCTGGAACACAGAACCCACCTGGTTCTGAGCCTGCCATGGTCTGATGCTCCCTTTGCACCAGAGCCAGGCTGGAAGAACCGGTTTTGGACGCCCACTGATTTCCACCTTCTGCTTTTGGAATTTTTAATGCCCACAAGAGCAGGGCTGAAGGGCTCTCCTGTGAGCAGGGAACAGCTGATCCTCAGTTCATGAAACCACAGCTCCAGCTTCCTTCACCCTATGAAAATTCCAGCTCCCCTCAGCCTCATTTCTCTCCTGTGCAATAATTTCACAGCTGCCTTAGCAATTGTTCTTTTCTGGAATTTCTGCATCAACAACTATAAATCCTTTTTTTGCTTGAACTATCCAGATATTTATGAAATATTTCTTTTTTCCCTGCAGTTCAAAGTGAAAAAAATCTGACATTTTAGCAAGCACTTGTCCATGGCTGGCCCAAGATTCAGGAGCCATCCCAGCTGGTTTGGAGAGAATGAGTTTAAATAAGTCACAGAATCATGGACTCACAGGAGGAATTGGGTTGGAAGGGACCTTAAAGCTCATCCAGTTCCATGGGCAGGGACACCTTCCACTGTCCCAGGCTGCTCCAAACCCTGTCCAACCTGGCCTTGAGCATTCCAGGGATCCAGGGGCAGCCCCAGCCTCTCTGGGCACCCTGTGCCAGGGCCTGCCCACTTGCACAGCCAAGAATTTTTCCGTAAGAAATGTCCTTCTATGCAATGGAATTCAGATGGAGAATGAGATTTGAGCCCTGATTTACAGAGCTGAAAATCAGAACAGGAAGGAGCCACGCTGGTCTGGGAAGCCCAGAGCTGCTGCTGCTGCCGCCACAGCCAAAGCTGGGAACTCACAGGATGCCACCAACTTTCCCTGCAACATTCTCACCTGCTCTTCCCTGCCAGTCACTTCCTCTTCCCTCTCCTTTATTCCTTGCTTTGCTCTTTGTTCTGCTGCCAATTATTTCCATATTTTCCTTCTGTGGGTTACTTCTCCTCCAGACACCTTGATGTCTGCGGAGCCACAAGGTTTTGCCATCCCAGATGAACCTTTCAGATAATTTCAGGTTTCCAGTAGCATTCCCCACTCCCAAGTGCACTCAGTGTGCATCAGGGTAGCTCTGGGAGATTATTCCTATGGTGTGGTGTTTGTATCCATGTGCAAGCACAGGAGTGCATGTGCACATCTATCCCAAATAAATCCTGGAGCTGAGTCCTGTGAGTGCAACCAGCTCCCAGGGACTGGAACACAGGGTTATCCAGAAGAAAGTGCTCTGTTTTTCATGGATAATGAAATTTTCTTCCCTTACCCTTCAGAATGCAATGAGTCTGTGTGGCAACACAAGCTCTTTGTGTTAAGAAAAACCATTTCTATATTTTTAGAAGAGTGGCCTTCAATAGTGCATTATCTCCATTGCAACGATTTTCTAACCAGAAAACCTCTTCTGAGTCATAATAAAACACATTTATGCAGCACTCGGAGCAAATTGGCCCAAAACTCCCTGAACAATGAGCACCAATCTTGAATTTAAGGGGGGAAGAGGACCTGGTAACAAGTTCCATCCTAGCTCAAGAGCAAACTGAATATAAAACTGGTGTCTTCGCAATTTCAGGGGAAGTGTTGCCCTTCTGCAGGGCTGAGAGCTTCACACTGTGCTGAGAATAAACTTGCAGACAGCAATGACAGCTGTGGGAAGGATGCCATGGAGGAAAATGTTCCAACCTTCCTCACAGCTGACAACAGGAGCAGTCACCCCCCAGAGCATCGCCCTGCTCAGGTACAGGGCCTCAGGCAAGGCTGGGGCTTGGGAGCAAAACAAAGCCAAGGTTGTTAAAGAGAAGCCAGAGGAAGGGTGCTCAAAAATCAGATTGAACTGAGGAATTATCAAATTCTACATTGAGGTAATTTGCTGAATCCATAGCAGGCTTGTATCTCGCCAGGGAGAATGGGGAGATTCAAAGTGATCTCTAGGAATGATGGAAAAAATCAAGAGGAAGGGGATGAATGTATTTTAGGCATCTCCTGTCCCCATCATTGATAAATGGCAAATATCTACACTGAGTCATGGTGTTGGAACTAAAAAAATAAAAATTAGCATATAGGATCCATAATTGTTGGTGTCCCTTCCCTGGGCCAGGCTGGATGGGGTCTGGAGCAGCCTGGTTCAGTGCCCATGGGAAGGGGTGGAATGGGATGAGCTTTAAGCTTCAAAATCCATCCCAAACCATTCTGGGATTCTGTGATAAACTTTTTACTAATTTCCTTAAAATCATGTTATAGATACTGCCCTGTGACAGCCCCTGGGACTCCTTCTCACCATCCAATTTGGAAGTTGCTGGTTTGTAATGAGATCAGAGACAGAAAGGGAAGAAAGCCCAGTTTGGAATTCCTGGTTTGTGTATCATTATTTGGATAGAAGGGCTTGAAGAGGCAGAAAACACCCCAGAAGGTGTGGCAGGAAGTTGTGGCCTGGTGCAGGAGAAAGTTCCTTGTCAAACCCTGAGTCTTTGGAGATTCCCAGATAAAAGCACTGGAACCCAAGCCCCATCCATGAGAACAGGAGCTCTCTGTCGTGCAAGTTCAGATGTTTTGGACTGAAGCCACACAACCTGGGGAGAACGTTCCCCTCTCTCGTGGCTTTGGGGTCTCCCGGACAGCTGCCAGCCTCCTGCAGGATCCCGTCCCTCTCCATGGGACGGGAAGCAATCCAAGCAGAAAAGCTGTTGTTTTACCACAGACCACACTGCAGCCCCCTCTGCCCACACCTCCCATCCAAGGGCACAGCAGGGTTTGCGTACAGAGCAGGGAATTCCTTCTCCCATCCTGGATCCAGCCTCTGCTCCCCTTCTGGGCCTGGAGGCTGCTCCAGAGGGGTTGGATTAAGCCCTTTTCTGACCCAGAGATGGGGCAACTGAGAGGTGTTTTAAAAACTTTGATTCCATTTTCAGTCTCACATGAAGGGTGACATCACACAGATGTTATAATTCACACCATCACAATCAGAGGCTGACTATGTAAACCTTCATCAAACTTTAAGAATTCTCTCCAGATCCATGTCCCACACAGAGGCTCATTTAGGATCTGGGCATAAACATCCCAGGCTTTGCAGAAGCACAGCAGTGCAGGTGTGGTGGTGCCCTGGGTGCCTTGGTTTACCTTCCATGGGGTGATGCCAACTGCCCTGGCACTCTCCCTTCCCCTGCCTCCTCTCAGGAGCACGGTGGGTGAAGGAATGGCTGGAATGTGTTTGGTGGAGCAGAGTTTTCTGCTCTGCAATCACTTGCTGCTTCCTGGGACAAAAAAAAAAAAAACAAAAAACCAACCAAACAAACAAACAAACAAAAACCAAAAAGAAAACAAAACAAAAAAACAACCAAAAAAGCAAACAAACAAAAAAAACCAACAAAAACCCACCAAAAAAAATCAACAGAAAAAAAACAAACACAAAACAAACAAACAAAACAAACAAACAAACAAACAAACACCAAAACCCAGGCTTCTTTTAATATCCCCCATTCAAAATCTAGCTCAGCCTCCATTTTCTTGGGATAAAAGAATCTTTTCTTAATGGGAATTATGCAACTAAAAACACTCCTAATTCGTTTTTCCCATTCATTTGCTCCCTGCTACACTCCAGCATGCAGGTCTCCATATCTCCCCCCATGATCTATTCCTGCGTGCCTGCTCTGCAGAACAAAGAGATGGAAATTGTGGAGCCAGTTCTCCAAGCCCGGCTCTGTCACAGCCACATGAAGAGGCACCAGCAGAACGGGATCCACCAGGAGCAGCCTCAGCATGAGGGAGTTCCCTCACCGGGCTGTCCCTGAGCCAATGGAGCAGCTCTGCAAAGCTTCTCTCTTGGAACCAGGGCAGGAGGAGCTCCAAGATATTCCTGCTCTTTCCAGAGGCAGGAATGAGCCCTTCTGGCTCCCACAGCTCTGCCTCAGCAAGATCCAAAATCCAACAGAATCACAGAATGGCTTGGCTTGGAAAGGACCTTCAGAGGACCTTCAGTTGGACCTTCAGTTGGACCTTCAGAGGTGCAGCTCCAATTTCCAGGTTGGAGGCATCTCTTCTCACTGGATAAGCAACACAAACCCAGCTTAGGCTCCGTTGGTGCCACCAAAATCCTCACAAAAATCAGAATATTTCCAAGTTGGGACTGTTGTTCCTCAAAAAGAAGAAGCATATTTTGTAGGGTAAAAAAGCCTTCTGTTCTCCTTTCCCGTCCTTTTCCCTTCTCTCTGTCAATACAACCTGTTTTCTGCTGTGTCTTCTGATCCCTAATTACAATTAATACAAGATTTTTTCATTGTGGTAGCAGATAAATCTCTGTATCTGGTGCAACCCAAGAGCAGCTGCCCTCAGCTGTTTAACCCTTTGGGCTCCCATAGCTCTGCACCCTCTGACCCAATGAGATCCAAGATCCAACAGAATCATGGAATGGTTTGGCTTGGGAGGGACCTCCAGCTGCAATTTCCAGGTTGGAGGCATCTCTTCTCCTCACTGGATAAACAAAACAAATCCAGCCTGGGCTCTGTTGGTGCCACCAAAACCTTCACAAAAAATCAGAATATTTCCAAGTTGGGACTGTTGTTCCTCAAAAAGAAGGAGCATATTTTGTAGGGTAAAAAACCCCTTCTGTTCTGCTACAGTTAATACAAGATTTTTTCATTCTGGTAGCAGCTAAATCTCTGTATCTGGTGCAACCCAAGAGCAGCTGCCCTCAGCTGTTTAAGTTTAAACCCCAGTTTCTCATTGCAAGCTTCCCAGTTGCTCCATATCCAGCATTTTCCTCCCCGAGCTGACATCTGAAATTCGTCCCTGGTTTACGAGGCTCCAGCAGGCATTTTTAGATGTATTCCTTAAATGTCACTTACAGAGGTTACTGCCTTGGAATATCTAAAAGCAACTGCAGCTGTATCTCCCTAAAAAAAGAAAACGAGTTCCATTTATATTGTATTCACGACACCAGAACCAAAAGCATCCGTGGATTCCAAATTATTGAAGGATGTGCCTATTTTTGGTCCCACTATAATTGTGAGGAAAATAACCAACCCCCCCACAAAAAAAAAGGAAAAAAAAAGTGACATATTTCATAACAAGCAGTAGGGTTTGAAACTCCCATCCTGTTTCTTGTTGATATTTCAGCAGGATTTTTCAAAGCACAAAGATATTGGAGAATCATGGAATGATTGAGGTTGGAAAAGATCTCCAAGATCATCCAGCCCAAGCTGTGGCCAGTCCCCACCTTGTCCCCAGCCCAGAGCACTGAGTGCCACATCCAGGAATTCCTTGGACATCCAGGCATCCCTCAGAGTTTTTACATCCACTGTACCTTTATAAATTCAGATTATTTTGGAAAATTAATCTCAATAATAAAACTCCAATTTAAATCTTTGCCTGTTGGGCACTCAGTTTCCCTCTAATTCAGGGTAAAGATAAAATAATTTGAATTCTACAGCCACCACTTGGGATTTAGATCAGCACTTTTCTATCCTTCATGGAACCTCATCTATTTCAAACCAAGTTGGTCCAAAATATTGGATGTTTTTTTTTTTTTCACATTCCACAACAATCTGGGGTGATTTTACTATTTGGATTCTAAGGCTGATTTTAGTATTTAATCTTATTCATTTTTGATACTACTGTATTTCAGAAAAAGGACCATTTATAGACAAAAAACCAATTTTTCCCAAGATCATGTGTGATTTCCACATCCAACGATTTTTCTCATGCCAATATTTGTCCAGTCAAGTGTTGAAATATAATTTTAAACCCAGTACCATGCCCAGCTCCCATGGTGGTAACAACACAGCGCTTGGCCAGGAAAGCAGGAAAAATGGGAAACTTCCCAAAGGAAAGTAAGGGAATTTCCTGGGAGAGGAGTGGAACAAGAGCATTTCCAATGAGTGACCAAGGCTCTGGGAGCACCCAGCAAAGGCACACACAGAGATACAGAGAAAAGGAGTGTTAAATAATGGGAATATTAAAGCTTTGCTGGGCTGAGGGAGAGGATTCCAGGATGTTTGGGGTGGTCCTAAGGGCAGAACCTGGCCTTGACATGGGATGTGGCTTTGGGATGTCTGCTGGATATTCCTGTTACACATTCTGAAGGAAATCTGTGGGATTTTCACTCACCTCCTGCTTAATGCTGAATTGTTGATTCGATTTTTTTTTCTGCCTTAGAGATGGGGTAACTCAGAGGTGTTTTAAAAACTCCTATTCCGTTTTCAGTCTCACGAGAAGGGTGAGACAATACAGATGTTAGAATTCACACCATCACAATCAACTATTTCTTAATTATGAGCCAAATATTTCCTAATTACAATACATTATAAGTGCTTCTTGGCCTATCAGCTTCAGCCACACTATGCTGTAAATGCCTTAAAACCAATCATCTAAAATTACCCCTCGTGGCTCCTACTACAATGCATCTTTCATAGTTCCATTCCTCCAAAGTATCTAGTCCTGTTCACATTTGTAGAATTTTTAGAATTTGTAGAATTTGTAGAATTAGTACAATTTGTAGAGTTTTTGGAATTTGTAGAATCTGTAGAATTCACCGCAAATCCATTTCCCACACTGAATGAATGAGCTCTAATTGAGCTAATTCTGGGATGAGGCAGGAGGTGAAGTCTGACCTCGCTGAGAATTTCGCTGCAGACAGGGATGGGAGATGAGGAAAGGAGTGGAGGAGCAGCAGAATTAGGGATTAACAAACTGCCCAACATTGCACCTACAGCACACAGGAGGCCCTGGCATCTCCTCAGCACCAGCATCAGGGGACAACCCAAGCTGGGAGGAGAATCCCAGTCCAACCTTCCTCTCCAAAACCCACCCCAACTTCCTCAGAGTTAAAACCAGCCATGCCCTGAAAACCTCCAAGGCACCACCCCAACACTTCTGAGCAACTCTTCCCCAGCTTGGCTGTCTAATGAGGCAGAGGGATATTTTTAAATGCCCATGACACCATTAGCCAAGTTTAGCTTGGCTTTGGGTAAATAAACAGAACAAGCAAATCATTTGCAATGAGTTAATAGACAGATCCCCGAACGCACGGGAACACCACCTACGGATCCATAGAGCATATGGAACTTGTTGGGAGAGGAGATTGCATCTCCATCCTCCACAACAACAGTCAATAGCAGCTATAAATACCCCGGGGTTTGTCACATATTTGGGTTTTTTTGTCATTTGGAAGGTGGGAGAGCCCAAACAAGTGTGGCTGCAGCGGGGAAGTCGCTGCTCGCCGCGATTTCCAGGCACAATTATGCAGATTTGTTCACACAGCCTGCACAGATTTCTCACTGCTGCCCCTGACCCCAGCTCGGATAATCTATATTTTAGCGCTGCAAACCAGACTGGGAGGCTTTTTCTTGCTGACTGTGCTGAAAATCCAGCTCCAGGCTGCTCACAAATAGCTTTTAGTTGCTGTGAAGTCCCCCCCAACTCTTCCATAAAGACAACAGCCAACAAACTCAGGGCTCTGGGAGGAGCAGGAGACACAGATTCCTCCACTGGACATTGAAATAGTGGAATAATGGTGGCAATAAACTGTCAGCAACTACAAGACAGATAAATAAAGGGGCTTTGATTTTCCTCTTGCAGCTCCAGCTCCCATCCCAAGCAGGTGGCAGCTCCTACTCACAGTGCCCTGCACACACGAGCAGCTACTCAAAGGTTCAGCTCCCCATGGAATTCTCTTTGCTCTGGCCTTTAATGTCCTTTTTGTACCTGCACTCACCCCCACTGCCCACTTAACAACCTTACTCCTTCTTTTGATATTTATATTTCAATATATTTCCTCCCACAGTTCCACAGGGCAGGCCCCACGCTCTGGTTTTTAGAAGCTTGGTTTACAAACAGCAATTTTTGCTACAAACAATGAGAAAAAAAGGAGAAAATCAGGTAGATTTGGCGGGAACATTTTTGGCAGTGCTTCTGCAGTGATCACATTCCACAGCACACAGCCTCTTACACCAACCTAGCCCGAAAGTCCTGCAGGGTATTTTCCTCCATAAATCCAATTAGTATTAATTGGAGCCACATCCACGTTTTGAAAGAGAAACACAGGCTAAGAAGTGCCTGATCAGAGTGGGATTAGTCACCTATCCCAGGCACCAAAATGTGATAAACACCGGGCAGAATTCCATGCTGAGATTATTCCCTGCTCAATTCCCCATGCTCCAGGGATGAGAGCCATCAGAAGTTGCTCTTGCCCTTGAAATGATCTCTTTACAGAAAAACTTTCCTCAGTCATCATCAGATTTTCTTGTCATTTCTCTAATCAGCACATGCTGCTGGAAAACTAATTTGGGGGAAAATACATATATATATCCACAGACATTAAAATCCACCTGCTGACTATATATAGATATACTTAACATTTCAAAGTAAATGATACAGCCACACAGAAGAATCTCTTCATGGCTTTCAGACCCTTTTTGCTAATAAATCACTAATTCCCAAACTTTATTCATGAAAAACAGAAGGGGAGAGAAAATGAGTCTGGTTTATTTTAGGAAATGCAAAGGGAAGGATGTAACAATGGCTCTGGGATGTCTCCTTGTATTTCCAGAAGGATTTAAATCAGGATTTGTTGGAAAATATTCCAGTACAGTTTGAAACTGGGCTTTGTGGAAGTGGCTGGTGTGAACTAATAATAATTTTGGATTTTTTTTAAGTTGATTGTTGTTAGAAAATTCTTCACAGGGCAGGTAAACCCGGTATCCAAAACATTGGGCGTTTATTTTTAAACACTGAGAGGACAAAACAATATGGAAAAAAAAAACTAAAATACCTACATTGATGTCCCTTCTTAAAAATGAGATTCAGAAATTAGTCCAGAGACCTTAAGTGAAGTTAAAAATTAAAAGAAGTAACAGAAACTACTTAGTTTAACAGAAATCAGTTAACTGTAATTATATATTTTATATATATACATAGGATAAACATGTGATAAAGATGGAGAACAGGAATTTTTTCACAAACCATAAAACAAGAGGAAATCTAGGAAAAAAAGAACCTGGAAAAAGTCAGTTCCAACTACAACCTACTGATGGGAAATTCCTGAGCAGCAGAAAGCTAAAGATGGCAAATCCTGAATTTTAAGGAATTTCTTGCTCAACCTTCAGAGAGAAAACCCAAAGAGGCCCTAAATGTAAGTGCTAAATGCAGAGTCATCCTGAGATTGTCAGGGACTGCAATAAATAGATTTTCACACCTATTTTGAACCCCACATCCAAAGGTTCTGTGACAATAACAAAACCCTATAAAACTCCCCCTCCTTCCAAGCGGTGCCACAAACAAAAGGGAGACAAAGAATTCTGGGGAGAAGCATTACAGCATTTTTATTTCTCGTGAGAAAGAGGAAAACTGACTCCAAACTCATTTTAAATGAATTTTTCAAGGCACAGGACTCTTCCCAAAACTTTCTGTCCAGGTAGAATCAGCAATTCCTCCTAGCAAAGAATTTCTCAACCAAAAATCTTTTCTCAAGAAGTGTTTAAGGGAGGGTAGGAACAGAGAGAGAAATTTATTTTTAAAACTAAAACCTACTCCTAAACACAGGGAGAGTTTCAGACCCAGATTTTATAGCAGAGTTGAACTAAAAATTCTGGAAGTTTATAATGGAAATGCTGACAGACCCTAAAATACAGCGACACCAGTGTGTGTCACTATAACAAAGTGGCATTTAGGACTTTTTTTATTTTTTTCTTTTGCTAGACTTTGATTCCTGCAAAGGTCACATTTGAATAAAACTATCAGTAAACCTCATTAAAAGTATCAGCTCTGCCAGAAAGGCCTTCTTTTTATTATTTCTTTATTTTTTAACCTAACTCGCACAATTTTAAAGAACAAATTGTTTTTCCTCCAGTTTTTTCTCCTGCATCACTCTTGATGGAGAGCCACGAAGGGCAGAGGAGGATGCAGGAATTCCCTGGAGCTGAATTCCCAGAGGATGAACAAATTGGTTTTTCTCCATTTTTTTTCTCCAATTATAGAAGAAATTGTTTTTTCTTCCATTTTTTTCTCCTGCATCACTCTGGATGGAGAGCCACGAAGGAGAGGAGGATGCAGGATTTCCCTGGAGCTGAATTCCCAGGGGATGGAGCACAGAGCCAGGCAAACCCTCTTGGCTCTGGCCCAAGCCTCTTTTCTCCCTGATTATATCCCCATGGGGTGCTTAGGGAGCTTAAACACTGCATGGGATTTTCCAGCAGAAGAAAGGAGTGCCAGAGGGCCCACAACCAAAATTCACCATCAGCCTTGCACTAAAAGGGAGCAGATTCCAGGGCACACACACACCTGCCTTCCTTTGCCTCGCTGCCTTCCCACCAGAATTCCATTTATGACGGAGAAATTACTGAGAGTTTGTTTTAACCATTGGAAGGGCTGGAAGTTCTGCTTAAAATTCAGTTTGTTGAGCGCTCTCCGCTGGAAAATCCAGCAGAATTTATGATTGAAAATTTAGAATTTGAAATTGTGAATTTAGGGTTTGAAATTTAGGATTCAGAATTGCAAATCCAGGCATTAGGACACGAGCAGGGTTCCTTCTCCCAAGAGGTTTTTAATACTTTGAGATTTAACACAGATTTAAAGGTGGTGATGTGGGACTGCTGAAATGAACACCTGATTTAGGATGTTCAGGGATAAACCCACAGCCCTCAGCTCCCTCACCAGCCAAAGGAGAAGACAAATATCAGGGAATGATTCCCAGGTGCTGGATGGAATATCCCAGAGCTTCAGAGGAGTTAAAAACCAACCAAAAAAAATAATAAAATCACACTTATAAAACTACTGCTACAAATTCTGGTGACTGTTTGGCTTCCTCTACTTCTTCTAAGGACTTAATATCTAATACCAGTTTAAAATATCCTGTTTTCATGCTGGGAATTATGGAAGCTGCAGCAAGGACAGGCACAAAATGCATCTCCTCTTACCAGTGCTCCATGTGCCACTTCCACAGCACATTCTGCCAAGTGGGAAAGCTGGAAGCGAAGGATTCACAAATGCAAAAGTACAGTATTTATGGGTCAGGGTGGAAAATAAATCCTACCTATGTATGTTGAACTCAAATTTGCTGAGTACAACATTCTTAGAAAGTGGAGTAGAGTAATTTTTAATTTTGTATAAATTACCTGAATCCAAAACGAAATGTCTGTCCTTATCTGGCTTTTATTGCAATTATCAGCAGTTCCCATCCCTGGCAGTGCCCAAGGCTGGGCTGGACAGGGCATGGACAGCCTGGGATAGGGAAAGGTGTCCCTGCCATGGCAGGGGTGGCATTGGATGATCTTTAAGGTCCCTTCCAGCCCAAACCATCCCAGGATTGTGGCATTCCATTTTCCCACGATTCTGTCCCCCCCAGAAGTGCCCCCCTAAAAGATCATTTTAGACTTTGCACATGGCAGCTCACTGTGCAAATCCTTGGCTCTGTGGGGTGTGAGGAGCTCAGGAAAGGCTCCCAGGAAGAGACATCAGAGATCACAAGTCTCCCAAGACAAACCCAAAGTCATGGGACGATCCATTTGATTAATGAAGGAGCACATGGAGGCTCTGCTTCCCACATCAGTGGCTGCTGCTGGTTTTGCAGATCCTGCAGGGTCCTTTTGTCCTTCCCTGCTGTCCCCAGGCAGGGATTGCTCCATGCTGGGCTCTCACCCACTTCCTCTGCCACGGGGAGCTGCTTTTTCCACACTCCCCAAGGGAATGCTGCTGACCAAATCAAAGGGACAGCTTCCTCCTGCTGCCTCTGTCTGCCCTCTGCCACCACCACACAGGGGTGAGAGGTGGAGGCACTGCAGGACCAAGGGTTCCTGATGGCATCAGAGCAGCCCCAGAGAGCTCCGCGGGCAGAGCCAGGAGACTCCTGTGGTCACTGGGAAATCAGGAGCTCACTGGTGATACTCACACTCTGCTAAAACGAGGGTCACAAATCACCAGCAGTCCACAAGCCCCATATGGACAATTCTCCCCCACTGTGGTACAGCTGGACGAAGAGGAGGATGCTCCATCCCTGGAAGTGGCCAAGGCCAGGCTGGACAGGGCTTGGAGCAGCCTGGGACAGTGGGAGATGTTCCTGCCATGGCAGGGGTGGGATGGGATGGGCTTTAAGGTCCCTTCCTGATGCCTCAGGATTGATCATTTATATTTTTCAGGCTCTGTGCTGCTTTAGTGTGCAGCTCTGAGCTTCACATTCAGTGTTGCTGAGCTCTGTGCACAGAGCAGGGAGACAAAACAATTCCTGCTCCAGCTGGGCACCAAGGACAAATGACCCAAATCTCAACCCAGGAGCACAAACCCCGTGGGCTGGAGAGAGAAAAACAAGCAGGGTGGGACTGCCTGGGCTAAAGCTGGAATGGGACAATGAAGTGCAAGGTGCAAATGGAGCAGAACTGATCCCAGGGAGAGACCCCGGGAGCGCTCGTGCATTTTGGGGCCATTTTGGTTCATCTTGGGTGCAGCCCTGGCTGGGCTCTGGTGCTGCCCAAGGTGCATCCATGGAGGAGATCCTTTGGATAAATCCCTGCTTTATTCTGGAACTCTGTCCAGCCTCTGCTCTAAGGTAACCTTGACAAGGCACCAATCCAACCCAAACCAGTCTGGGATTTTGGGATCCCATCTCATTCCCTTCAGTGGCTACAGTCTACTCAGTACTGGTGGGGTTTTTTAACCCCCCAGATTTATGTTTAAGTTCAGCACTATTTCTAAATTTCATCTGCTGGATCTGCAAGTCATTTAAAGATAAAGATAATTAACAGTGTTCCCAGCACACGTATCCTTTGCTTCACATAAACTTTCTGCATGTATTTTTTCCCCCTAATGTCTCTTAAAAGTTCTCTTTCACAGGTGGATTCCATCTGCATTAGGTTATTTTTTCTTTAATGTTTTTAATTAATAAGCACTTGTCCACAAGCTGAGTGTCCTCATTTTGTTATTTCTTGCTTTTCTTTCCATCTGTACGATTTCCTGCTCACTTTCTGCCTCTCCCGTGCTAATTACTGAGAGCTGGTAATCAACTTTGGGGTTGGTGCTGGTCGAGACAGAGGGAGCAGAGTCAGCATTCCCGACCTGGAGCCATCAATAAATCTGGGAGAGGAGGCAACTGAGACCAGCTCAGGGCTTCCAGATAAGATGTCTCACGTTGTACTGGGATGAGATGCAGAAATCCCACAGTGACACATCCCAGAAGCTCCGCCAGGATTCCTCCCTGGAGCTCCACAAGTGCCATGCCAGGACAGAGTGCTCCTGACAGGGACACTCCTGGAGAACCAGGGAATTGTGGAATGGTTTGGAAAGTGCCTTAAAGATTTTATTGTCCCACCTTTCCCATGGGCAGGGACACCTTCCTCCATCCCAGCTGCTCCAAGCCTTGTCCAACCTGGCCTTGGACATTCCAGGGATCCAGCCCCAGCTGCTCTGGGAATTCCAGCCCAGCCAGGAATTCCCAATTCCCAATATCCCACCTAAACCTCCCGTCTTTCAGTTTGCCTCCCTTCCCCACATACCCAGCACCCATGCTTTGGGTTTCCCTGCTTTCCCAAGCGCAGATAATCGCTGACATCCCATAATCCCTCCCACTCCCCCAAGTGGAACTCAGCTATTCCATTAAAAGTGCACATCCTTGTAAATGTTTCCGGATTGCTGCTGCAAGGGAGCTTTTAATAAATCCACTCCCAATAGCTGTGAATGCTAATAGAAATAATCAATTCAGCACTTAACACTTCAATCACAAGACGTATTTTTAGCCTATTACTGATAGCCATGTTATAAAAACAGAAGTCTGTTCTGTTCCCTGCTTTTCTGCTAGAAACAGTGCCAGAAACAAGCAAAGAATATTTAAGCTTTTTTCCACTTATTTACTTGCTGTGTCTCAGGCTAAAATAATAACACAGAAGCTCCACTTTGGCTGCACTGTTGTCTTGGTGAGTGTTTAGAACTTCAAGCTGGCAACAAGGTAAATATTTAGTGATTACTTGGATTCTCTTCAGCAGTCATATCCTCTGAATTTAATTTTTTGGGTGATATTTTAAACCATTTCAAATCCAGATTGAAGTTTTAATCCCTCATGTCTCACTATTTTTTGTTTTGTTTTGTTTTGTTTTCCTTCTTGGAAAATTTGTTTTCTGGAGGTTTCTTAACTCATTTTTTTTTTCACACATAAATACATATGTGAATATGTCATTTAAATTAGGAGAGCGCTTGATATTCAGGGCATCTCAATTGCCTTGCTGAAGGAAATGAGTCTTGCAGGAACCATTGGTTCTCTCTGCAGCCCCATCCACATCTTGATTCCAGCCATGAATTAATGACAAACATGTGCCTTGCTGCACTGCAGTCAGGCAGATCTGGACAACCCACAGTTTGTCCAAGCACAGAGCTCAAGGAAGTCTGGGATGTTCAAGTTTCATGTAAGGATTTTAAACGGATTTGGCAGTGCCTGGAATGAGTTCCCACTGATTTGAGATGTCTTCATGCCAAACTAATGGTCCAGCTGAACAAGGCACACCCAGCCCCCTGAGCAGAGTGGAAACTGAGAAGCTCAGGGAGCAAAACCTCCCTAGGAAGGAGCAAATCCTACAGTCAGAACTGCAGTTCCAATGAAGCCCAGTTATCCAAGCACGATGAAAAGCAATTCACACTTTTGGTTTGAAATTTGAAACCACCAGAAAAATGCAAACGATCACTTTTATTCAAATTTGGCTTTTCTTGAAGAGGACTGAAAAAGAGATGGAGAAGGACTTTTTAGATGGGCAGATAGAGACAGGACAAGGGGGAATGGGATCAGACTTGAATATTGGGAAGGAATTTTTGGCTGTGAGGGTGGGAAGGGGCTGGAATGGAATTCCCAGAGCAGCTGTGGCTGCCCCTGGGTCCCTGGCAGTGCCCAGGGCCAGGCTGGGATGGTGGAAGGTGTCCCTGCCATGGCAGGGGTGGGATGGGATGAGATCTGGGGTCCCTGCAGACCCAGCCTTGTCTGTGGCTCCATGAGTGATCAGAAGTTCCATGGCATCACTTTTGTCATGTTCTCCTTGCACAGGGAGCCCAGCCCCTCCTGAGGCAGGGACACCCTCCATGTGCACTGGGATGGAGGCCAAAACCCAGAGCCTTTGGAGAAAGAACCAGGATTAATTATTCCAGGGATGCTGCCTTCCTCATCTCTGATGCATTTGTATTGATTACTCTGAATGAACATCTACAAACAACTGATGCCCAGATTTTAACCACCAATAAACGCAACTGCGGGGGGAAATAAATTTAAACAACCTCCAGCTAGAAAAAAATCCTTTTTTTAAAATTTTTTTAAAAATTATTTTTTTTAAATTTGTGCTGAAGCAATAGCTGTGAGCGCAGCAGAAGGCCCAGAGCTTGTGAGGCTGAATTACACCCAAGGCACAAATGCATTGCCACTCTCGCCGTGCCTGGTGGCGTCAGGAGTCTGAGTCAGAGCCCTTAAGTGCAGAGAGGTCAATGCCAGCCCCCACCAGAACGTTCAGCCACTCTCCCAGACATTTTAATGTATCTATTAAATTTCTGCTTTATTAACCTTAGCTCAAAGCCCGCAGTAATAACCCCACATCAATTAAAGCGGTTCCACAATTCCTAGACAAAGTTGAGCAGGAGGAAAGAAGGGGAGGGGGGAAAGAAAAAAAAGAAAAATGAGGGAATGCATTTGCTTCTTTTCCAGTCTGAGCAAGGGATGAGGAGAGTGGGATTGACATTTCTTCCTTTGGGAATGCAGGGATTGAAGCTGCAGGGTGATGTTTGCCCTGTCCTACTCCCAGCAAACGTCACCTGAGGAAACACTTCAGGAAATATCCTTAATTCCTGCCACAGGCAGCCCCACTCCAGCCTGGCAATAACCCCACATGCCAAAATTCCTGAGCAAATCATGGAGTGAGGGACAGTGAGGGACAACGAGGGACAACGAGGGAGAACAAGGGGCATTTCCTGTGGTTAAACCCAGAAAACTCTGCCCAGCCCAGGTTTGTCCCTTTGGGCTCATAGGAGGGGTTGCACCATTGCTCTTTTCCCAACCTGGAGATGAAACTGGAGATGATTTTAGGAGGAGGAAAGAGAAAAGGGGATTTTTGTTGGGAGGCCTTTGGGGGCAGTGATGGGAAGATGTCCATGAAAGTTAAAAAATTACTAAAATCTACTAAATCTACTAATCTCACTGAACTTATTAAAATCATCTTTTTATTTATTTTGTCAAAATGAAATTTTATTTCATTTCCAGATTGGGAAAAAGGCAGCAGCACAAGGCAGGTATTGATCAGCAGCAATGATCTGGTATTGATCAGCAGCACTGGGTCTCTGCTCATTGAGGTTTTCCTCTCTCCCGTCCCCACACCAGGAGCAGCTCCAGCCTAACTCTGGTGGATTTTCACCCACTGAATCCCCAATTCCACACTTTTCCATGCCCCAATCCCACATTTTTCCATGCCCCAATTCCACACTTTTCCATGCCCCAATCCCACACTTTTGCTGCTGGTTGGAGCCAAAGGCCCAGCCCAGGGCTGAAGGGCTGAGCTGGGCAGAGCCACATTCCCAGCTTGTCCCAGAAGAACAGAGCTGCTGGAGGATCTCAGCCTGCTTAAACCCTTTAAAAAAGGGGTTTTCTCTAGGGAAAACCTTCCACAAAGGGTGAAAAGTCAACAAAATGAACATTTTCTTCTTGTCTTGGGCTGATGAAAATACCATCCCAAATTAAAAATATACCAGGAACAGGGAATTGAGGAGGATCAAACTCCCATTTGACACAAAAGTCTGGGGATGTTTCTTCTCCTCTTCACTTTTTTTCCATGAAAATATCACCTTTTGCAATTGCTACTCTGGCTAAAATAGAATTTGGACCTGAAAACTCTTTATCAATGGATTATAAATAATTTGTCCTGTCAAATTATTATAATTATCCTTTGAGCATGAGATTTACTCAACAGAACGTTGAAAAAAAAAAAATCACTCTGCTCCTGAATATTTTCCTCCCAGAATCACAGAACCAGAGAATTCTTGATTAATTTGGGTTGGAAGGGATCTTTAAAGCTCAGCCCATTCCAACCCCTGCCATGGAGCACATGAAGGGGAAAAGGGATTAAAGGACAAGAGTTTGAGATGGACAATACTCCATCCATGAACCTGCAGAGAGGCCCTGAGATGTTGAAATGTTGCCCTTCCCAATAAAATTGCAGTTTAATACCTGGACCATCTGGAATTATTTATTTAGGCATCGTATTTGTTGCTGTTGCTATTTAAAGAACCTCTCTGTAAATTCAGGAAATGCTGTGCATATGCAAAGGTCCCCTAAAAACATAAGGAAATCACTTTCCAGGTTTCTGGGAAGCTTTCCTGCTGATTTCCAGCCCCAGAGGAGCACTGGAGTTCTGTTTCACCCAATTCTTTTGCCAACAGTCAATATCCCATTCTCTGTGACTTGTCCAATAAGTCCAGCATGGTTTCATAAGTGATTTACAAACTGACAGAGGCAGTGCAAGGGAGATTTGGGTTTACTTGGAATTATTGCATAACCAGGTCTGAAAAATGAAGAGCTTTTCAATAATTTTGTGTAAAGGAGGTACTTCCAAGAATAAATGTGAAAAATCAGAAATGTGGTAGGGGATGGTAACTCTGGGGACCTCTTTCAGCTCTGGAAGGGACTTTATGGACCATTTAAATGCATCTGTTTGCTGGACAAGTACTCAAAGAAAGAGTAAAAAATACTCAAAAAACTAGAAAATTCCTGAAGTAAATGCAAAAATAAATTATGCCATGTATGACACAAAAACTTGGCTAAAATATTTCTCAGTACTCCTCTGGTCAAACTCCTTCTCCCTCTCACGCACTGAATTTAATCGTGAGTTAAAAATAAGATATGGAGATTCTCAAGCTACAATTTTAATTTTTCCTTAAAATCACTGGGAGAAAAGACTCTGATTTAAGAGGCAATAGAGTTCTTGTGTTCTACTCCATGGTCAGCAGGAACTCGGGCTCTGTGCAGCAGAAAACAATTCCTGACCTTAGAGAGATGCATTAAAAACACAAACTCCTCCAGAGAACGCTCAGCCAAAGACCAAACCCTAATTTGAGGAGCTATTAAAAACTAAATCAAATTCAAAAAAAATCCTAGTGCTATCACTACATACCTGAGCCAAAAGCACAGATGACAAAAAAACCCACCACTTTTTTTTTGTTTTAAATTAACAAGTGAATCAGAAACAGTCAGACTCAGCACTCTAATTTCCTCATTTCCTATAATTAACTGAGCTTTCAACACCTCTTCTAATTTACTGATGATTATCTTTTTATTCACCAATCTAGATTAGAACATAACTGACATTCTTTGCTACCCACTGGCTCAGATGTTCTCATCTTTCTGCCTCAAAAGATAACAAGGAGCTGTTCCTTGGTGGGTTTATTTTCCTTCCCTTCTCCCATTCCAGATGTCCACACACCTCCTGAACACCAGAAATCCTCCAAAACCCCCAAAAGTTGCTTTTTTCTGATCATTACACATTGATTTTTCCCAGAATCAGCTCTTTCCTCATCTCCATCTAAATCAGATTTAATTTTGCAGAGGGGTTTGATCAACCTGTTGCTCCTCTCTCCTGCACTAATGGAGCAAATTTTTCATGCTTTGACACAGCAATTTATAAATCTACTACAAAAAATGCATCATGGCACCAGGACTGGGGTTATCCAGGTAATTCCCACAGCTCTTATTGATGGGAAGAGTGGGGAAAAGAATAAAAACATTGTGGGAATCAGAAAAATAGAAACCTTCACAAACTCAAAAAAGTTTAATTTACAGCTTTAGAAGAAATCTAGATTAATATAAAAACATAATACACAAACATTGAACAAAAAAAAAATTGTAAACTTATTTTTCTATAATTATAAGTAAAAATATACCTTAAGTAAGAAAGTGGATTAGATAAAAAGGTAAAGAATTTTATAATGTAGTAATATAATAATGTAATTATATAGGATAAACAAAGAGTTTAAATGTTATAATAAAAGTGTACGTGTGACAACACATTAGACAAATATGTCCACATTACAGTAAAAATAAGTCAAAAAAACCAAAATAAACTCTGTAACATCAGAGTTAAGTCAGAAAGTTATATATTACCTATATTATATATTACAACAACTACACAACATGAGAAATTAATATTAAAGATGGAAAAAAAACCATTTCTTAGGATTAGTCAGATGTTTTGCTTTGTTTTTCAAGCATGACAGATATTATCTGATTTTTTTCCCCTCTGTTTGAAAACCCCACAGGACTTCCTTTACCCCCATTTTCCAGTGACACCATCCAGAACCCCTCAGACTGACAATGGTTGTTGTTTTTTTTATTCCCTGCCTGCCCAGCAGCATTTCTGACCTGCTGCTAATCTCCCGGGATAATCAATTTGCAAACCAAGAAAATCTGGTCTCACCAGGTCCTGGCCCAGCCCTCTCCAAAAAGACAATTCCCACCTCTGCTTTTCCCCCTGCTATTTTTATCTGCAGGATGGCTCGCAGACATTGATCCCCAAATGTTTTTGAGGCAGCAGAAACCACCTGAGAACATTGGATGAGTTTTGTGTGATATAGGAATTAATTCTGAGGAGTTACAAGCAGCTTTAATCAGGAATTTCTGGGAGTAAAAGCAGGTGGTTTTTCCAAGTTTTAGGGACAACTTTCCAACTTTCAGTCAAAACTGAAGGGTGAGCAGGTGTGGCATTCCTGGAGCTCAGATCTGCTTTTGGCAAGGCTCAGATTTCTCCAGTCCATGCCCACAGCAGGGACCACCTGGATTCTGGAGCACACGGAGCCTCCCCAAGTCCCTGCTCCACCCAGGGAATACCTAAACCTGATCCCAGTCCTATCTCCAGCCCCATCTCCCCATGAATCAGATCATTTCCTGGGGTTTCTCACCTGGTTTCACCCATTCTGCTCTCCAGGCTGCAATTACTGCTTTATTGCCACACACACATTCCCTGAACAATCCACATGTGCTCTGTAGGAATTCCTGACAGGCTCTGGGGTCCCCTCTGTCCCCTCCCCACACTGCTGGTCTGCCTGATGTGTCCCCACACCGCTGTGGTGTATTTTTGGTGGAACAATGACTCACAGATTGATTTCTTTCCCAGAATTCAGCCTCTCTTCCCCCAGAGATCTCCTTGGGAACAGAGAGGAGCAAATTCCAGGTGCTTTCCGTGAGGGATGAGCGCTCCACGGGCTCTGCACTCTGAGCCACAGCCAGTATCAATGTCCTAATGGATGGCACCATTAATATTAATCACTTTTAGAGCCTTCACACCCAGACTGTGTTGAGGAGCTCTTTCTGCATAAAATCCCTGCAGTTGTGGATCCCTGGGGCTTTGCTCAGCTCCTTCCCATGGCCACCCTCACCCATCACCTCCACTGCCACACATTCCTCCTAAATGGAACCAGATTTTTCCTCAGAATAACCCAGCATCTCCCTCTGTCCCCAAACGTCCCTCTTGCCATCTCCAAGACTGATTTCCACCCCAGCACAGCCCATGAGCCTGGCTCTGTCTGCCTTTCCACTGCTCAAATATGTATTTTACATCTCCTCCGCTGCTGCTCCTCGCACGTGGAAATTATTTCCGGCACAAGGTACCCAGTTGCTCTCTTTCAAGCCCTGCTGGGAGATTTTCCTTTGGCTGCTACCTGTTCCAAAAATGATGTTTTGCTTTAGCCCCTGCCTGCCAGGTGGATCCATTCCACCCCAGTGCTGCCAGGGGCTGCCCTTTCTTAGTGGCTTTGTATTTAAATCATCTCTTAAAATTCAATTGCCGTGTCTGAGGGACACTTCTAATTCAAAATCTGAACAAAGCATTGCAGAGCAGCCCATGTTCTGTAACTTCAATTCCCAGGCACTGCAGTTACAGAAACAGTAAAAAACGTGTTTGGGTATTGGGGGTGGGGGGGATGTTGGCAGTTTTCTAAGCAGAAATGCAAATTTAACAAGAAGATAAAATGACTTTCAGTATCAGAAACAGATTAAAACTAAAGCCATGCAATGGGTCAGAGAATTCAATTTATATTTCTTGATATCCACAGAATGGTTTGGGTTAGAAGGGACATCACAGTGCCCCTGCCATGGCAGGAACACCTCCCACTGTCCCAGGCTGCTCCAGCCTGGCCTTGGGCATTCCAGGGATCCAGGGGCAGCCACAGCAAATCTGGGAATTCCCAATTCCCAATGTCCCACCCATCCCTGCCCTCTGGCACTGGGAGCCATTCCCTGGCTCCTGTCCCTCCATGCCTTGTCCCCAGTCCCTCTCCAGCTCTCCTGGAGCCCTTCAGGCCCTGCCAGGGGCTCTGAGCTCTGCCTGGAGCCTTCCCTTCTCCAGGGGAACATTCCCAGCTCTCCCAGCCTGGCTCCAGAGGGGCTCCAGCCCTGCAGCAGCTCCAGGTCCCTCCTTACATTGATGTGTTTGTGTTTCCCCAGATTTTTACAGATTTATTCCTTGGACAGCTACAGCAGCTCCTTCCTGGCACCTGACCTAGAGTGGTCTGGCTGGGATCCTCCTTCCCCACCAGCTCTGCAGTGAATCTCTCCAGGGTGTAAATCACAGCAGTAAATTGGGAATCTCCAATATTCCATTGCCCGTCCATGCAAACCCCGGAGTGGATAATGGCCTTGGTGTGGAACCCAGAGCCCCACCCCAGTGCTGGGTTTGCCAGTGCCCTTTTGGGGGGATATTTTCATGTTTTGGGGGAGCTGTGGTGCAGGTCCAGCTCTGCTTTGGGTGATTTGCAATGCCAGCCCCTGGGGTGTGTGCAAACTGCAGGAACAATAGCCAAACAATGTCTCTGCGTTTGTGACTGAAGGGAATTCTTGGCACTGGCAGCTCTGTGCTGTATTTACTGATTTCACAGTGTAAACACATATGTTGCAAGACAGATGGACCTTTCCCCCCAGCTTTCAGCAATGGGTGTCTCATCAGGGAAGGGATTAAGGAGATCTTAAAAATCTTTAAACAAGGTTTCTGCAGCCCTGCAGAAAGGCCAGGATTATGGGACACAAAGGGCTGTGCTCCCAGGGAGCAGCCAGGCCACACTAAACAGATCACTCAGCAGTGCTTTAATGACATTACAGAAAAGGGGTTCACCATAGATTTGGCTATCAACTGCACCCAGGTGGCTTTGCAAGACAAAATTTTGGCTTTTTGGTCCACGTCCATGCTCTGAACAGCAGTGGGGCTGTGATTTTACAGAAAACAGCTCTCATCTGAAACTTCTTGTACAACACAGCCACGCTACCAAATTGTCTTGGACACGTTTTCTAGGAAAATTCAGTGGGTTTTGTAAAAACAGAATCCGTGGGTTTGGGGGTGGAACAAAATCCACATCAAGGCACTTAGAAATTTGACAGAAAATAAAGTTTTTAGCCTCAGTCTTTGTTTGATTAAAGGTCTATTGTGATATTTGTAAAGTCCACCTTATAAAAATCAATATTCTTTTTTAACTGGGGAGATCTCTGATGGGGCAGAATGAACTCATTCTATGAACAAGAGGCTGATAAACTCCTGAACCTTATCTGGGATCAGTTTTTCTTCCAAAGATTTGCAGGAATCATCATAGTTCTTATTTCTTCTCAAGAAAGAACATATTTTTCTGTGTTTAGCTAAAGACTCCACAGAACCTCACCATCACCAGATCCCTGTCTTCATCACTGGCTCTGGGACAGAATGACATCCAGAATTTTTATTCCTGTTTTGTGTTTTATTTTGAGGGGTATTTTTGTTACTTTCAGAGACAGAAGCTTTAAAATTACATATGGGAGAACTAAAAAAGCCTCTGTTTTAATGAAGTTACGAAGATTTGCCTCAAGTAGCTACAATCTTTCCAAAGCAAAAAAAAACACCAGCAGCAAAGTAAAGCTGTGAAATCACTGGAGAGATGAAGGGCATAAGACTTTTGACTCATATTTGAGAAGTTATTAATTAATTAATTTTTTTTCTGCAAGGCTGGGTTAGGGAAGGAATAAGAATGGGTGTGGAAATAGGTGGGAGCGAAAAGGAAATGAGGAGGCAAAGAGGAAGAGAAAGCATGAAGGGCAATAAAAAAATCTATTAAAAAATATGTTTTTCTAGCAAAAAAAAGCTGACAAGATGAAGAAATGGGTGATTTCCTGCAAGAGAAGCAGGTGCTGTGCTCAGTTTGGGTGGAGGGATCAGCTGAAGCTCTGTTAGCTGGGATGCTGCACATCCCTCCCGCGACCTTGCGCAGCCATTGCAGCATCTGCAGCCACTCCCTGCTCCCATCCCAGCCCCAAACCTGCCTGGAAATCCCTGTGGAGAGGCTGGGCTGCCACAGGGACACACAGCTCTGCCCCTTCCCGTCTCCCGTTCCTCCCTGGTTCGCTCCACTGCCAGCACTCCTCTCCTCCAACCTTCGCCAGCAGGGCCCTCCCGGAATCAAATCTCATTTTTCAGCACAGGAACCCTCAGAGCAGCAAACTTTGTGGAGCAGGGGGTGCTAAGAACTGACTGGAATTCTCATATGTTATGGATGAACACGCTCCCTAATGCTACTTAAAAGATTTAACGTCTGATATTCTCCTAATGAGATTAAGGGGACAAAGAATTGAAAACAAGGGATGTTTACAATTACTGGCACCCGAGGAACAGTGATGTCACATGGAAAAAAAATAAAGTTTTACACCAGAGATGCATTTCCTGGGCAACCTGAGCATGTTCAGCTCTTGTTTGTCTGCTTGCTTCAATGCTGGAGTGGAGAAGAGAAATTAATTCAACAGCAGGGTCAATCATCAGCAATTAGAAGATGAGCATATTTAAATGACAGCAGAAATCCAAGTGTAGCTGGGAAGCAAAAGGAGGAAATTACCATCAGGAACACGCCACGCTCACCCTTCTCACCCCTCATGCACATCACAGCTCACAGAATGACATTTTCTGTGCCTCTGGACAGCACTGCTGCTCCCTGACACCCCAAAACCTCCTGTCCCCACTGCAGCCAGCAAATCTGCCAGTTCAGAGAGGCCACATCTCCCACCTTCCCCCCTCAAACCCCCTCTTTTCTTTTACTGTGCTATTTTCAAAACACAAACTTTGAGAAGGGATGACATTTCAGATTTCCTAAGTGACAGGTAAAGGAGCAATAAAGTTAAAAAAGAAAAAAAAACATTGCAAAACTCAAGGGAAAGGTTGGGTAAATATTTTTATGTTATTTTTGTTCACTCAGTCGTGTCCCAGAGTTTTACTCAGAGGTGAAGCCCTGCCATCTTTCTGAGAGCATGAAAATGAGCCCTGCAACTGGAAGCTGTAAATTAATTTATTTTTTTGAACATTTCAACAGCTGGATATGGGTAACAAACACCCCAACTGGAGCTTGGATCCCCAATCTGAGCATTCCAGCTCCGAGGCTGAGAGATCCAATTGTGGAATCATGGAGCAGTTTGGGTTGGAAGGGACTGGAAAGCTCTTCTTGTCCCAGCCCTACCATGGGCAGGGACACCTCCCACTATGCCAGGCTGCTCCAAGACTCCTTGTGCCCATCCTTTGGGATCAGCTCCAGGCTCCAGCCGGGTTTCAGCAGCTCAGCACATTCCAGCCTCACAGCTCTGTCCAGGGGTTTTGTTTGAGGTCCTGCAGATCTTCCAGGAGGGATGAACACCCCAAGAAATCCCTTCACAGCGGAGTGATCTGTTAGGCTCTCACCAAAAAAAATCAATTTTTTTCCACTTTTTTAAGAAGCAGAATCCGTGGCCTTCAGTTGAGGCTGATTCCAAGTGATGGAGCCTGAGATGGGCACCAGCTTCCAGAGGAGCATTTCCCTTCTCTGTCTCCAGTGGTTTCCAAAGCTCCCAGGTGAGTCCTGGCAGCAGCAGATCCTCCCCAGGTGAACCAAACGCCCAGGTGGGACCCATGGGGTGCCCTCCCCAAAGCTGGCACTGCATTCACACCCTGCTGTGCCCACCCCTCACACCCCAGGCATTTCTGGCATCTCTGTCACTCCAGCACAGGGATTTGTTTCTGCTGTGGCCATTGAGCGCTCAGACCTCAAATTACTGAGTAAGGAAAGAACCCCACCCAAAAAAAAATCCCACTTTATTTATTTGTGGCGCTTTGATCCATGCAGCGCTTATTCTTGAAAAACCTCTTATCAGCTTCGAGGAGGTAAAATACTGTGATAAGATATGCAGATCTCATTAAACTCATTTTTATCTAATGCCATTTTTATCTCTGCTTTTAATAGAGAAGGCAGTAAGAATACTGAAGGAGAGGCATCTCCTTTCCTTTCTTGTACATTTTTTTTAAGTCAGGGAGCTTTGAGGTCAGATTTGGAGGCTTCTCTGGGGTTCTGTTTGCACGGCAAACAGCAATGTTTTATTCTTCAGAGGTTAAGACAGACTGCCAAAGTAAAATTTACTTTCTGACCCTGGTTTTTCATAAAAATATTGCACTAGAGATACAGAGCTTGGCAAGTGTGACAAACAAAAACAAGCACACAGGAAAATTACACTTGTCCCAAAGGGCCAGACTAGAATAGAATCTCCTGGAAATACAAAAACTGCTCTCAAAAGCAGTTTTCCAACTACTCCCTAAACCAGCCTGTCAGGGTCTTAATACACATTTTACCTGCCAGGTTTAAATATCTGCTCCTCTGATTATATGGAAATGAAAGAGCTCAAACCTTTAAATTAGTCACACCAAGCTTCCACCTGTTAGCAACCTGTCACAGCACAATTCCCTCAAACTGAAATCATGGAATGGTTTGGGTTGGGAGGGACCTGAAAGATCATCTTGTGTCCCATGGGCAGGGACACCTTCCACCATCCCAGGCTGATCCCACCTGGCCTGGGCATTCCAGGGATCCAGGGGCAGCCCCTGCTCTGGGAATCCCAGCCCAGCCAGGAATTCCCAATTCCCAATGTCCCATCCATCCCTGCCCTCTGGCAGTGGGAGCCATTCCCTGGCTCCTGTCCCTCCATGCCTTGTCCCCAGTCCCTCTCCAGCTCTCCTGGAGCCCTTCAGGCCCTGCCAGGGGCTCTGAGCTCTGCCTGGAGCCTTCCCTTCTCCAGGGGAACATTCCCAGCTCTCCCAGCCTGGCTCCAGAGGGGCTCCAGCCCTTCAGCAGCTCCTGGCTCCTCTGGACTCTCCAGCAGCTCCAGGTCCTGCTGATGGTGAACCCCGGGGCTGGGGTCTCACCTGAGGGGGCAGAGGGGCACAATCCCAATCCCTTTCCTGCTGCCTGAGCCATGGGATCAGCCCAGGGCACTGGAGGGTGCCAGGGAGCACAGCTGGGACAGGTCCAGCTCCTCCTAAACCAGGGCTGCTCTCCATGCCCAGGGCTGCTCTCCATCCCCAGGCTGCTCTCCATCCCCAGGCTGCTCTCCATCCCCAGGCTGCTCTCCATGCCCAGGGCTGCTCTCCATCCCCAGGGCTGCTCTCCATCCCCAGGCTGCTCTCCATCCCCAGGCTGCTCTCCATGCCCAGGGCTGCTCTCCATGCCCAGGGCTGCTCTCCATCCCCAGGCTGCTCTCCATCCCCAGGCTGCTCTCCATGCCCAGGGCTGCTCTCCATGCCCAGGGCTGCTCTCCATCCCCAGGGCTGCTCTCCATCCCCAGGCTGCTCTCCATCCCCAGGGCTGCTCTCCATGCCCAGGGCTGCTCTCCATCCCCAGGCTGCTCTCCATCCCCAGGCTGCTCTCCATGCCCAGGGCTGCTCTCCATCCCCAGGCTGCTCTCCATGCCCAGGGCTGCTCTCCAACCCCTGCCCACCCAGCCTGGATTGTGCTGGGGTTCCTGGCCAGCTCCAGGAGCAGCTCTTGGCCTTGACAAGGATCTCTGGTCCCACCTCTGAGCCCTCCCAGGTCCCTCTGGATGCTCCATCCCTCCCTCTGGCCCTGACCTCACACAGGGGGGGTTTGGCTCTCTGGGGCTGGGCTGTGGCCACCAAGTCCCCCACGTTCTCACAGGGGTTTTGTGCAGCACCTGGGCATAAAAATGTCCTTCCAAAAGGCATTTTCCACATGCTGCCAGCTGCAAACATAAAATGGGAGATGCTGCTCAAAGTTCAGAGCTGCCATCCCACCACTTGGCCTTTCCCTGCTCCAGTGCAGTCAGGACCTCTCACTGCGTTAATGTTTTCTCTCCAGAATCATTATAATGAACAACATTTATAAATAATGCATTTCCTCTACTCCCTTTTGTTCTGTGGGGACAATTCCTCCTCATAAAACATCACAGATGACAGAAGAGAATCAGGATTTGAAAAGATTTAGAAGCGTTCAAGCATCAGATAGAGGTTTTTTCATCTAATAATGTTTTTTTTTTATTATTTAGTTTAAATACTTAGTATAATGCTGTTTTGTTATAAAACACCCATGCTGTACATATTAAAAAATTACTGGTCTCGAACTCATCTCTTATGTTCTTTCTGTCAACAACCAGACACATTCTGCCTCTTCTTTCACAAAGCCATTTCAAGAAATGTCATTATTCTCCAGTCATAGCCCACAACTTCATTATCCTTGTCAGCCTTGAATATTTATCTCTGGAATTTTCTGTCACTTCAGTGGTACAGAGGGACTTGGAGGGGTGAAGATGAAATACAGACCTTTCTGTCACCTTTTTTTTATATTGTGAGGGGTTCATTTGCCAATACCCCAAATGCAGAGACACAAATAGTCCTTGAAAAGTTTAAATTATCTAAATCCATGTTTACTGAAGTTTATGAATCATTATTTCTGCTCCAGTTGCTTGAAAAGACGCCGTGCCTGTTTACAACTTGTTTGAAACACGCTGATCTATATCCAAGATTTTTTTCCTCAAAACAAAACCCCAGAAATTCCAGCAGCAGGGATGGAGCTGTATTTATTGGGAATAAACACACAGACACGGGGCTGTGCTGCTTGCAAGGGGGACAGGACGTCACTGTCACCACCACAAATAAGGACAGCACCAGAAACTGAGATAAGAGGTATTTCCATATGGAAATTCCAGTAGGGAAAATATTTTAGAAATTGAGATTCCTGGTCAAGAGAACAAAGTGGGGTCTGCTACAAGTTACTGGTGAATATTCAAGTTACAGCACAGCAAAAATGTACTTTCAACCATTCATGGTCTTGTGTGCTATCTCTAAACCATGTCTGTGTTCCCATTTGGATTTTGACAGAATAAAGAGAAATAAAAGTGAAAGAAAATCATTAAAAATGGAACTGATGACCAGGGGAGCTGTGGCTGCCCCTGGATCCATGGGAGTGTCCAAGGCCAGGCTGGATGAGGCTTGGAGCAGCCTGGCACAGCAGAAGGTGTCCTTGCCATGGCAGGGCTGGGATGGGATGAGATTTAAGGTCCCTTCCAACCCAAACATTCTGGGATTCTCTGTTCCCATGAACTACAATAAATACAAATATTCCCATTCCGGCTTCACCCCACTCAGGTTAACAACTGCAAACCAGGCTGCAGCAGAGTGATTTATTAATATATTTAGTAATTGGTGACAAATAAAACTTATTCCTAAATAGAGTTATGTGTACGTTTCTAGAGCCATCTGCCATATATAAAGAGCTGGGTGTGTTTGGAGCATTTTCCCAGAGCAATCTCATCTGTCTTGTTGTCTGCAGCCTTAAAGAGTTGGATGACTAAAACCGAAATCTATAAATAAGGACTTTGTACAGTTTTTAAATTTATACTCTGGATCTTTTCATATAATACAGCTTTCCTGTATTCCACAGCTTCCTACATCCTGCTTTCATAGTCCAGACGAATTCTATCACACAGCTCCTCTGGAATCTGAATCCCTTTGGGGCAGAAATGAGAATGAGAGGAGACTCATGGAAGTGCAGGATCCCAGAATGGGTTGGGAGGGAGCTGAAATTGAGATTCCACCCACGCCATGGGCAGGGACACCTTCCCCCATCCCAGGGCACGGAAATCCCGCTGTGCATGAAGGACACTGAAGACTCCTGCAACTTTATGAATAAAAGGAGAGTCCAGGGAGCACAGCCCGAGAGGTTTTCTCTCTCCAGGTTCCTTTAATCCCAATTCCCTCCCCATTGCTGAGGTGCCAGGAAGGTGGAGTGTGACCGTGTTCACAGGGGTCTCAGGATGAGGGAAGAGATGAGGATCTGACTCCACGTTTCAGAAGGCTGATTTATTATTTTATGATATATATTATATTAAAACTATACTAAAAGACTAGAAGAAAGGATTTCATCAGAAGGCTGGCTAAGAATAGCATAGAAAAGTGATAACGAAGGCTTGTGGCTCGGACTCTCTGTCCGAGCCATCTGACTGTGATTGGCCATTAATTAGAAACAACCACATGAGACCAATCACAGATGCACCTGTTGCATCCCACAGCAGCAGATAATCAATGTTTACATTTTGTTCCTGAGGCCTCTCAGCTTTTCAGGAGGAAAAATCCTAAGGAAAGGGTTTTTCATAAAAGATGTCTGCCACAGTGGAGCCTCCCCGAACCTCCCGCCCCACAAATCCCCCCTCGAACCCGGCGTTTTAGCCCAAAGTTCAGAAGTTCAGCCTTGTGCAGTCCCCACGTCTCTGTGACCTGTCTGGGCTCTGCCAGCCCTGCTGGTCGTGGTCCCAGAGACATCGAGACCCATCCCAGAGTTGTTATCGCCCATCCCTTCACCCACCCAACTGTGTCCTACCACGGGAGATCCTGGCACCGTAACAATCCATTTCTAATGTTCTCTTCTTTCACAAATGCCACATTCATTCCTCCCAATCGCTGTTCTGGTGGTTGCCCCGCAGCCCTGGCTCGGTCCCACACCCAGCCTTGGCATCCTGACCACAGAGAAACCCCAAAATCCTCTGTGCAAACCCAAAACCTTCGCACAAACCCCAAATCCTCCACCCTGGCTCCGTAACAGCCCGGGCAGGGCTGGGGGTGTAGGAACAAGACTTCCCTGGTTTCCCTCTCCTGGTAGCCGGGAATACAAAAGATTTGCAGCCAGCTCTGAATTAAAGTGCGTTTTTCACACCTTCCCAACCAGTTCCTGATGGATTTCTCTGCTCACAAGATTCCAAGGAGCCCCGGATTGGTTCTCTAAACCCTCTAATGTATAAATAAGACTTTTTTCAACACTAAAGAAAGGCTTTTATTCAAATGCTGGCATTAGGGATGATTGCAGAAAAACTAACCAAAATTATTCATCAATAATTGATCAATTGATCCAATCAATATTGATATTATTCATTACAGACAATGGATTGTACAGAAGCTGTGTGTGGAATCACTCCAGAAAAACACAGATGCATCATCCTCAACAAACCTGGAGTGGCTGCAGGTTTCTCTGTTTATTTATTTATTCCTTCTTTGAATAGCAGGTATTTTGGGAACACCTCTGGAGTTAATGCATCCCGGAATGAAATGAAGTTTTCCTCTCAGATTTCACACACAGGCTCAACCTACTTCCATACTAACTCCAGGAGCCTGTCTGCTCACTTTGTGCTAGATCAAAGCAGAAAGGCAGGATTCAAACGCAGGGTTTTGTTTCGGTTTTTCCAAGAGCTCCACTAAAATTGCCAAAGAAACAACGCCCAATAACAAATATAAAAATGCCAAAGAAATAAAACAGATAACGTCCCTTCCCGCCCCCCCTCAAATCCTGAAATTAATCCATAATTAAAGAAATAGGTGAGAATAAGCACTCAATATTTTTATTTTATATTTACAGTGTGTCTGCATTCTGTCCCTTTGGCTACAACTGAAGCTCATGTACAGCTCTATTTTTGGAAGGGTGGGCAAACTTATCACTGTTTTAGTGATAAAGCACGAATATATCAATATAATATTAGTTTTAAGTTCCTATAACTTCCTCTGCATACAACCTGCTGGCACAGAGTAATTGAAACACAATATTTGATTTTTAAAAGGCAACTCCCAAGAAAACAAACAAGACCAACCTTGCACTGTTTAGAAAGGTCATGGATGAGAGAACTAAAATTGCCAGGAGTAATTCTGGGGCTTGGAAGGAGGAAAATTATTCTCCTTCCTTTGCATATGAATAATAATGGTTTCTTTTTTACATAAAACATAAGAGTAAAGGCACCACAACAATCACTTGAAGCTGCTCTGGAATTCCACAGGAACATTTCTCATCCTCTGCAGTGGCTTTCCTGAGCTTAAAATTCATTTATAATTTTTTGTATTCCAGTGTAACACAAAACTTTCTATCTCACCTACATGAGAATTCTACAAATCCTGACACCACCGCCACCAGCACATCCCATTGTCCATCCCTGTTTTGTAAAACCTTTCCAAGACACAGCAACAAAAACTTTGTGCATAATTCCATGAGTGAAATTTTGAATAGAAAAATTTAAAGTGTATGTCATAGAAATAGAAAATTGAAATAGAAATAGAAATGTAAAAAAAAAAAAGGAATTATCATCAATTGTAGAAAAGGAATTTTCTATGAAATCTCTATTTTATTGAAATAGAAATAGAAATGTTAAAAACAGGATGGACCAGCAGTCCAGGAAAATTATCCACCCGGTGAATTGAATCTGATTTAAACACCACCCCCTATCCAGCATCGGTAAAATATTCAGAATTACCATTATTTAACAAATAAAAATTCTCAATTTCCAACTGCAAACCAAATATCACAATTCCACAGCAGCTTTCTGAAGAGATTTATTCAGAAATAAATCTTAAAAGCATGACTGACATTTTTTAGTCAGTACCTTGTATTAGGGATGGAAATTCATAACTTCAAAAAATAGTGCCAAAAAATAGGAAGTTCAGTAATCTGGGTTTAGTAAAAATAAGGAAACATTCCAGATATTGATGAGATACTCATTAGGAACTTCCTGAATACAGCTTTAAATAACTTTATTGTTTATTATTTCTGTAATAATAAACAATAATTTATTAATAATTCTATTAATAATAAATATTTGTCTTTATTTATTAATAATATTATGTATAATTTATTCTATATATTCGTTTTTATTATTACCATTATTAATATTATTATTAATACATTGTCTGTATCCAAAACCATCCAAAATTTCTTGCAGGAAAATCTTTCCTATGTTCAATTCTGGCCGCTCAATAAATCATTCCTGGAAAAACTGATGCTCCTTGGGCTCTGAGCAGCCCTGAATTTGTTGCTGCTTCTGTGACTCCTCAGCTATGATAAATATGCTGCAATTAAAGCCACATGAATGTCCTGAGACCTTCTGTGATATTTTTAATTGTAGCCACCAGAAAAAGGCAGTTTTAGTGCATGATTCTCATTAACAGGACATAGTGAATTTTCAAATGTCACTGACAGCTTGTGCTGCTTTTATTTGGGTTCCCTGGGGAAGCCCAGGGATATATTATTATTGTTATAATATTATTATTATTGTTATAATAATAATATTAATATATTATTATTATTGTTATTATTATTATTATATATTAAACCCTACTAAACGAACAGGGTTTGGGGGTTTTTTCCTGTTTTATTAGGTCATGAAATGGAGAGTAACTTGTGGGTAGAGGTGGACTTTATTGTCCAAGTTATGAGTTCAGGTGAAACAAGTAAAGAATAAATTTGCACAGCTGCTGGAATTTCTGGCACGTTTGACCATGGTGCCCAAAATGAAAGGGGCTCACAGAGTTATGAGGGAAAAATGTGGAAAACAAACTTCATTCACCCCCCAGGTCCAGAAACTGATTTCTGGAAATCCAGAACTGATTTCTTTTTGAAACTCGGGCTGAAACACTTCTCAGTTGGAAACCAAAACCAGTAACAATGACTTCATTTGATGTTTCCAAGGTTTAAAAGTGTTTATTTCACCAAAATAATTTGTTCTAATTTCATAAGTGAAGTTTCCAGCAGTGCTAATGAGCCCAATTCTTCTCTTTAAAGTTTCAGCACAAATGCACACCCATGTTTGTATCTTTTTAATGAGTTTATAGGATTTTATGAGGAGTCTTTGAGCCTCCTTAGTTCAGGGACAAAACTTCAGCTGAGTGCAGTGAGAACAAATCATGGGCAGGAAAACTCCTACCTCTCCTAAGGACTTGCTCTTTCTGGGAGAAACAGAAACAAGGCTGAGAAAAATGATTCTCCTCCCTGCCAAGACCTCAGTGCTTCATTTACAACTGTCCAAAATGACTTTTCAGAGTGGGTTTTCCTGCTTTCTCACCTCACTTTGGAGGCTCCCAGCCCTGCACTTTGGAGGCCCCAGCAGTGGCAAGTTGGGCTTGCTGTTCAATCCCAGTTGGTCAAGCTTCAGGCTAAACCCCCCTGGAGAACTGCTGTGCCTGACTTAGAGCCCAGACAAACTGTGTGAACGGGGCCTAAGAGGATTCTGCTCTAATGCCCAGGGGAATAAGGCTCTTTAATGCACAAAAAGCCTCCTAATGGGCTCTGGGGTCACTCCTCAGTCCCCAGCAGCACCCAGAGCTACCTGGGCATGTTCACAGTGCTCCAACCTGCACCTGCTGCCCTTCCAATGCTGATTAAAAACCTCAATTATTCTCTCTTAGTCAGTAAAGTCCCAGACAGCAACATCCACATTGGAACTGCTCCTTTCCAGTTTCCCCCAGAAGTGCTGGCTCCTGAAATTTGGATTTCAGGATCGCTCGGAGGCTCCTGTGCTGCAGGTTCCCAAAATCTCACATTTTATTTAATGCCTGACTATTTGGTAATTGCTCCTGTTCAGTCTCACACCTGCTTGAATGATTTCAGCTTTTAATGTGCCTCATCTCATTCTGAGGCACATCAATCCAGGAGGAGATCGCAGCACCTTGAAATACTAATGCTTGTCACACTCTTTAATCTTCTCTAAAAGGTCTTGTTCCTTGTGTGCTTAAATCTCTTAATAGCTTTTCCCTCTCCTTAGGTTTTTACTTTTGTGCAACCCATTCTAGTTAGGCTGGAGTTTGTTTAATTTTCATTTCAGTGAAGAGCAGGAGCAATAATCTAAAAGCCTGGATTATTGCTGTATTAGTAAAAAAAGATAAAATTGCTTTTTCTAAAAAATTTCCTTTTTTTTCTCCTCAGGCATGAAACTCTCTTAAAAATGCATCTGTAGGAATAAAAGAAACTTTTTGGAATGTAAAAACCCTGCAAGAACTTACACTTGGTTGTATCTGAGGATCACTTGGAGCACAGCTGGATCTCATAGCTAAATTTCTGACATTTTGGAACAGTGGGAATGATTGACACTGCACTGCTAAACACCTCTTACAATAATGAGATTATTCTTTTATTCCAGACTCCTTTTTATTCTGTTGCCCATTTAGAAATGCTTACCTGGTGCTGTTTTATCTCCTTGCACCATTCCTGCTCTGGCCAGGCTGCTGAGGTTCCTACAATGCACTCACAGTGGGAGGGGATCCTTACAAATTCAACTACAGCAGAAATAATTTTTGCCATTTCCCTCCCAATATTCCAGCAAAAATCTAATTCAAAAGGATTGCTCCATGGAGCAAACCTGCAGGACTCCCCAAACCCCCTTGGAGACCCGCCACACTCCTTGGGACAGCATTTTAAGGCTAAATTAACACCACCTGCACAAGAGCAACAGTTGTTAAAATCATGGTTCTCTGGAAAGTTAAAATTAGGGTTCTCTGGAAAGCTGCTGCTATCACATGCAGACTTTTTAAATCCTTTACTCATTGCTCAATCCACTGATGTGTTTCAGACTCATCAGTGTTCACCCAGACCTTCAACTATCTCCAGGATACACAGAAACACCTGTGCCACTCAGTATTAGGCACCTGCTCTGTGATACAGAAAAAAACCCCAAAAATTACATTTAAAATACATTAAAATATATAAAATACATTGTATCCCCAATGTGAAAATCTTACACAATCTTTGAAGTTTGGGGGTTTTTTCCCTCTCATTGTTATCCAAAATGCTTAATGATAATTGTCCCCAGTTTTTGAGACAGCTGCAGTTCAGCCTTTATTTGAAGGGAGGGATGCTTGGTGCCTTGAAGAGCTCTCACACAGAGTTTTAGCAGCAGACAGGGACAGGGCAGGGTTAAAATATTGTCTTGTTTTATCCTGTCCAAATACTCCTGGAAAGGATCATGTCTGACCTATGACAACATTGCTGTGAGCACTCAGGCACAGAACTGATCAAATGAAGCCATTCGGCTCAAGAGCAGAGATCCAGCAGCATTCCTGCTGGCTTTTGATTCTGCCCTAAACCCTCCACCTTGCTCTATGTCTATTACTACATTCTAAACCCTTAAACTCTGAGTTTCCCACCCTGTGATATCACACACTTCTATCCAAACTCCACACCCACAATCCCAGTTCTACCATTCCATTTTGGAAGCTTCTCCATGGTCTCAGGTCAGTGCAGTGTTCTCCTGGGGGTCAGTGCCTGGCAGCACAGAAATCTGAAATTCCCAGCAGCCAGAACTCCAACACATTCCCACTTTGCTCTCCAGGAAAATCTGCCCCTTGTCTCTCCAAAACACAGCACAGGGCTGGCCCTGCATTTCTCCACAGCTCTTCCTATTTTCTTTCAAAGCTCTGAGGCAAAGGAGATTACAATCAATACCTGGGGTGTTTATGAAATCTCACCTGGGCAGTGCAGGAATCCCATTCTGTTCCATCAAAGGTGAGACTCAATTTCTCTGTCAAAATATTTACCCGAAAAAAGGATCCTCTGTAAAGGTTATCCCATTTTGTAAGAATTTCCAAGCAGTTTTTCTGTTGGGACAGAGGGGTTTATTCAAAGAATTCCAGACTGGTTTGAGTTGGAAGGGACCTTAAATCCCATCCTGGAAGGCAGGGCCACCTCCCACTCACTGTCCCAGGGGCTCCAAGCCTCATCCAGCCTGGCCTTGGATCCTTCCAGGGATCCAGGGGCAGCCACAGCTTGTCTGGGAATTCCATTCCAGGGCCTGCCCACCCTCCCAGCCAAGAATTCCTTCCCAATCTCCCATCCATCCCTGCCCTCTGCCAGTGGGAACCCATTCCCTGTGTCCTGTCACTGCCTGTGTTAAAAATCACTCTCCCACTTTTTTACAAGCCCCCTTTAAGTCCTGAAAAACAAAGACGAGGTCTCCCAGAGCCTTGTCTGCCTGTTTGACCTCTACACACAACTCCTGTAATGAAGACCTCACCAAACAATCAGGATCATCTCAACAACCACCTTGATGCTGAGGCTGAGCTCAGGTGACACCTGAACTCTGACACATTCTTCTTCCCAAACCCAAAGAAACTCAGTTCTGGAGCAAAACTTCTATTTTCTGCCAAAATTTTCCAGATTTTGTGGGAAGGAAGGGAAGCTCTGAGTGTCTGTTCCACCACCTTGACTAACCCAGGGTTTCTCTTCTCCTCTCACTGTTCCAGCAGGAGCAGGGGCAATTCCAGAGCCTTGGGAAGGAGCTGCCAGTGCCCACTCCTGGCAGGGGATAGGAGTGTTTATTCCCCCCTGAATAAACATGTTTAATCCCTATGTGGGATTTCAGCAGAGCCACACTCAGGGGACCAGAGCAGTGTCACGTGTGTCCCCAAGCAGGGCTGGCTGCCAGGACCTGAACCTGTGGTTCCAGAGAGTCTACATGTCCGTCTGGGAAACCCAACCTGCTGCCTGGAGCATGAAACCATCCCCAGTTTAAACCTGCCAGCCTTATTCCTCTGGAATGTCCCTGTGCATGAGTGGAATAGCCAACCCCGCTGGATAAGCACATGAGCTGGATGCTTTGCCTAAAATGATCAGAAGTAAAATAACTCTGCTGGCATTTAAATCACCAGAATTCCCTGCAAAGGCAGCCCTGGAGAGGAGCAGGAACATGGGTTATTCCATGGGCTCCCACAGCCAACCCCATTGCAGAGGTCACCTGCGATGAAAAAGTTGTCACATGGACATGAGGTCACGTGGCCATGATAAACCTGGATGGAATTCCACATATTCTGTAACAATTCATTGGGAATGTTGCACCCACAGAGCTGCCTGAGCAGAAAAGGAACAATCTCAAACAGTTTTAACAATGCCTAAGTGTTGATTTTTGCCATGATCAATTGTCATTGACAATATTTTATTTATTTTCCCAACTACCACCTGCTGGTTCTTTTGGGCTTTTTTTTGTGTTGTTTGTTTGTTTTTTGTGCTTGGGTCAGGGTTGGTATTGAAAGTGTTCAAGATGGTATTTCATATTCAGATTTAGATGTTTATTATTTCTTATCTATGTCACACTCTGACAAGCTGTGAGTTCTACAGCATTTCAGTAACAAGCTACAAAATGGCCCTGTATTTATCTCTACAAGATCTTTTAAGGAAAAACTATTTAATTAAGAAATGACACCTAAATTATTTTTACTTTTAATCTAATAACTAATTACTTATGTCTTGTAATGTGGACTTTTCTGCCTAATTACAAAATACTACCCAAACTCATGAAGATGAAGGTGAGAAAGACAAACTACTGTTCTAAAACCTCTATCTTAGTTTTATATATACTACTATATTCTAAAACCTTAACCTCTAAGTTTCTACCATGTGATATTACACACTTTTATTTAAGCTACACACTTGTAATTTCAGTTCTATTAATTAATTTTGGAAGCTTTCTCTATGGCTTCAGGTCAAATGTAGTGTTTTCTTGAGGTTTTGTGCCTTTTAGCACAGAAAGTTCAAAACTCTTTGTATTTAGGGTTCTAACAGCCAACTGCCTTTAAATATCTCTCAATCACTGGTGATTAACAGCTGCAATAACTATAATTGGGTCACTGCAGCTTTAATCCCCACTTTCACCCCTAAACCTAAACAACTGAAAAGCAAATCAGAAACGAAGCAGCAAAACACACCTTTAATTTCTGCAGCAGTAGCACTGCTCTAACCCTCCAGAGGTAATTATCATCCTTAATAACTCCAGATATGATTGAGGCTTTTAACAAAAGGAATGCTGCCTTGGAAGCCTCTGCCACGACTCAGAATGTGACTGCTGTGAAAAGATGTCAGCTGAGGAATAAATGTGCTTTATTAATGATGGGTACGTGAGGGGATGTGCAAACTCTGCCCAGGAGGAGCTGGGAAAGGTGACATTTTTTGACTCTTACAGGGAGGAAGTTGCACAAGAGGCCCCAGGCAAGGCTGAAGGGAAGGCATTGGAACCACGACCTCAAAATCAACAGGTTTGGCAAGGAGGGTTTTGGGTCGGGGTTATTTGTGGGTAGGAATGGATTTCCTAAATATCGAGCAGCAATGTTTCTAAATGTTATTGTTTAAACAACAGCTCTTTCCACATCCAGCGTTGGTGGATGCTGCAACCAACAATCAAACTATTAACCCACAGTTTTGAGATTGGAATAAGTCAAATCAGGCTCAGTTTATCAGGTAAGATAATTCCATTTTTTGTACACTATCAATTCTCACATTTCCTGCTGTATAACTCATGAAACCATTTTTATTTCAGCCCTGGGAAGGGCACTGCTGGTGTTGAGTTTGAAGAAACCAGGGATGTCAATAAATGCCTGAGATAAAGGAGCTGTTCTTTGTGAGTTTTTCCCAAAAGATTTGGTGTAACTCAGCACCAGGCTGCTCTTCTGTGTTTAAGACATGGAGCAATCCAAAATCACCCACTCAGAAATGAAACAGTAGTGCAAAAAATTACACCAAATTATGTTATTTCCAGACAGTACCACAGCACACCTGTAGGGATGTGATCAAAAATTAGGAGTATCCACATCTCCAAGTAACAGTCCCAAAAAGAAAATTCACCTGATCCTGAGAGATGCTCTGTAGATTGCTTTGTATTTTGAATTTCTAAAGCAAATACCAAAGCAGTGATTATGATCTGCTAATGACTTTTCCACCTACTCCTTGAAACTGTTTAACAACCTCGAGGTAAAAGTTTGAACAGAAACCATTCGTTTGCCTGGGGTACTTTCTCTGGAATGTTTAAAGACAAAATTTTTTTTTAAGAGGAAGATTATAGCGAATAATAAAAACTCTGAAAATTAACCTTGCAAAACATTCCTGCTGGAAACTCCTCGGGTTAGGATGAGGCTGTGCCAAGCCCAGCAGTGGGGATTGCTCCCAGGGGAGCCATCAGCTGCAGGGCTGGAGCTCTACAAGCTGCCCTTTCCCTGCAATGGTGTTCACATGTGTGCAACGTGCAGGGAAAACACAGATGGATTTATGGAGGATGAAGGAATATCGTGCTGTGCAATTATTTATGGTGTTAAAATGTTTTTCACTTTTTTGTAATAGTCCTGACCAGTGCTGCTCACTGGAATGAAAGCTGAGCCTTGGCTTCTGCCCATCCTTGCCTTCCTGACATTTACATATTTGCAATAATTATTCCTAAATACGACAACAGGTACTATAGAAAACCCTTTCTATTTCTCTATGTTGTTTAAAAGCCATAAATTTTATTTTTTTTTAATATAAAGGAAGCCCATGACAAACTAGGAAAGGAACAGGTGTTTCCTGAATCTGTCAAGCACTGATGGCTTCCAGAAATGATCCCAAATCCACCTTTTCCACAAGAAGAAAGGAAAGCTGTTTGACACACAAAATCCAGGATGACAGAACCCTGGAATGATTTGGATTGGAAAGGACCTTAAAGCCCATCCTGCTGTGTGCAGGGACAACTTCCACTGTCCCAGGGTGCTGTCCCAGCCTGGCCTGGGACACTGCCAGGGATGGGACAAATCTCAGAAATATCAGATGGATCAATATCAGAAGTCACCATCCACCAGAAAAAGGGATTGTAAGAATGTGAGGACAGAAGAAAATTAGAGAAGATGGGGCAGAACTTGCAGAAATAGCAGCAAAGTTGTGCAAGAAGTGAAACCAAAGGACCTCAATGCAGCATTGACTGATGGGAGAATCTCATTACTAAGGAAAGGAAATTCTGACAGAGCTGACTGAATCCATATCCCAGGCAATTTGTGTTGTACATACACCAGGTATAGCAGCACAACTCACAATTATGCTGTTCACCCACAGAATGCGGTAAAACACCATGAAACAAAATCTAATTTTTATATTTAAAATCCACAAACCTCTGTGATTGTTGTGCCTTGAACAAGTGGTCAGTGTGAATTCCCAGAAATTCTCCCAATCTCACTCTTGCAGCACTCTCTGCTCCATTACAAATTGCTTGATTATAAAAAGTGAGCTCAGAAGTTTTCTGTCGAGGGGGTTTTTCTTCCTGCGGGGAAACACCAGCAATCACCAAGCTTTTCCACAAAGAATTCAGCTCAAATCAAGATAGATCTCAACTTTGACACTAAAAAAGTGCAGGGAAACAGATTAGCTGGCAGCTTTTTAAGCAGCTGGCAGGGAATAGCTATAAATTCACTTCTCCCACTGGCTCCCAAGGAAATTTGCTTTCCTGATTACTGGAAAGAGACTCATGGGGGAGGCTGGTGCAATCAGAACATTCTGTAGTGCAGCAGCACTTCAGAGCTTCAGAAATCCTTGCACTGAGATTTAAACCACGTGGACACAACTTTATTGTCTAATTTTCCCTTTGAAAATTCGGATGGAGTTGTTTCAAAAGAAATAAACTTAGGTCCCCATGTTTATTTGGTCCCACCTTTGTGGTTTTTAGTAAAATCTTTTCCCCCATTCTCTGTAGCAGCCACATAGGTGGGGGTTTGCAGTTCCTGGCTGCAAGACACGAGGGCAAATAGTTTCATTTTAACTCACAGCTCATAATTTTAAATTTTGTGCCATTTTAATTTCACATCCCTGCTATTTCCAAGGAAATAAACAAGGCAGGGAGACGCTGCCACTCCTAATCCCCCTGCTGGTGCCAAGGTCACGGAGGGAAGGCCAGGTCAGTGCATTAAGTGCTGAGTGCCAGTAATAGCTGCTCTTGCTTGGAGATGTCACTTTGCATTTGTCTGGAGAAGTCAGCAGAGGAGTTCAAGCCGCCCTGATGGAGGTGATGGGCAGAGTGTGCCGTTTTTAATCAGTAAATTGGTTTACAGGAGCAAACTTTCTGTTCAATTGGCTCACAGCATTAGAGCAATGTGCAAGAAATTTCATTTTACCTCAGAATTATTCTGTTCACAAAGAATTTGCGTCATGCATTTCTTTTTGTATCTTCCTAATTCAAATCCAGGTTCTGGGCTTTATCTCAGATGTAGGGTGATAAGAAAACACCACAACTGCAGTTAAACAGGGAAGGTAAGAGCCAGGCTAACCCACACTGTCCCATCCCTTCTCCAGTTTCCCAGAAAGGGAAGTGCTTATACCTCCTTTTCCTATGAATATCCAGTATAATTCAGCTATTTAAATGTCTTGGGCTCCTTTAAATCACAGCATTATTAGAAGGCTCCAAAATATGTCTTAATAAAGTAAATTTTTTGTCTGTTTGGGTTTGTTGGGGATTTGTTGGGGATTTTTTTAATCATCCTTGTTGTGCAATGTGGCGAAACATCCGAATTCCCAGCATTTCTTCTGGAGTATTTTCTTCCTGGGAAGGAACATAAGAGGTGAAAGAATGGGAAGAACTGTAGGATCTCTGCTCACAGGGTGCTCTGAAGGCCTCAGGAGTGCACATGTTGACTATAACCAGATGGCTGCAGGCTGCTAAAATATTCCCATCTCCAGCACTGCCAATATTGCAGTGACTCCTGCTTTTCTCAGCAGTGTCACTGACCGCCTCTGCTTTTGTTGTGTCCCATACAAAGCTGCAGAGTGACTTCCAACCTTTCCCAAACTTTCTGCCCTTCACACCCCCACATCCCCAGCTCTGCCCCAATTCCAGCTTTCCCCACACTTGATTACAAACCTTCTCATGGACATAGTTTTGACTTAATTAAGTCATCCTCTTAATGAGCAAACCCAGCACAGCAATGTCAGGGCTCAAAAATTATCTGCACAGCTTTAAACACAGAATCTTTTATAACTCAGAGCATAGCCAGGGATGTTAGGAGAGTTCTAACAGATTTACTGTATTCAATAATTTAACTAACACATGGATTTAATAAATAACTGCCTCAGGTTGAAAGGTGTAGCTGGGTGTGTATTCTATTTCCATCTGTTAGAGGTGGGGCAGTTATCCTCTGTTCATTGGGAAGTTTTTTCTTTATCTCTTCCACACCAATCCTCCCTACAGGAGATCTCTTCTGTCCATGGGCCATTAATTATTAATTATCTTCTGTCCATGGCCACTGAGTGTCCCTGCATGGCTGATAAAATTCCATCATCCCATGGGGAAATGCTCCACCCAGGGGAGGAGCCAAGCATTCCTACCTGGATACAATCTGAGGTTTGGAACACCACAGCAGCCTTTGCACTGCATTCCCAGAGGAGCAGCTTTCTCGCCCTGCACCCAGAGAGCAGCTTTCTGCCCCTGCATTCCCAGAGGAGCAGCTTTCTGCTGCCCTGCATTCCCAGAGGAGCAGCTTTCTGCTGCCCTGCATTCCCAGAGGAGCAGCTTTCTGCTGCCCTGCATTGCCAGAGGAGCAGCTTTCTCCTCCCCTGCATTGCCAGAGGAGCCCAGGCCCATCTGCAGCAGCCCTGGAGCTGCAGAGGAAAACTCCCCCCTTGTGCAGGATCCCTGCTCCAGCAGCAGCACAGCTGGCACTGCAGGAGGGCTGAGCCCCCATGGGATGGGGCTGTGCCACCCCCTGACACACAGGGGGACAGCTCCTGCTCTCACTCTGGCAGTAGTTAATTTTCTTTTTTTTTTTTTTGTATATTGCATTTATATCTTTTTTCTAATTTTCCTAGTAAAGAACAGTTATTCCTGTTCCCATCTCTTTGCCTGAGAACCCCTTAATTTCAAAATTACAATAATTCAGAGGGAAGGGGTTTATATTTCCCATTTCAAGGAAGGCTCTGCCTTCCTCAGCAGACACCTGGCATTTCAAACCAAAACAGTAACACTGTAGGATATGAAAGGGTTGTGATGTCCACCATGCAAGGGCAGACCTACAGAGAAACCCCAATGTCCCAGTGCCCCACCCTGCTCCATTGCACCCAAATTCCTGCTTCCCACACCTCCTGCACCCCTTCCAGCCAACCCCACTCCTGATGCACCTGAGCACCTTTGGATCCACCTCCTCAGCTCTGGGTCTCAGATCCCTCTCCCACTTCCCCTCCTCATTTCCCATCTATTTCAAATTCTTTCCATGCTTCCAGGCCCCACACTGAGCAGAAGATTCTTGGGAGTTTGGTCACTCTTGGAGTACAATCACACTGATAAATAGAAGTTTGCAAGTTCACATCAGTTTGTCACATCCTGGCTGGTGGAATTATTCATTGCAGAGGACAAATTGTGTGTGAGAGCCCCGTTTATCCGACACCAGTTCCATGGGACAATCCATGGCAGGTCTCAGCCTCCTCTGGAAGGTGGAAATCATCCCATCCCAGCCAGTTGAAAGGGCCTGAATCATTTCTCTGATTGCCCACAACTCCCACAGAAAATACTGGGCAGAAAAGGTGATTAGCATCCCAGTTAACAGAGCCCAAAGCTATTAGTAATAAATCCATTAGAACTTTTAATTAAAACCCCGAAACTCGTCAGGCAAAATCCACCCCATACAATAAAATAAATTTATAATATCAGTAATAATTAGCAATGCATCCTGTAGGATTAAAAATCATTAAAATAATTACATTTTGAAGTATTTTTAAATAGGTAATAGACTGCTTCAAAGACACTAATAAAATTATATTCAGAACCTGTAGGCTACTGTCCAGGCAGGATATACTCTGAGCATAGTCTAAAATAATCAACTTTCAAGTAATTAACAAGTAGCAGGCACTGGATAATTATTTTTAATGATCTTGCCTTCCTTCTTGAAGATAACAAAGATTTGGGGCCCCTTTGAGCAAAATTTGGAGACAGTCACACTTTGTGTGTTGCCCAACATCCAAAAAGAAACAGGCTCTAAATATTCCAAGATTACAGGGGCACACAAATAGTCTGGAGCCCAAAATTCCTATTGAGGAAAACCAAAAGTCAATTCAAATATCAGTTGTCCAGGGTGATAAGAACTGGTTTTACCTGCACTTGCCAAAATTCAAGTTGTGTTATAAAAAGGCTCAATGGACTTGGTCAATATTAGTCTAAAACCACAAAGAAAATGAGTCTGCAGGATAAATTCCTGAGCTGGTTGGAAGTTTAGGGGATTTTCCTTGTTCTCTGCTTCCAGAATTTTTGCAGAAAATATGCAAAAGCCTGAAGGAAGGGAAGAGAATGATACAGCTTCCATGAAGTGAAAGGTTAGGGGACAGAGCTCCACATTTCCAAAGCAGCTCCACTCCACTCTGGGTCCCAGCCCTAAGCTGAGCGGGATTTCTGGAAGCTCCTGGGATCTGAACTGCCCCACCCAGCCCCAATCTGCCAAACTGGTTCATAAACAACCCCAGGCAGAGATGGATGGAGCTGCAGGACAGCTCCAGCCTAAAAAACTCCCAGTAGGAAACAACTTCCTGGGAAAATGATCAGGTGCAGAGGAGTGGAAGTAGCTTGTCAAAATTAAAGCTTAATTAAAATATGAGGAGCAGACCAACATTAAATGGACAAGCTGGACCTTTAGTACAAGGTTAGATGAAATGATACCACTTTAAAAAGCTCTTTGTACAGCACTAAATCTCCAAAACTCAAAGCCCAGAACCAATGCTTTACTTTGCCCAAAATAAAAAATTGTCTCAAGATTCAATTTGGGGTTGAAAAGAAGTTATTCATTTCTAAACTTCCATTAAAAATTCCAGAATAATGCAACAGCACTGCCAAAGCTGAGCATGGTCAAGCATTCTCAGGTGTTTATCAATATCCCCTTATCATTTAGACTATCTGCAAGCAGAACACCAGGTGAGATTGGCAGATGTTTGGGGCTGAGATGCTGACAACAGCTCAAAAATGCACAGCCACAATTGTCCTCAACGAGGAGAATTTGGGTAATAAAGCACTGAAAGGCATCAGCAGGTGGCTCCTCCTCCCCTGTTTCATGTGATCAATGGGAATTCACCTGTTCCTGAAGACATTTGTCTGATTTAACAATATTTTTTTTTAATCCCAGAATCATGGAATGGTTTGGGACACCTTCCACTGTCCCAGGCTGCTCCAAACCCATCCTACCTGGCCTTGGACACTTCCAGGGATCCAGGAGCAGCCCCAGCTTCTCTGGGAGCACATGCATCACCACCCTTGCAGCCAGGAATTCCTTCCCAAGAGCTAAACTATATTCCAATCAACAACTGGGCCAAAAATTAAAATTTTTCCACACCATCCACTGGTGTTTCCTGGATATCCATCCAATACCAAGGCTGCACATGCACGCAGAGACTGAAAATCACCACGCAGTGCTAATAAGCAGAATGTAAAACAGTCATTAAAGGCAAATGTAATGAACTGTTAAGTCTAGACTATTCCACAAAGACTGGCAATAGGCTGGATTTTGAGCTCTTTTATGATGGGTTCTGGAAGAAAAAGTAACCAACATGAAAATGAAGTCTGAGAAAAAAAAAAATCCCTCAGAAGATGTTGCAGTTTTAAGGAAGAATGATAAAAAGTGTTTTAAAGAGGAATAAGAGAGAAAGCAAGCTGATAGAACAGGATGAAAAAAACCCAAAACACTAAAAAGACATTTATCTGAAATGCTTCTTCATGAGAAAAGTAAAATAAATAAACCCAGCCATCAAGGTAGTGGCGAAGAGCAGCTCTGTGAGTGAGAACTGAGCTTGGCAGGAAAATAAAACTACAGTGATACAAACTTGCATATGCTGAGAGTCCAACTGAGAATTGTCATTACCACAAAGATTCAAATTAATGACAGGAGATTCGTGGAGGAATAATAAAAAATTTAAGTGAGCAGGGACAAATGAGAAATCATTAAAACTTTGAAAAAACCTCAGATGTAGGCAGCATAGCTTAACACAACTCTGAAAAATTGGGGGAAAATGAGTCCTGCCTATTCATTTTTCAATGGGATAAATATTAGTGCTGCAATTGTATTTCACTCCCTGGCGTTCTGTCGTTGGCTTTATGGGGCAATGACTTGACTTAGAAGCAGGAAGAGAAAAAATTAAGGTACAATCAGAAAGCAGCTTCAAGTTTGACTTGTTAAATCAGTTGGCAGTGGGTATTTTGACCTGAAAAGGCCATGTAAAGGAAATTGTGGAGTTCCAGCCAGCCTGGAAACCAGCCTGGCTAAGCCACAGCAGGTGAAGTCCGGCCCTGTCAGCTGGGCTCAGTGCTCTCAGCAAACCTCTGGGGCTGGGAAATCCTCCAGTTGTCTGCAATAAAGTTCAATGGATTACACTTGAATAGATTGAATAGATTCATTTTTTTCTGCAAAGTTCAATAGATTGTCCAGAGTCAAAATTGATACCCACCAGCACTAATTCTAAAAATGATCCCAGCCCATCACAGGCTCTGTGCCCTTCTCTGTACCCCTCTGGCTCTGAGTTCAGGTTGTTTCCATCTCCTCCTGCTTTGCCTGGTTGAGATTGAGCTGGAATGAGACAGCAACACTCTTACTCACACTATACACTTGTAATCTCAGTGCTATTTTTCAATTTTGGAAGCTTTCTCTATGTCCTCAAGTCAAATACAATATTCTCTTGTGGGTTTGTGCCTTTCAGAACAGAAAGTGCAAAATCCTCAGCACCGAGGGTTCCAACACCTGGGACAAACTGATGGAAATTTGTGGGTTCTGCACAGAGCTCTGTAAGATCTCAGCTTTTTCTTGGGACATCACAGCAGAGAATCACAGAACCATTGGAAAGGAACTCCAAGATCATGGAGTCCAAGGTGTGGCAATCCCCACCTTGTCACCCAGCCCAGAGCACTGAGTGCCAGATCCATTCCTTTAGAAGTCATGGTGCACAGGCCTGCAGGGAAATAATAACCAAATTCCTGTCCCTAATTACTCCTTTTCAACAGAGAAGCTCATTTAAAGTGCGAGGTATCTGTGATGATGCTGGGTATGAATGTGCTGTCCCCCCAGAATGAGCAGCAGAGCCCTCCTCAGGCAGCAGTCCCTGATGGTGGAAAGCTCCCCTGGCCCCCAGAGGATGTGAGCAGAGGGAAAGCAGCTCTGCAGAGGCAAACTGGGCACAACTGGGCCCAAGCGGGAGCTTTGGAGCAGCCTCAAGCACTTGGCAGGACCCAGGCCCAAAGGTGGAAGGGCTCCCCTGACAAACACAGCCAGAGCTCAGCCCTGCAGAGCTGTCACTATGTGCGGAGCTCCAGGATGTTCCCTGAAGCACAGTAATTCCTGTATCCAGCCACTCCTGCCCTTGGATCAAGTCTGGCCACTTGAGGGACTAGAGAAAAACAGGCTCAGGCTGGGATTTTTGCACTTAAAGCAGAATTATATGGACTTACATCACCTCTCCACCTGAAGCAGGCTCATATTTACCAGGGTGGTGTGAAAGACCCCTGGCCATCTGGGATTTTTATTGAAAGAAGAGACCAAGCCTAAGAAGCAGCTAATACTCACTGCAGCAGCTGTGCACTGTCTCCAAGGAGAATTATGGGCCAGGCCTTGCATGCGTGGCATTGCTCTGGGAGGAGCTGATTAGACACACTTTGGTGAGGAGAGAAATGTTCTCCATCAAATAAACAGTTGGAGAAGGCAATTCTGGATGCATCCTCACACATTTGCCTCTGCTGCAAATACAGGGTGATTCCAGAAACTCCTTTGTTGGTTTTTGTAGAAGTAATTAATTCTGGCTATAGAATAGGCAGTGGAGCTAATTACAGATGGAAAGTATCTATAAAATGAATTAAAATTCACAAGCAAACATTGCTGAAGGAGTTGACCATTTATTTTTAATGCTTTTAGGAGCATCTATACTTGCAAAGAGGAGCATAATAGCATCGAGCAAAAACTTTTCTTTTGAAGAATATGATTTTAAAAAGTGAAATACGCAGTGTGGGTGCATTTAAGATGTTATCTTACACATTCTCAAGCTACTCCTGACACATATGGTACAAATTCTGTTGTCTTTGAAGTCATAAGCTGACTGGGACACTGGAAATATACTGAGGATTTAGTTAAATTCTACCCCTACCCACATAAAGTTGTAGAAAATACCAATTACTTCTGAGTTTTGTTCATTATTTATATCTATCTAAACTGAAAATAAATAAATTCTGTTGCTGGAATACAATTCTCAATTTCTGCAGGCACCACAATTAACTCCTGCACAAATATTGCAGCTGTAATGTTGTGTTACACCCCTTGTGATAGAGCTGAAAACCCCAATTATTTAATGTCTGACACAATCGCCACATTCTGAATTTCTCTAATGCACAAAATCTTTTTCTGATATAATACTTTAAACACCTGTAAAATTAATGAATGGACCCCATATATTGTGCATAAATCCTCATTTCTTTCTGTTAATAGAAGGAAAAGATTTTTCTGTGGGATTGATTCTCCAAGTTTTTAAGAACTGCTCTAACAGACAGATCCCAGCATGGAAGAATTAAGGATGCCAAGGTTTGTTGTTTTAATCCCAACAGAAATGAGAAAAATAATAGCAATTCTCATTTATGTAATTCTTTTGGACATGAGGGTGTCTGGTGCTTACAAATTACCTTGGATGGTAGTTTTTGTTCACGTGGCACTTTTCTAAAGCTGAAGAATGAACAAATGGGAACAAACAACCTGCAATAAACAAGTGGCCATTCTTTTCTTCCAAAGATTTTATACATCAGTGGCTTGAAATAATATGGATGCTATTTCCAGCCACTTAAAAATAACTCCTAGTGCAGTATTTTCTTGTTACTATTGAGGGTGGGAGCAAGAATAGCTTTCCAAAAGAATATTTGGCATAGGAGCAGTGTGCTATATTTTTTTTAATAAAAGATCTCATGACACAAAGGCATCTGAGACTCAAGGACATGGAAATTCAGCTGGAGCCCTCACATGAAAAATGCACCTTATATCCCCCAAAATTCTTGATTGGTAAAGAATCATTATAAATAATTATGTGGGATTGGAAATATTAAATGGACTGCAACAAGTTGATTTATGGTAGCAAATAAAAACATACTCACAGGCTATTAACACACTACTCAGTGTAGCGTTTACTACACGAGTGTAAATAAATTTCTTCCAGTAGATCTTTATTGGGACCTGCCAGTCTATTTCCACTTGAGATTCAGCTGGTTAGATCCTGACCTGGTGCAAAATAAAACAATTGACAGGATTTCTTTCTAGTGAACTTAAGAATTAAAAATAAAACAAACAGCACTAGCATTAATTCCTTTGTTGATGATTAAATAAGAAGTGCTTTCTGCCACTCTTCATTCTTAGGCAGCACTTGATTCTTCCCAAGAATGTCAGCAAGTCCCTGCTGAGCCCTCTGATCCCCCCCAAAGCTAAAAGTGTAGTGCAGGGTCACCAGGATGCCTGCAGGGACCCTGGGCTCAGCAGCACCCAGCAGCGACTCCGTAAGGACAGCCCGGCTTAAAAAAGAGCCCCAAAGAAATAGGAAACTGCAGCAAACCCCAAAAGGCTGCAATGATCTCACCCCGCATTTCAGGAGCCTCTGGAGGAGCAGCAAAGAGAATATTGGGACTATTTTGGCCCCAGCTATGCACAGGGGGTGGGTTTGCTGTCTGCAGGGAAAGCTGGCCTGTGGGAATGGCTTTGGAGTGACCCAGTGCCACAAGGCGCTCAGTGGGCTCAGGGAGCTGGGACAGGAGCAGGAGAACCTCCCAAAATCCAGCCTGGAGACCATTGCAATGGGTCAGAGACCCCACAGGAGAACCTCACCTGGAGACCATTGCAATGGGTCAGAGACCTGACAGGAGAACCTCACCTGGAGATCATTGCAATGGGTCAGAGATCCCACAGGAACACCTCCCAAAATCCAGCCTGGAGATCATTGCAATGGGTCAGAGATCTGACAGGAGAACCTCACCTGGAGATCATTGCAATGGGTCAGAGATCCCACAGGAACACCTCCCAAAATCCAGCCTGGAGATCATTGCAATGGGTCAGAAATCTCACAGGAACACCTCCCAAAATCCAGCCTGGAGACCATTGCAGTGGGTCAGAGATCTGACAGGAGAACCTCACCTGGAGACCATTGCAATGGGTCAGAGATCTCACAGGAGAACCTTACCAGGAGATCATTGCAATGGGTCAGAGATCCCACAGGAGAACCTCTCCTGGAGATCATTGCAATGGGTCAGAAATCTCACAGGAACACCTCCCAAAATCCAGCCTGGAGACCATTGCAATGGGTCAGAGATCTCACAGGAGAACCTCACCTGGAGATCATTGCAATGGGTCAGAGATCCCACAGGAGAAACTCCCAAAATCCAACCTGGAGACCATTGCAATGGGTCAGAGATCTCACAGGAGAACCTCCCAAAATCTCACCTGGAGATCATTGTAGGAAACCACTGAAGGTTTTAAAAGTGCAACAAAGCAGCTCTGGCTGCAGTTCAGTCTGGCTGCAGTTCCCCACTCTGTCCTGACACACCCGTTTGTCATTTCAGCACATCACCAGGTACCATTTCTCATTGAATTCCTGCATTCTCCAGCTACATTTCAGTACCAAAACTGTGAAATGTTTAACTTGTACCTGTGCTGGGAACCAGTTAAGTGGGATTGGTGGAGCTGAGTGGGATGGAGGCAAGAAGGAAACTCTTCCATTCCTCTATGTCAAAGTGAATCCCACTGGAATTCTGACTCAGGGGGCTCCAAGGTGGAATCGTGGAATTGTTAAGGTTGGGAAACCCCTGTGAGATCAACTCCAACCATCACCAGTGTCCACCACAATCCATGTCCTCAAGTGCCACATCCACACATTTTCTGAACACTTCCAGGGATGGGGACTCCACCCTTCCCTGAGCTGTTCCAATGTTTTACAGCCCTTTCCTTGAAGGAATTTTTCCTAATATCCAGTTTAAACCTTTCCTGACACAACTTGAGGCCCTCTCCTCAATTATTACCATTGGAAAAATTTATTTTGGAAAAAAAATTGCTTTGGAAACAAAATTGATGTTGTGGATTTTTGATTTTCTTATAGCAAAAGACAGCTCTTGACTTCATATCCATTCTTAACCCTCATTTAATAATCCAGAATATTTATATTATTAAATAGTTATTTGTAACAATCATGCTGACTCTCAATGATTTGAAGACATTTTCCTATTTAACCATTTGCATTCTTTGTCTAATAATTATCAATTTTAGTGATCCTAAATACCTCATGAAAAAACAACTGGACAGAAATTGCATGGAAGAGAACATAAATTATATCAACTGATAGAATTCAGACAGAAGAGACAAAGTTTGGGGCCCCTCCTCAGGAGCAAAAATGCCATAGAATTTTTTAAACTTTTACGAGTGTGTTTTCTGATTTATGGTGTTTAAGATGAGATTTTGAACTGTAAATGGTGATAACTCACTTGTCAGGTACGACAATATCTGCCGTAAAGAAATAAAAGGGGAGGGCAAAACTGGGATCTCGCTGTGATCAGTGAAGTACTACAGGGAGCAAACCCCCAAGGAGTGCACACTGCCAGCAGATGGAAAAGTTCCTGTGCTAAGATGTTTGGAAGTAACAAAAAACATGGACAGGCAGGAAAATTGAAATTCAGATCTCCCAGCTCTGAATTCAAATTGTATCAATGGACTTGGATTGATTATTCAGACACAGCAGCCAAAAATCACTTAGCAGGGAACAGAATCCACCGCAACATTCCTGCAGCAGCCTTTGGAATCTTTTCTCCATGGACCAAAAAATCTTCCCATTTCAAGAGCTCATGAGAAATACAGCGGACCACTATTCTATTTTCTTAAGTTTTAGAATAATGAGCCTTAATTTCTTGCCTAGAAGCAAAGAAAGGGAATTTTTATGGCAAATCATTTGATGTAATTCTGTATCAAAAAAGCAGGTTTTTCATTGAATTTGGGTTGGCAGCAAAAGCCCGGGGATATATCAAAACCTCTCCTCAAAAGAAGGGATTTTAATCCTGATTTATAGGATTCCTCAAGGCACAAAGCCTTGATAATTTTTTTTAATATCCCAAAAAATCAAGAATTCTTGTGAAATACATGTGATAGAGGGTGTGGACCCAGCAAACACGAGTTCAGCCACCACCCTTAACCTACAAGGCTCAGACACAAGAAAGAAATTAAGACATGAAGCAAATGCTTCTGTCAATCCATCCCCAGGATGGATCCTGAAGGATGTTGATATCAGCAACAGACGTTCATAAAGCAACAGAAAAATACTGAATTTACCACAAATTTTAAACAAAACTGGAAATTTGTTAATAATCAGGTGTAGAGAGTTATGGATTACTAAACTCTCACCAGCCAAGCAAGGGCAGATTTCAGCATTAATGGATTCAGAGAATGGATTCCTCAGTAATTTCAAGGGCAGCAGAACCTCAGCTTGAACTGTTCCCAACCTCTGCTCTCAGTGGTGAACTTCAGCATCCCCAGAGTGAGTCAGAGTTTGCACAACCAGGAAGACTGTGGGGATGAAAAGGACTGGACAAGTCATTCCCAGCACCACGAGTGCTCCACGGCTGGAACTGCATGGAAAAATCCCCTCTTACTGAAAAAACAAAGGATGCCTGTGGAACATTTGGCTCCACATCCCAGCTCTCCCTCCACCTGTTATCTCTGTTATTTTTGGCAGCAGTGCTGGGGGAGTCCAGTTGAAGTGTGGATTTCACTGCTCAACCTGTTGGCAAATTCCATCAAGGGGGGTTTCTCCATGCCTGGTGTCATGGCAGGGAAGTGAAGAATCCATAAGAAAACAGAAAAATCAGAGGTGTGAGCCCCTGTGGAGGCATTCCCTCCCAGGATAACGTGGAACTGGGAGAAGGAAGCCACAGGATGAATTCTGCAGTGCTCTTTGTGTCTCTGGTCTCTCCCAGTTTGCTGTTGCTGCTCTGGGGTCATTTCCCTTTGGATGAAGTTAAGATGGCTTAAAATGAGAATAAAACCCCTGAGCTGAAGACCAAGGTAGATTTTTTGCAATGTGGACTGATATCAACAAAATTCAATTTCTAAATGGTTCTAGTGATGCCAGCAAAGGGAAACCATGAAGTGAATATGGCCCTGACAAAATCCCTAATTGGGGCTGAATGATGCTCATCACCTCATTCTCCTGGCTGGGGATGTCACCAAGGCCTGTAACACCTCCAGCTCCTGCAATCAGCCCTTTAGGATCTTCCTGAGCAGGAGTCTGTACCCTGAGCAGTGGTTTTGTGTGTGTTTTCAGGGTTTTTGTTTCACTTCAATAGCCACTGATGGTGATTTAAAAATCTATTCATGCTTTTGGCCTCCGCAATCTCCTGCGGCAGCGCATTCCAAAATTTAATTCCGTGCTATTTAAGAACACTCCACGTTTGCATACTGCCTGGTTCTTGTGTATGAAAAAGGATGAAAAATGATGTTCTGTGCACCTTTCCCACACTATTCATGAATTCAGAGGCTCCCCCCATAACTCTGCATTTCGTGTTCTCATTGCAGAGTGGAAAAATCCTAAAGAATTCAATCTCTCCTCACAGAGCAGTTGCTCCATAATTTTGATCACTGTGTGTGCTCACTGTGACATCTCAAGTTACTGTCTAAACTTTGTAAGACCACGGGACTGGTTTAAATAAACCACAGCTTTGCTGGAAATCAGAATTACAGTTAAAAAGCAAATTATAATCACAGCCAAAAACATTGTTAGAAGTTGTCCCTTTTATAAATACAGGGCAAAAGCAACACAAGTGACTAACAGTGTTGTCATGTGAGGTGTTGGTCCAAAGGTCTCTCATAAAAAAGTCTAAGTTATAAAAAGACTTTTTATGGCATATAAAGTCATAAAAAGATTCTCACTCACACATGAGAAGGATGCTGCCCTTATCTGTAACCAGGGAAAAGCAGCAGCTCCAGACAGGTAAACTCTGGGCAGTGGGAGGGTACAAATTCCCAGTGGAGAAATACCCCAGGGAGAACACGGGGCAGTAAATCAGCCCCTGGGCTAAGGAGATCTCAGACAGGCAAAAAGCAGCAAGCTGGAACAGCTGTGCCCCAGGAAATGCAGAACAAATGGATTTGCCACCTCCTGACTCCAGGGATCCCAGTACCTCTGGAGAGAACAGCAGGGGCAAGCAGGGAAATTGGGAATTGTAATTGGATTTGCTGAACAAGTTAGAAACATCCAAATTGCTGCTTCATTTCAGTGCTAAATGTGTTTTGCTCAGAAAGGAGGGTAGAGATGACTGAAATTAACAGAACTCTGCAAAATAAAATAGGTAGGATGGGTCTTTAAAAAAAATTAAATAGGGTCTTTAGCATGGAGATGGAAAGTGAGAGGGGCTGAGCAGAACAATTCCTACAGGGATGATGAGCTGACCATGGCCAGTGCACATCCTGCAGCACCCAGGGCAAATTCCACTGGCACTGTGCTGGGAGTAGAACAGGGGTGAGAATTCAGCTTGCCCAAATTACAGCCCATAATAAGATACATTTGGGGTTCAGCTGACAGACTGGATTAAAAGATCACTGCCTGGCTGGAGGTGTCTGCATTGCCACCTTTATTGTCCCTAAAACCTGTCACAACCTCTCTGTCACATATTTCCAGGTAAATGGTCTCTGATCCATCCCTAGCACAAAGATCCAAGGTCCCATATCAATGGGAATGATATCAATTATATTATTGGGAATTGTATCAATGACATAATCAATCAATACACTTCCAATATGTCAATAACTCACTTTAACCTCAGCCATTTGACAGAACTGTATTAAGAAACTCTATGTGAAGTTTTTCATGAGTTTTTCCATTGTTAACATCTCCTGTATAACTCAAGGCCACAACTGGCAATTTGTTTTTTGTTAAATTAGAACTTCTTTTCATTACAAAGAAAATTTTTCTTGAAAAGCTTTCTTAGAGTTTGAAAAAAAAAATTAAATTGTGTTTTTAAATCCTGACATGAAAAACTCAAAAATCCTTGAACAGTTCAAATTCATAAACTGAAGTAAACTTTGAAAATGCACAAAGGGGTTTATTCCAGATTGGCACATATGTTAGAGGAAATTAGGATTTATTTATGATAATGAAATTAATTTTAAAAAAGGCAAGAAGAGGAGGGACTCAGTACTAAATTTACTGACATCTTTTTCAAAGTGTTCTCATAGAAATATCCAGTTCCAATCAATTTTACTGTAACTGTTTTCAAGAAGGATGTTTGATGAGTGTAAGTACATTTAGACACCAAAATTATTTATTTTCATGTTTATCAAAACCAATATTCAGGATTTAACAAGTCTCTAAAATAGCAGAGTCAGTTAAGTAATAAAATTGATCATAAAAGTTTATTAATTTGCAGTTGTGATCAGGAAATGGGATTCAAATGAACCAGCTTAAATTAATTTCAAATCTTCTCTTGCCCAACCATTAAATAAATTTTTAATGTGTCTAAAAGACTGTAAGTATTAGGATATGACAAAAAAATTCAAGCTGAGCATTTCTGTCTACCAGCAGTACATATTTCAGAATTGAAATTCTCCTTTCCTCTTCTATTCTCCCATTTTAAGCAGAAATCACAGCTGAAAACAGCTGAGTCAAATGTATTTTATTTGGTCTGTAATGAGCATTTTTCAATGCTTCCCTGACTGTTCCCAATAAATTACTTTGTAATTAGACCACTGAATTTGGAGTTGATTTGCCAATATCTGTGTGGATCATGGGACATTGTGTTTTTTATCAAAATTGCCTGAGATGAGGAGCACAGCAGGTTTCTGTTGCTGTGTCTTCTGAATTCAGGTGAGGTGGAATCCTTAAACATTATCAAAGCACTCCCAGTTTGCTTTGAAATCCAAGCAACCTAAAAATAGGCTGAAAAAGCTTCTGGAAGAAGGAAAGTGTGGAGTAAACTTATTTCAAAACAGACTTTTCCCAGAATCTCTAAGGCAGGAGATGAGTGATGTGAAAAAAGATGATGTGCCATTAAAAAATCTTTATTTTATACTAAACAAGGTGCCTTGTAAAAGTATCCTTTTTCTCTTATAAAAGACACAGGGGTTGAAAATAATCAGTTCTGCCAATGATAACCTATTCTTAAATTCTATTTACTTGCTGTGTATGCTATCATTGTTTACTTGAAGTGGCTTATAAAGCTGCCTGACAAAAAATAGCATTATAATATTAAATTAGTAATTGATCAGCAGATACATGGGATTTTCTTCTCCTCAGATTACCACTGACTTTGGACCAGATGAAGCTGTGCTGGATTTATTACAAGAAAGATTGTGGGAACTCTGAGGTTCCAAAAGCTTCCCAACATGGGGAGTTCTGTGTCCCATGTCCCAGAACCTGCTGGGTGCATCAGTTTTGTGACTTCAGAGGGGTACTGAGGTGACCCCATCCCATTAATTCCACTTGCTCTTCCTCATTTTTGGGGTGAGGATGATTGCTGTGCTTCCCAGGCAGTGCTAATAGTCCCTTCCTAAATAATCCCACGGAGGCAGACGAGGAGAAGAGGAGCAGCATTAATCAGAGGGAGCTGAAATGAGTAGAATTAGCACAAAATAGTCCAAAATAGAAAAGCTCTAGACCACAAGATGAGACTTGTTTCATTAGCTATAAGTAGCACCATGTGTAGGAGCATATAAAGTGTGGCTACATTTCAAATATAAAAATATTACCATGAGGCTTCTCCCTCCCACTCCATTATACTCTCCAAGAGAAAAGAGAGTAGGTAGACAATGAAATTCTTAGTTCACTGCCAAGAATTCCAGTGCAAACAAATTATCAAGAGAATCAGGTAAGAATAATGATGTGATATTGATAGAGAAAGCAGGAACTCCGTATAAATTAAAGTTTAAAATAAACTGTAGGAGTGACAGAAGGAAAAGGTAAAGGCAGGCAGAGAGGAATCTCAGTATTTTGAGAGAGGGAAGGGATGGACACAGCAGGAATGCACAGTTCAGGCTCTTTCCTCCTTGGATGACAGGAGCAGCAGCAACACAATGTCACAGACACATTTTATGAAAAATCCTTTCCTTAAGATTTTTCCTCCTGAAAAGCTGAGAGGCCTCAGGAACAAAATGTAAACATTGATTATCTGCTGCTGTGGAATGCAACAGGTGGATCTGTGATTGGTCTCATGTGGATGTTTCTAATTAATGGCCAATCACAGTCAGCTGGCTCGGACTCTCTGTCCCAGACACCAACCTTTGTTATTCATTCATTCTTTTTCTATTCTCAGCTAGCCTTCTGATGAAATCCTTTCTTCTATTCTTTTAGTATAGTTTTAATATAATATATATCATAAAATAATAAATCAGCGTTCTGAACATGGAGTCAGATCCTCGTCTCTTCCCTCATCCTCAGACCCCTGTGAACACAGTCACAACACAAGCCTCTTCTTATGGAAAAAAACAGGAATTTCAGCAGAAAGCAGCTCCTGATTGCCAAAATTAGCCTTTTGGAAAAGAGACTCTACTATTATCTTCACGAGGCAGTGGGGAGCAGAGGTGGCTGTGCTGTTTCTGAGGAAGTTTGGGATTTGAGCAGCTCAGTCCATTTCCCGTGGCTCCTGGGAATATTCCCGTTGGCTCCTGAGCTGAGCACACCAGCAGAGGTATTTTTACCCTGCCTGGCTTACTTTCCTTCCCAAGGTTATCCAGTGTGAAGTGATCAGGGCTGAAATCCCAATTCTGCTCCTTGAGCAATCTCAGGGATCGTTTGCTCTGACCTACTTTTCCTCCTGCTGGATGCTCCTGTGCCTTCCTGGGCTGGATGGGATCTAAATCCCCAGGGAATTCCCAGGAAAGGCAGCTCCTCTCAGCCACCAAGATTTCCTTCTTCTGCTGGAAACCTACCTAGGAAGACACTTGATCCTTCTCACAAAGATAAAGGCAAAATCTGCCAAATTCTAAATTATGGGATGATTTTGTTTGGTCACAAATTCAAATTTCATCGGTTCACTGAATTTGTAAAAGTGTTGGACAGAATCACATTAAATCCATTTAATGCCAATTGGATCAGGAGACTGAAGGAATTCCAAAGAATCATTGTTGAAAGTGAAAATAATGTCAAAAAAATGAAAAAATTAAGGAAGAAAATGTTTACCAACACACTGAATGTGCTTCCACTTAAAGATGCTCCAAGATGAAAAGTCAAGCACTTGAATAAAAAATTTCACTCAAACTCCTGAAGACATGAACAGAACTGATGCAAATATTTTATGCTGTTTTCCCCCACAAAAGAAAAGTCTGCCTGTAGAAATGTTCTGCTTTCCAGCTCTACAGATGGTTTTTTATACAGAGAAAAGTAAAATTGTAAAATAAAAGTAAAATTAAAAAAGCAAAAGTTTAGCACTGGCCTTCATTCTTATCAAGAGGAATGACTGGAAGGGAAGTTGAGCCATTAATATGGATAATTCTTAAAGGAAAAAAAGGGAAAAATTAAAAAAAATTACTTTGTGTATGTGTAATGTATGGGTCTATATGTACATGAAAAGAATTACATGTAAATTTTAGAATAACCAGAGGAAAAAAATGTTCTAAAATTCTGAGGACTTCCACATTTTACACACCTTAACATGATTATGTAGAAATTGGTAGCTCACAAAACTAAAAATTTCTGTCCTTCAAAGAAGACCTGAGCTAAATTTCATAAAATCAGAAGGGTTTTTGTTAAGATTTCTTCCCTCTGTTTTATTTTGCATATGTCATTTTATTGTATATTGGGAGCAGCATAACTGTTATTCAAATAAAACAAAACTAAAGATTAAAATGCTTTCATCCCCTGTGTCAGCAGTCAAAAAATATCAATAATTTTGATAGAAATGTCTTAGAACTCATGGAAATTAATGCTGTAAAGAGTAGAAATAAATAAATAAATATTTTATATATATATATAAAGAGTATATACATCTATATAAGAATGTTAACAAGAGACTGGACAATAATAAAGTTACATAGATCTGTCTGAATGGATTCTTGAGCATTTAGCATATAATTACCCTTTTCCAAACCAAAATGTATCCTATTATTAATGGATAATTATTATTATTATTAGTAATGGTTTACACCTCTGTCCTACCATGCAATTAGAGAGCACTACAAGACTGCACAAGATTTATTGAAGAGCCCCAGAAATGTTTTTTTTGGGAGTGTCCCCCTGCCAGGGAGGGATGTCCAGGTGAAGTTTCCCCCCTGTGTGCAGGGTTTGTTTTGGAGGAGTTCCACTTCTGTGATTCTTTAAGCTCTTTACAACTCCCTCATCTCATTTGCACTGCTGGAGATCTTTAAAGCCACTCTCTTCATAGTTAAAAACAACATAACAAGATTAGGCTGGGAGCCAAGGAAATCAACCCTGTGCCAAGCAGGCCTGGAATTCTAATTAGAGCATCGTTTGTATTAACCTCCATTTCCCACCAGAAGGACAATATGAGCACTTCTGTGATTGTAGCAGGAATTATTGATTCCAGCAATGGACTGCAAGGGAGAAACCAGGAAATGTAATCCCAGCGTTCTAGGGTAGGATTAATAGGGAGGTCATTCCGAAAAAAAATATATATTAATCTAAAAATGCTTTCTAGAAACCAGAAAATGTAATCTTAACAGCACAATATATTAATTAATTAATTAATTATAAATAAATAAATATATATATATATATATATATAAAAATTAATAGGGAGGTCATTCAGAAAAAAGTATATATGAATCTAAAAATGCTTTATAGAAACCAGAAAATGTAATCCTAACAGCACAGCTGGGGGGAGGTTATTCAGAAAAAATATATATATATATTAATTAATTAATTATAAATAAATAAATATATATATAAATTAATAGGGAGGTCATTCAGACAAAAATATATATGAATCTAAATATGCTTTATAGAAACCAGAAAATGTAATCCTAACAGCACAGCTGGGGGGAGGTTATTCAGACAAAAATATATATATTAATTATAAATAAATAAATAAATGTGTATATATATATGCTAATTAATAGAGTGGTTATTCAGACAAAAATATATTAATTAATTTATTTAAACATATATTAATTAATAGGGAGGCTATTCCAACAAAAATATATATTAAGTAATTTAAAATATATATAAATTAATATAGAGGTTATTCAGACAAAAATTAATTCATTAATAATATATATTAACTAAAAATATCTATTAATCAATTAATAGGGAGGTTATTCAGGCAAAAATATATATGAATCTAAAAATGCTTCATAGAAACCAGAAAATGTAATCCTAACAGCACAGCTGGGGGGAGGTTATTCAGAAAAAATATATTAATTAATTAATTAATTAATTATAAATAAATAAATATACATATATAAATTAATAGGGAGATCATTCAGAAAAAATATATTAATTATATATATAAAAATTATATATATAAAAATTAATAAGGAGTTTATTCAGACAAAATATATATTAAGTAATTTAAAAAACATATAAATGAATATAGAGGTTATTCAGACAAAAATTAATAATATATTAAATAACTAAAATATATATTAATTAATTTACATGGAGGTCATTCAGACAAAAATATATATTAATTAATTAATTTTTAAAATATATTAATTAATAGAGAGGTTATTCAGGCAAAAATATATATTAATCTAAAAATGCTTCATAGTAACCATAAAATAAAATGTAATCCTAACTGCACAGCTTGGAGGAGGTTATTCAGACAAAAACTATATATTAATTAATTAATTAATTAATTAATTAATTAAACATAGATATTAATTAATAAGGCGGTTATTCAGACAAACATATATATATATATATGAATCTAAAAATGCTTCATAGAAACCATAACATGTAATCTTAACAGCACAGCTTGGGGGAGGTTATTCAGACCAAAAAAAATCTATTAATTAATGAAAAATAGATATTAATTAATAGGGAGGTTATTCAGACAAATATATGTATTAATCTAAAATGCTTCATAGAAAAGTAAAAAGGAGAGTCCTAATTTAGCAAGAAGGATTTGATAAGCAGGACTATGAGAAGGGTATTTCTGTCCTAACCTGGTAAAACTCTTTCAATGGCCTTGGAATTTGGCATTTGGTGAAATTTTCACCATCACCCCATCATGGGAGCCACCACAGTGAGACATTAAGTCAAGGAATTTCTAGAAAAAGGGAATTTTGTAGAAGGATGTTATTTGGTGAGTGATGTCTCCAAAATCCTAAAGATACCAGCCAGAACAGTTTATTATATAAAAGAATACATTTTAAAGACAATTTTTTATGAGAATTCGAATACCCTAATGAACTTACAAGACAATTCTGTGACTTCGATCACAGGTACTGTATCACTGTCTTTTATTGGAGAGTTTGAAAAGTGTGGCCTGAAATAAATATTAAAAACACACTTACAGCACTAATTCAAACAGGTACAACCAGTGAAATTAAAATAACATTCATATTTCAAACAGAAAATTGCCTAAATATCAGTATTATCAATGCCTGGGTATCCTCACTGAAACCTTTGCCATTCTTTGCAAAATAAACTTAACACAAACCCAACAAAAGCTGGGGATGTGTGGAATGAATGTGTTTATCCCAAGCTATTTACCACAGCAGAATCATATATGAACATGAATCTCCAAGTGTGAAAACACTTGTGGTGCATGTTCTAGCAGTTGTTTTGCAATGGAGATGCTATTTTTGTTTCCACATAGAGACAAACACTAAAAATGAAATTATAAAAATCCTTTGAAATTCACTATCCTAGAAAAAAAATCAGCTAAGCTTCAAAACTTCCATGAGATTATTAATTGTGCTTTGAGTGATGGGTGTGGAGTTCAAATCATACTTCTATGTGACAAAAACTGCCTGATAAAACAATGAAGTTTGTCATAGGATACCTTGAAATTATTTCTCATCTGTGAGAATTTAAGAATTTAACATTTCTTCTCTGTGACAGAGCAGGTTAAAAAATTTTGTGCAAGGAAGAAAGTTCCTATAAAAACAGCCATGAAAATATTGTTGAATTTTTTAAGAACTCATTTCTGTCCCGTGTCCCAGGCCAGGCTGGATGGGGTTTGGAGCAGCCTGGAAAGTGTCCTTACCCCTGGCAGGGAATGGGAATGGGGATGGGGATGGGGATGGGAATGGGGAAGGAATGGGAATGGGGATAGGGAAGGAATGGGAATGGGGATGGGAATGGGGAAGGAATGGGAATGGGGATGGAGAGGAATGGGAATGGGGAAGGAATGGGAATGGGGATGGGGAAGGAATGGGAATGGGGGAATGGGGAAGGGGGAATGGGGATGGGGAAGGGGATGGGAATGGGGATGGGAACAGGAATGGGGATGGGAAAGAGGGTGGGAAAGGGGATAGGAATGGGAAAAGAGATGGGGATGAGAAAGAGAATATGAATGGGAAAGGGGATAGGGATGGGGATGGGAATGGAGTTGAGGATGGGAATGGGAATGGGAATGGGAAAGGGATGAGATGGGATGAGATGGGATGGGATGGGAAAGGGAATGGGAAATGGAAAGGGAAATGGGGAATGGAATGGAATGGAATGGAATGGAATGGAATGGAATGGAATGGAATGGAATGGAATGGAATGAGCTTTAAGGCCTCTTTTTTTTCCAGGTTCCTGCAGAGAACTTCCCAAGTTGTGGCAGTCAAGTGGGAAATGCAGATGGCAACTTGTTGCTTTAGGCTTAAATCAAGCTCAGCTGTAACAAAACCTTTTTCAAATATTTTTCAAGGCTTTCAGAATTCGTAAAGCTTTGGTTGGTGTTTTACAAGTCACTGGGCTCAGTTTCATTTAAGAAGTTAATTTCTATTTTGGAATAATCTGGAAGAAAACCATCTGAGAGGAACTTGATTCTCCCCAGAAGTTTCTTGCCTCTGCAGCTCTTGTGAACACTGAGCAGAGCAATCTTACATTTTAATGCCTTCAGAAGTAGGAAAGTTCCTTCCCCAGGAAAATATGATTGATTGTTACAATGACAGTAATTGCATTTTAGTAAAAGTAACCATTATGGTAATTTTCCTCCAGAAAGAGACATTTAACTAACTTAAGTAACTTGTTACTTTTCAACACATTAACTTTGACAAATTTAACATTACAAACGTACAGAGTTCACAGCCACAACAACGTGCATCACTTAGGAAGTGTGCACACTTTTTATTTCTATATATCAAGCAGTGTTTCCAAATAGGAGATGCTAAAAAAACTGTGCATACATAACACAGCATTAATTAAACTGTTAAGAGCAGCTCTAGCACATCCAGTGCCAAGTCTCCTGTTGAAAAATCCTGCCTTCCAAGCAGCAATCTTCTATCAGAATTTCATTGCAGGGATGCTTCCCAAGCACCTCTTGAATCCCAGCCTCATCCCCTGAACTCTCTGCACCATCAGAGCTCCTGCATTTTCTGCAGCCTGTTATTTATAAACATTTCATGTCACTCAGGTTGTAGTAACTTATGAAAAGTGTAGTTTCTGTAATTTAATCACCCAGAGTTTGCTTCATACAGTTTCACATGAGTTAAAATATAAATGCTCTGCCTTTGCTTTAAAGATAATAATCATTCCTTATGCTTTAAACTGAAGCTCAGTGAATTTCCATACTACAGAACATTTTTACACTAGAAAAGAACTGAAATTAATCTGGATTCAAACTTTGTTTTTAAGAAATTTCCTTTAAATGGAAATATCAAAAATTTGAATTTCAATCCAACAGATTTAAGATTTTCACTTCACTTTTCTAACTTCTTTGAAGGAACAGATTAGGCATTTAGCTGGAACAGTGCAGGTTTACCTTGCTCTTATTTAAAGATCCCAGTCACATTTTTAAGGAAAATAACATAAATGCTGTAAGATGGAGGAGAGACCAGAGAAAATTACAGACGGGTAAAAAATAAAAAGAATATTAATCTGTATTATCTCAAAGTCTGCTGAACTGCTTTTTCAGCAGCAGCCTTCCAAATAATTAAAAACAAAACTTAGTTTTTCTGTTTTATTATTTTTAAACTTTATTTTTAACTTCTAAGAACTTAAACCTGTAAACTGGTCAATGATTTTCTTGGCTCTTATAACCAAAAGCAAATCTTAGGTTGGAAACTCTTCCTGAAAGAAAAGGCAGAACTGAATAGTCGGAGTGGATTGGAAATTCACACAGCTGAAGGAACTTTTAATTCCAATGTTTTCAGGATGTGCTGGAGTCCCCGTCCTGGAGGGAGTTAAGAGCTGTGTGGATGTGGCACTTGGGGGACATGGGGCAGTGCTGGCCCTGGCAGGGATGGACCCCATGACCTTGGAGGTTATCCCAGCTTAAACAATTCTGTGATTTTCTAAGATTAAAATCTTTCCACTCCGGCTCATCATCTACTCCATGACAGTGAGAGAATATTTGAGAAAACCCCAAAACTCTTTTGGTTGTTCAAAGCTGAAGTGAAATCAGGGATAACTCAGTGGAACAGCCAGAACCCAGGACACACATTAGGAGCTATCATCCCACCATGGAATTTTGTGAGATTATTTTTGTAACTCAGTGTCCTAGTTACTGTTGAGAAGAGGAGGAAACTTCCAGTTTAGACAGAATTGGCAGGTGACCTCTATAATTAGTCCTTTATCTTTCCCACGTCTCCTAAATGACACAAGACAAACTCCACACCTGAATTTTGCTTGGCAGGGAGCAGAGTTAATTCTGCAATACCAGCTAGGAAATGGAGATTTGGTGGTGTCCTTGCAGGTGCAGAGGTGACCTTTTACTCAGTACAACTCTAAATGATGGCTCCATCTTTGACCTAAGGTTTAAAAAACCCCACAAACAAACCCATCAGCCAGGGGTGTAGTGTCATTGTTCCTGCCCATGCCCACAAACTGCCTGCTCCCTGTAAAGTTCTGTGGTTCTGTGTCTAACAACAAAATAAATGTAATTTGGGATGAGCAAACGTCTGTAAATCCTCGTAATCCAAGGATAAACCACTTGTGAAACTCACAGATTAATTTAGCAGAGTTTTGGAGAAAATGAGCTGCTCCAAGTATCAGATTTTAACACTGATAAGTCACTCAAGTCCTGTATTTTTCTTCCATTGTTTTGTTGCATAAATACGGACTGAAACTACCTAATACAGAAAGTATCTGCTGTCAGAGGATAGAAAAATATTTCAGAGGGTGTGGGAATGTGTTTTGCTTAGAGACAATTTGGATCACAGAAGATACAATTTGATGTTTTTAAGAGAAAATTAGTTAAAGTCAGGCAGGTGATGGAGACAAAATTAGCCCAGGGTCACACCCTGGGTTCTCTCCAAGGTGTGCCTTGGGAGTCAGGGCATAAAAATAAGACCATTAATCCTCTTGTAGAATATCTGGCTGTTTAACAAGGAGCCATAGTTTAAACTGCAATTCCTTTAAAAACCAGCCCTTGCAACAAAAAATGAGCTCCTGGTTTCCTGCACACACTTGTTGTGGTCTCAGCCCTGGGAAGGTGCAGACCTTCAAGCCAGCATAAATATTGGAGAGGCTGGGGAGGAGCTGAGTTCAGAAAGGAGTATAAGGCTGATGTTTTTGGCTTCTTGGCTGGGCTGGTTTTAACCCAAATCAGTTCCCCAATCAATTAAAAGTGCAGCTGCAAGAACATTTGTGCAGGGCAGGGCAGCATCTCTGGCTTATGCTGGCTTAAAGTGTTTGTGGAAGTGCAGCAGGAGTGTAACTGAAGAGCTGCTATAGTCTAACATTGCCAATAATCCACAAATGCCATTCCACAACACAGGAATAGTTAAACTTATAAATGGCCTGGCCATGTGCTTGCCAGTGGGGCCTGACAGAGGAGAGCTTGGAAATGGCTGTAACAGCTTGAAAAATATCTGAGTTTGGAGGTAACTGCTTGTTCCGAGAGCAAGGACAAAACTCTGCTTCCCAGAGTGCATCTCAGGGTGCTGGATGAGAAATGTGCCCTGCAGAAGGCACAGAGCAGCTCCTGGGAGGCAGCTGGGACCCGCCAGGGCCACTGTCCCCACGTCTCTCAGGCCAGCCTGTGCTGCCATCACAGGATCCTCTCACAGCCCGACTCTGCCACTTGCCCGCTCTTCATCAGCCACTTGGAAACCTTTCTGCTTAAAATTCCCACTAATGAGTCAACAGGAGCAGAGAATGCAGCTGAGGGAACAGCAGAAGCACCAGGGGAATCCACCTGGAAATGACACTCCCGTTTTTCCATTGCTACTTTATTATGATATCAACACACACCACGGACACTCTGACTGCTGGTTTTGTGTAATTTCACAAAAAGTTGGGCTGGACATGTGCAGATCCATGTTTGTTGTCTTAACCTGGCCTCAGTATATCCTACATTTTCTACTCTGTCTGAACACTTTATCTTCATTTCTATATTGACATAGAAATCCTACCATAAGTATTATTCCAAATATTGGAATAACGGAAAATAATGCAATTACATTCCAAGTAAATTTTAAAAAAATTCAGCAGAAAACCACATCTTTATCTGGTAAAAATTTCAAGTAGAATTTAACTAAACCAATAATGGAGAAGAAAAATCACCTTACTGTTAACATATGTTATATATTGTGCTCATCCCACTGAGTTTTTCTCAGATAATAGTTTTTATAGATAACAGCATGCTGGGATTTTAAAACAATAGTTTTAAAAAAGGTGATTTCAATATTTTGAAGCTTGTTTGTTAAACATTTGGCAATAATTCTTCAATGCAGACAGGATTTTTCCAGATAATGCCAGGTAATATGGATGGAACATCCAGCCACATCCTAGTCCTCCCCTCCAGCAGCACAAAACACACATGGCTCAGGGAATTGCCTCATATTTTAATGATAATAAAATTTGGAACCCAATCTAGATTGGGACTATTGGCTGTAAGAGGTCATTGAAATAGAAATATTAACCAAAAAGGAAAAACCTGCCTGTTTCCTTTCACTTGCCTAGGCCTGAGAACTCCCATGGCAGTGTCCATTAAACTCGGCAAGGGATCTTGTCCGAGCTTTCCCAAACCTGAAATCTCAGCAGGACCTGAGCAGTCAAACATGGAGGACCCTTAACCAAAAATAAAAAAGTCAAACTAAGTAGTGCCATGCACAATTCCAGAAGAAAACCTGATCTTTCAACCCAAACTGCAGCCAAGCAACTGTTCCAAAGGAATAAGCCTTCAAACCCATGGGAATGTCTCTCCTGGGAGCTGTTTAAGCTTCCTTAATGCTCTTAATCCACCTTGATATTGAGCTGCCAGACACTGTGGCACCCACCTTCCCACTTCCAAATAGCTGCTCAAGTGCTGGAGCATTTCTTTCCCCTCAGTGGAGATCCTGACAGCTCTAGGGCATGAATTAACCAAGTTTTCCCCCTCTGTGTTTGTGGCCCTCCAGCTCACTGGAAGTGAAAACCTCTGGTGAACTTGGAGAAAAAACAAACCATATTTTAGGGCAGGTTAAAAACTCCAGAATCCATGTGTGTGTCCTTCAGCTTCCCTAACTCTCCACATGAAACAAAAATACTTTTCCCCTTGCAGTTTCATGAAAGTTAATTAGCTGATATTACTAAAACCGGGTGCATGCACTATGTAACACTACAAAATTAGAAGTACATTTTCATTGCCTAAAGAATTTCAAGGCAAAAAAAAGAAAGAGCCTTCATATCAGAAAGGTTGATGCTGTGTACAAAATTTTCTAAGTAAATGGAAAAAATTGGTTAAATTTTGTTCATTTAAAAGAGCCTGAACTGAAAAAACCTCTCACTCTAGGGGATAAACAGAATTTTGCCATCTCAGATATGAACATTATCTGTTCAATGTCTGAATTGGAATTATTATAAAATTATTTGCAGATGAATGAACTCCAAAACAATTCAGCAGTAGAAGCTGGAGGAGGATTTAGCTCCCCAGCGGCCTGAACAATGGGTAAGAGCACCAGGCTGGGATGTTCTGCTGGTTGCAGAAGAAAGATTCTGGGTTTGAATTTACAGGATTTCAAATCCCTGGAATGGCTCAGCCCATCCATCTTGTCAGAGCACATTCACCAGAGAGAAACGTTCCAGCTGGATTGTGCTTATGAAAAAAGAAATGAGCAGCTATTGGGGGTTCCCAAGCTGAGAAACTTGTCCTTCTTAAAATCTGAAATAGGTCAAATTTGGGACTCTTCCACACTTTTTCCTATGAAACCTGTAACGTGCCAGATTTTCAGGAATTACAGCACTTGGGGAGAGGAATTATTTCTGTCACCGTGAACGGGAACAAAGGGGTGCCTGAGCTGCTGTTGGCAGGATTATTTTAATGCTACTTAAATTCTGTGCAGAAATTATGAAATCCCTAAATCAGGGATTATGGGCTGCAACCAAAACACATTGACTTAGAGCAATTCACAGCCATTGTCCCAGAGCCACACCTGTGACTTCATCAGGATTCCTGCTCCATTCCCACATAACTCCTCTAACAAAGGCTTCAGATAACAGCAGCAACAGCAGCAGCTGCATTTCTCTAAAGGAAATGGGCCTCCAATCACAGTTCAATCATTTTGCTTTGCAGAAAGGCTTTATTAGCCTAAACCTGCTGCCTCTGGAAGCAGGATAACTGCTTGGGCCATGGCGTGTGTTTGTAAGGGTTAATTCTGCACTCCCCATTTATCAGCAATAAAAACTATAAAAGTATGAGCAGTTTGTCCATTACCATGGATGGATACCTTCCTTTTGTAAAATTCCAAATGGCAAATTGTCAACTGCAACACCCATGGATGATTTGATAAACACTTAACTCTCTGTTCCCATTCCTTCCCATCCCTGAAGCCAATTAGTCACACTCTGAATCCTCAGCTTTTTAGTTTTTAGCAAAACCAGTAACGAATATTTGAGTCCCGGTATCCTCCAACCCATCTGAACCTTCCAGAATTCCATTCCCATTATCATTCTATATCAACACTGCAGGAAACTTTATTATTTTCTGTTGGAGCAAAAACTGGCATTCATTTGTCTTCCCCAGCACTCATTTTCTCTGTGACATCGATCTGAACCAAAAAATATTTCCAGGAATGTTCTCTTTACTGAGGTTTTTGATTACCAAAGTATGAGCCAGCTCTCCTGATGCCACCCTCCAGAAAGCTTCTAGGATATTTTGAATGACACCATAAGTAATTACAGCTATTCATGTATTTGTATTCCAAAACAAGCAGAAGTCATATTGACACAATAATTCTGAAGAGCACACAATTGAATACTCTGAAGATCTGACAATCTCTCCACACTTGGCCACTTCACACTCCTACTTCTTATGATTATTTAATTACAAATTGTTGGCCTAAAATATTTAAATCTTTATCTACAAATATATGTATCAAGCCTTTCAAAGGCAGTGCAAAAGATCTTTAAAATCTGCTATCACTGTCAGGACGCTGTAGCAAAAAAACAACAAACACTTGTCACATATTTTAAGAATCTTTCAAAAATAACGTTGAAAACATGACAATGTTGCAGAACTTTTGCATTCTGTGATGAACACAGAGTCAGTTTATAACTGAATCTATAAATTATGGTCTATTCTGAGAAGGGAGATCTCTACACAGACCCTGAGAACATCCTTTTCATAGCACAGACTGATTTTAGGAATTCAGCTTGGACACTCTTCACTCACAAAAAAAAAGGATTCTACAGTACAAATGAGGACTGGAGAAAACTATCCAGAAAATGCCATTTTGCTGTGAAATATGGATGAAATCATAGCTGATAAATGCCACAGCAATAAAACCCTGTGACACAACAAAGTGCCCCTAAGAGACAAGGGAGTGTCTGAAAGCAACCAGAAGCTCCAGGGGGATGATCTCTTCTGACAAGACTGGAAATCCTAAAAAGAAACATCCCTACCTCCTTCAGGAAAATAGCTTAGGCAGCTTGGAATCCCTGCTCTAAGGAAGCAAAAGTCGGGCTAACAGGTCAAAAAGGAAAAATAATCCTTGACTGAAATGTAGCTTTTGTGGAAACAACTTGATGAAGCTTGTATCAAGTTAATTTCTGTAATGTTTTGTATCTTTCTTGTTAAACCTGAGGCAGAGAAAAATCCCTGGTGGTGTGGGGTCTACAGGCTCCAGGTGTTTAATTGAAAAGGGAATTAGTACACACAAACTCACTACAAAAACAGCTTCACAGAACACGATCCAGGCCAAATCCTGTCACTGCTCATGTAAATAAAATGATCCCACTTTAGCCCTACACCAAAGCAGGGCTGTGATTTCAGCCTGTATTTCAATTTGTGGATATTCAGCTGGATTCTACAGCTGCATCTAAAATCTGTAAGTTTGATTTAAAACATTAAAGGAGAACATTTTGATGGTCACCTATATTGCCCCAACCCAAAAGCATCGCAGAGGCAAGCTTTGGATTTCATTTCAGTTCAGCAGCAGCATTTAAAAGGTTGATTAATTCCACATTCTCTCATGTTTTCAAGTTGTGCTACTCATATAACTGTAAAGTATCTCAGTAGTTTTGGAACAGAGTAAAAAGTGCAAAATAATGAATAATTTGTAGGAATTTTATCATCTGTCCACAGCAACAGAACTGAAAATTTGTATTAAAACTCTTTTGGAATATGATGAGTTTCACATAAGTCATACATATGGAAGTAAAAATACTTTAAGGCAGTTATTTACCTTTTCTAAAATAAAATAAAATAATTTAGGCTGTCATCCAGCACTGTTTCCCAAAGGAAAGTGAAGCTGGCTGGTAAAGAGGGCAGCCCTGGGAGAGATTAATTTCTTGCCATTTTGGTCCTTTTTTTTTGGTGTGGTTATATAAGGACAGTGCCTGAATGGGGTCTTCTCTTCCTCCAGAGTTTCAAAGGGGGAATGACTTAGACCACAAGGAAAGATGAAAGAGATAATGGCAAGGATTCTCTCTGTTGGTGTCGCTCCTGATGTTATAAACCCCATGGTTCCCATTTTCCATTCAGAAATGCTTCTCTAGGTGTTGTGAATGAGTTCTGCACAAAAACTCCTTCCCACCACGTTGGGTTTTGTGTTGATTCACTGCTAAGAGTGGCAATAGCAAAGGCACAGCTGAAATCCTCAATTCCTAGCAGTGCTCCAGAGAGAAAAATGAGCCATTGCTGGGTTTTAACTCTCCTCATTATTCCCTAGAAGGAAAAGTTATATTTGTGCTGCCTCTAGGCAAAGTCCCATCCCACATGAACAAAAGACTGAAGCTAAGATCACATCCATTTCATCTCCTCCTGCTCTCCACAGATGCTTAAGTCCCTGACACTGTGTCTTCAGTGCTCATATGTCACAGTAAATGATTCATTAAAAATGCAGAGACAGATTGATCTTGGAAGGGGGGGAAAAAAAAAGATCTGGAGTTTAAGGCGAAAGGAAAATAGAAATGAGGAGCCAAAAGGTGAAAAAGGGAAACACCCCCAAAATTCACATGAGAAAGACATTTAAAAATAAAGAGGAGAGAGCAACTCTGCTGACATTTAATGTGTCTGCTTGGGATAAAACTCATCCTTTTACTAGCAATAAAACAACAGCCTAGCCCAAAGCCCTTGGAGCATTTTGCATACAGTACCTCATAAAAATGGCTGGCAATTTCTCCTAAGGTCTGGACAATACCTACACCAAACTATTTTTTTTTTAGGGTAATTAAATGGGAGCAAATCCCCAGTTCAGGTAGGGAGAGCTGCTCCAAAGTGAGAAGGAAAAGGCAGGAATGAGCCCACCTTGTGATTCCTGTGGTGCTGATAACCAGGTGATTGACAAGAGCAGCCCCACGGAATTTGTTTGTAACATTTCCTGGATGGCCAGAAGGATTTGCTCTGCCAGAGGAATCCTGCAAGCAAAAAGCAACCCTTGCCTAAGGAGAATAAGCTCCTTGAGTAAGAGGCACCTCCTTGCCATGACATCCGTGCAAATTCTCTTATGTAGGTGACACATTTCTTCTATTTTTATCAAAAACAACTTGTAAAATAGAAATATGGACCATAATTTACATTCTTTCAGCAAAAAAACCCTCTGACAACTAAGCCAAATCCCTGCAATGGGAAGTACATATATAAATATATATTCACACACACACACACCAGCAATATTTTTAGCTATGATTTCCTACTCATGTGGCAACATGACCAGTGTTCTGAAGAAGCTGAGCCAAGTGAAAACACAACCTGCAGAACAGGTCACGTTTAAATATTCTGCTATTGAAGAATATTAAAAACTACAGATTAAGTAGGAGTGTTGTAACACTGAACATTAATTAAGGCTTGTAAATCATTCTGAAATACTTGGATAAAAGATGGCATAAAAGGTGTTGCCACATGTCTTGATGCTTCTAGATGTGCACAAGCCCTGACATCTTATTTTGTGTTTGGGATGTTTCAAATCATAAAACAAAATTATGGTCACTGGATGAATTTAATGTTGGGAAGTGTTGGGACACGACAGAGAAACACCAAGGTTGTCTGATTAAGAACTCAAGCAGACATCTCAAAGTAAAAAAAACTGAAATAGATCCTTTTCTTGGATCCTGGTGGATCACCAGATCTGTGAGTTAGAGCTTGGCAGTGTTGCTAAGCCTTGACTTGGCTGTATATTCATATATGTGAAATACAGATAATTTTCCTTCCAGTCTAGTACCACCGACTACTCACATCCCAAAAAAACCCTCTTAGTCCATGCCACCAAACAGTTTGAAAAGGAATCTGGAAGCACTTAATGCCTATCTGGGGCTGGTGAACAGCATAACCAGTTCTCAGAGAACTTGGCACTTGTTGCTTGTGCAACTACAGGTCTTTATAGAATACAGAAATCAAAGGCCAGCACTAAGGCTCTTGTGCTTTCCCACATGCATCTTCAGATCTAAGAGCCATGTCTTTCTTTTTATGCAGAGACAAGAGATGTATTTTATGGCATCCATTAAAAAAAAAAATAAAGTTGTAAGGAGTGACACCAAACTCATGAAGGAGCAGAGCTAATTAATTACTTGGACAGGACACGCTGGGCAGCTGTTAATGGCACATCTCACCTGGAGCTGAGGCCACAAACACACTCCAAGTGCCTCCCAGCACCTGGGGCAGCCCACCAGAAATGCAGAGAGAACAGCTTAGAGTCACAGGGCAACTGGAATGGATTCCAATTTAAAAGAGAGCAGGTTTCAATTAGATGGGATACTGGGAAGAGATTGCTCCCTGAGAGGGTGGGCAGGCCCCAGCACAGGGTGCCCAGAGAAGCTGGGGCTGTCCGTGGATCCCTGAAAGTGTCCAAGGCCAGGCTGGACGGGGCTTAGAGCACCCTGGGATGGTGAAAGGTGTCCCTACTCATGGCAGGGCGTTGGAAATTAATTACTTTTAAAGGTCCTTTTCAACCCAAACGCTTCTATGACTCTGATTCTGTGCTGTAGCAGCAGTGATGCTCCTGAGCGACGTGAGACCACCACAGCCGTAGCTCTCACCTGGACTACCCGTAGGACATTTTCAGGGACGTTTTCAGGCTGGGCTGGGGATGAGGCGGAAGACCAGGCCGACACTTGACCCCAGAGGCAGCGCCCCCAGCCTCACACCGTCGTGTACACGTTACACCGCTGTGACCCCTCCCAGCCAGGTCCCACCGCGTGGCTGCCGGCAGCGCTTTGCCTCCATCACCCGAGCCTGGGAGCACAGCACAGCCCCCCAACACCTCGAGGTAGCCCCCCGAAAGTGAATTACGGACACCGGGGGGTCGGGGCGGAGCGGGGCGAGGGCGCCTGAGGGGCCGCGCCCTGAGGGGCGGGAAGGGCGGGCAGGAGCGCGCCCGTGAGGCGGCGCGCGCGGGCCGCGAGGGGCGGGGCCAGCGTGGGGGAGCGCGCTCCGCCCCGCCGCCGATAGGAGGGGCGAGATGAGGTGGGCGGGGCTAAGAGGCCAAGCCCGCGTTGTGATTGGGTGGTGAGGCTGTCAATCCGGGGCGGCCGCCGCGGCCGTGGGGAAGGAGGGGGAGGCGGAGAGGAAACAAAAACAATCGCCCGGGCGCCGCCATCTTGGGCCGGTTCTCCACACGCCACACGGGTGAATGGGTAGATATGAGATTACCACGGGGGAGCAGCGGCAGCGGGGCACCGAGGGCTGTTCCGCGCTGCCAGCGACACTCGGCGGGCTCTAGGCACGGCCGCCGCCGCCCGGAGAGAATCCCCCGGCTCGGCCTTTTCGCCTCGCCAGCCCCTAAGCTGCACTGCTGGAGGGACAAAGTTGGGCTGAGCCGCGCTGCCTCCGCCGCCCGGGAGACCGGAGAGTTGAGCCGGGGTCAGAGTTAGGGGAGAGGGTGACGAGGGGATCGCTCCCCGCTCCGCCGTGTGGGAGGCGCGGGGAGAAGGCTCTGCCTCCCCGCCCCTGCCGTCTCCTGCTGCTCGCTCCTAGGAGGAAAAGAAAAAAGAGAAAAAAAAAAAGAAAAAGGCAAGAACTGGATTGAGCTCGGAGGAGTGGATTTTGTGGAGTCTCCGTGTGAGCAGCGGCGGGGCGGCGAGGAGGAGATGTGTCCGTGAGGAGGGAGAGGAGCGTGGATCCATCCAGGACCCGTGAGGAGCCGGAGGAGCCTGGATCCATCCAGCCCCAGCCCGCCGTGAGGCACAGCCGCCTCCCTTCCAAAGAAGCCCGGTTCTCCTGGAAGCACGGCACTCGGCAAGGATTTGCCACAAAGAATATATACCACCCTCCTCCCCAGCGCCTGGATACTGCATTTTATTTTTTAATTTTTTTTTTTTTTTTTGGTACCCCTCTCCCCAGCCACTCTTGTGTGTTAAATACCAAATATAGCCTCTCGCGGGGGGAGGGGATGGAAATCTCCTAGAAGAACTGGAAATCTTGCTGGGATTCGGGAGTGCTGGTGCTGGAGAAGGGCGGCGAACACGGGGGGATGCACTGCTCTCGCTGCCTGGCCAAGGACTAGAGATTTGCCACTTCCCGGGGAGCCCGAAGGTTTGTTTGCTCCCAGACTGTTGTTTCCCCCTTTCCCCTCTCCTGGGCTACGCTAAATCCCTCAGCATTTATTAAAGAAAACCCACGTGTGGCTGGTGGCTGGTTTTTAAGGTAGTTTTTCATCGACAAACTGACAAAAAGAAAAAAAAAAACTTCCTCTCTTCGCCCCGAGGTTTGGAACTGGAATGGAGCTGCTCTTCTCCCAAACACTACACGGGGTGTGAAGGGGGGGAAGGCAGGACGAAAACATCGCCTCGGACTGATCCCGATCCGACCCCCCGACACTCGCACCCACCAGGGATGATCCTTCACGGCGCCTGATGTGGAAAACACTTGGAGACTCAGAGACTTCGTCGTGCTCAGCAGCTTAATCGTTGACTTATTTTGTTTTGGTTTTTAATTTTTTTTTAAGTGGATTCGTAGCATTACTTTTATGAATTGAATTTTGCCACCGTTTGTACAGAAGCCAAATGACACGTGTGTTTTGAAACACGGTTCCAAATATATTTATCCCTCCCTCAACCCGGATTCTCTCTAGAAAGAGCCGCGGGGAGGTCGTCAGTGTCTAAAGAACCTGATTTTTAGTGTTTTATGAACACTACCTGCTGCAGGAATGTTGCTATAAATTGCTTTATAACGGTTCAGCAAGAAGGGAGATTTTCCAGCTTGCAGGACCCAGAAAACTGGATACTTAAAGTCACTTAAATGTTTTAACAGCATTGGAAAATGGGAGCTGCTACTAAGTTGGCGTTCGCTGTTTTTCTTATCTCTTGTTCATCAGGTAAGTGAATGTTCCTGGATTTGTCACTTTAAACTGAGGGCTTTGGGGTCAGCACTTGGGAACTTGGGCTGGCTCTGTATGAATGGGAAGCAATTTATGGGTTTTTTTCAGGTGGCAAATGTTTGTGGATGGCAGCAACTGTAAAGGGAGAAGCTGCTTTCGTGTTTATTCTTAAAAATATATGTAACGTGAGCACTTGAAACGCTCCCAGTGCTTGGATTTCAGATCAATTGTGTGGAATAAATGTGGAGACATAACCACCTAGTGTCACATAAGTAACCTGGCAGCGCAGCTATCGGTGTTGGATGCTGGTTTTAAATAAGAATTACCCAGCTGAAATGGCTCTTTGCTCCAGTTTGATCTCTCTCAGCCCGGACTATTCACTGGTGAATAGCGACCTTCGTTAATGCTTCATTAATTTGGAATAGGTGTCGCTCTGAAAGGCTGAGCTCGTCCTTTGGTGGTAGCGAGGGGTGTGTGCGTTTAGAGATGTACCAACAGAATTGGGGTGAAAAGCCAGGCTTTCAGTTTCTAAAGCAATCATTTGTAATCCTTTGTATTTTGCTGTTCGTTATGTCGCAGAAAAAAAAATCTGCTGGTTTTCTCTTTAAAACAGCAGAGTCTGAGGTTCAAATGCCAGCTCTGAGTCCTGGGGAGCGAGCGGGGTGTGAGGGCTTCTCCAGGAGGAAAATTGTGATGGCAGCAACCAGTGGTTGGGCAACTGTTGGTCTATTTGTGCCCGGAGCTCCATCAGTCTCACAAAAAACCCTCTTAGGAGCTGTGCGAGGATCTCATGCGAGTTTCCAAGCCAGCCTGGCGCTCCGTGCCCGCATTTGGAGCATGTATTTAGTGCTCTGTGTGGGTTTTTAGCATCCTTGCAGGGTGTGCAAAGCTACACTTGTTTACCAGGCTAAAAGCTCCCAGACAAGTGCTCAGCGTGCCCGTGTGACCGGGAGAAGGGAGTAATGAGATCCCTGTAAGGATGCCTTTTACATTTCCAGCGTTAGGAGCTGCAGGATTTTGCTGAAGAGGCCGTTTTGCTGTGGTTAGTAAATGGATAAGTCTCGTCTTGTGTCTGTAGTGCTATCGATCCGCGCTGTGTGCGCTAAATGTGCTGTGAAATGGCGAGCGCTGCCAGGAGAAACCCAAAAACCCTGCCTGTGCTAACCAGGGAAACGGCTCAGAGGGTTAAGGACAGCCAGAAGGTTGTTGGGGATGTTTAATTTTTATTCTCCTTTTGAAACCAAACACGATTTCTGACAGCTTTTGCCTTGCAGTAAAGACGTGTGTGTCGTCTTTTCCTGAAGCCTGATTTTTCAGCTCGGCAGCGTTCCCTTAATTCAGCAATATGTTTTGTAGGGAAACTTTTTCCCCCTTCTCTCTAACAGTTTCTGAAAGACTTGCTGCCATCTGCTCTCCGTGGCTGTCTCTCTTCCACGTCCACCTCTAAGATCCTTTTGCCTAGAGCACAGAATAGTGGTTTTTGTTGACATTACCTATCAGACTTAATAAAAAAGAACAGCTAAGCAATAAGGAACGTCTTTTCTTTAACGTTGCTCGCTCGGGTTGTCCTTGGTAAGGTGAAAAGAATGTTCCTCTTGCCTGTGAAGAATTAATCTTGGCTAAATGAGCAGGAAACTGCCAGCAATCCGGGCTGCTTCTCATGTTAATGACATTGTTTTGGTGGTTATTCCAGTATTACACATTAAGTGTTCCGGTACTTAACAATTATTATACTATTTTCTACTCACACCAGGACTGCAGACACTCTACAATTTTAGGCAAGTCTAAAAATAAATAAATTCAACAGTAAACTGTTGGGTTTATGATCAGAACTACAAGATTATGTAAGATTTTAAGCTTGAAGTGCAGGCGTTTTTATGAGTAGTGTTTCTTAGCTGACTTATTTCAGTTTAAAACCCTATCTGATGGATTGCTTCTAACATCATCATCACCAGAATTTTTTTCCCGGTCTTTAGTGTGAAAATCAGTCTGCCCAGGTCGTATATTTTGAAATATTGGCAATGGTTGAGAAAATCCTGGAGTTCAGGTGTGGAGGTGCGCAGCTCCAGCTTCTCTCAGGCTCTTTCAGCAACTGGGGGTTTGGTTTGCTGTATTTGTTCATTTATTTTTAAATACAGCTATTTTCTGCAGATGTTTACATGGCCATTAATACCGGGGTTCTTTTAATAGGTGAAAATGTTGTGGGTTTTTTCTGCGTGGTGGGTGTGGAAGTGCTATTTAGGTTCAAAGCGATTTATTTTATTATCTGTAAACTGCACTATGGAATCCTGTAAATGTACTGCAAATGGACAGGAATTTCCAGTGAGTTTAATCATCTTTGTTAAGAGACTGAAAATATTTCCCTGTTCTGACTAAGATATTTGAGAAAGAGCATCTGTGTTGCTATTAGGCTTTAAAATATTTGTAGATGCCTGGATAGAAGTGGGTGTAGGTTTGCACCCATCTGTAGGAACTCCAGAGGCTGAGATGAATGCACATTAACTAAACAAGAAAGCAAAGTGCCCGGGTCAAGGTTCTCCGTGTGCCTTCCAATATACTCCTTAGATAAACCTGTGGGCATGTTTGATTTCAGAGGGAGCAGAAGATCCTGAGGTAATAATAAAATACTTCAGAACAAGCTTCCTGTGCCTCTGCTGTAGGTGAGGCAAGATTGGAGGGCAGCTTCACAGGAAAACTTGTGACTGAAACAGCTTGTTCATCAAAGCAGGCTTTCTGCAGATATTATCTGGGTGCTCCCCTCCCCAGGGAAGTGTGGTTGTGTTCTGGTGGTTTTGTGATTGCTGAGCTGCACTTCAGAGCATTTCAGGAACAGAGAATGGGCACTTTTCATCATTTTCTGAGATTTTTGAAACGTACACCCCGTGCAGCTGAAAGTGTGGGAGATGCTGAAGGAGTGCATTTTCCTCATCCATAATCTTAGTTTAAAATCTCATCGTTCCTTTTGTTACTCATAAACTCCTCATTTCCCAGCCCATTATCTCTTCTGAGATACCTGCTCTGCCTTTGGTACCTGGGTGGTCCCAAATCAAAGTAGCTCTACAGTTTCTTACAGGGAACAAGACCTGGATTTTTTAGAACTGAAGCTAAAATCAAGCTCAAAATCACCTAAGCAAAAGGAAAATATCAGAAAAGTGTTGGTACTCTCTATTTCTGCTAATGCCAGATCATTCCCAAGCCACTCAGAAGGTCTTGAGTAATTTTGAAGGTACTGGCATGTCAAAGACACCCTTCTGGTTGAAGTAGTATTTTCACTGCATAGAGGATGTTTTATTCTCTGATTTTTAATTTATCATTCTCCTGTGTTGCAGCGATTATTATTGGATAAATTATTTTTTAAATTGTATCTTTCCCCCCGCCAAAAAGATCTATTGAGATCTGTAAAACCTGCTTTCCATGGTATGACTTTACAAGCTGAATGGTTGGGTGTCCTGAAGGAATTGAGGGGGAACATGAGACTTTTTCTTTGATTTTACTTGTGTAATGTCTCTTTTTTTTACTGTTCTTTCATTATAAACTTGGTAACCCTTGAAAATCTTGCCACAGGTTTGGGAATGTTTGTGGAATTGTTTCTGCTGGTGTGTTCCCTGTGAACTGTCCATGATTGTGGTTGGACTCTAATCACTTTATTCACTTTATTGTGGGGTAATAAACTACTTCAGAATTAGTGCTGCTTTTAAAGTAAAGATTCCTTTATTTTATCAGAGTGTACAAGTTCTTTATGAAATGTATTACCACTGGGCTCTCCTAATGCTGCTGTTAAGAGCAGGACTTGTTTCATTAAATAAACCTATTTAATACTTTTTTCAAGCATAGATTGAGTTATAGAGAACTTGATGTTACAAATGACTACAGCTCAAAAATCTGTTAACTATTTCTAAGTAATCTGCTAATACTTAACAGTTATAAACCCCAAATCTTCTGGCCTCTGAAAAGAGCAAATGGTGCAAATGCAACATCAGAACATGTGAGCATGGTTCTGGTGGAACTCTGCTTTCCAAACCTTTCCGGAGAGATGCTGCTGACATGAGTTTATTTGCATCTCTACCCTTCACACACAAGGCTTTGCTGAAGAAAAGGCTTCAGTAAATTTGTCTGCATATGCTGGGTGTAAGTTGAGGGGCAGGTGTGCTGTGTGAGGGAAAAGCTCTTTTCTGCAAGAACAGAATCACTGTTTGCAGGAATAATAGTTTTCAGCTAGGTTTCATGGAGAGTATTTGAATGGTATCCTTATTTTTCCCATTCCCACTTTTCTGGAATTTGAGGGTAAAATCCCTTAGGTGATGAGTTTGGCTGATCAGCAAATGAGGACAGACTCAGACTCAAAAAAACCCCCTTTTTTTCTTCTCTGTTTAACCTTAGACACTAATTTTTGTCATATCATTAGTTCTAGGGAAGGGGAAAAATAACAGCACCTCCAATGTTTTTCATTCCTATTCATTCGACCTTTTCTTCCAACCTTCTCTACTTGTAGTTTTTCCAGGCTGTAAAAAGAGAGAGGTTGAGAAGGAATCTGATTGTGGAAGAGGTTTCTTGGTGTAGGAGAGATGCATTTCCACCACTTAATTAACTGAAAGCAGCTTAATGCAAATGCCTGCTTGAGCTGGTTGGTAGCATCCATGAGCTGTTAGCTCTCTGATGTTCCTGAAAATGAAAACTCCCTAAAAAGATCAAGAAAATTACGGATTTTACAGCCAAGTTCTTGTGTGATGAAATCTTAATGTGTTTTTGTTGCCTTGGTGCTTAAAATTCGGCACATCTTATTTCCTGTTATTTCCATATGGAATTGAAGTGATATTGGATGCCAGTGACTTCATGTGGCATCTCTTGTCTTCTCTCCCTGCACTGTCTGTGTGGTGGTGGAGGGGTTTTTTCTTAGAAACAGTTTGTGACTACAGTGCCAAACAGCAGAGCATATTTAGGCTTAATCCCACAGAAAATGAATATTTACTGCCATGTTGTTTACGTTGCATATCTCTGTGGCCAGGAATCCCAAATGTAGATTAGATACATCAAATCCTTCAGTTGTTGGTGCAAAGAGAGCAGGGAAGGGTTTTTCCATTGCATAACTATCATCATGGTTTCACAATAATTGAATTCTTGATGAGGAAAGTCAACATTTATGGTTTTCTTCAAAATGTCCTCATTAAAGCTGTAACTGGAAACAAGAAAAACAGACAATTCACATACTAACTAGAGCAATCAATCTTTGGTGTCACCCTAAATCCTGGGGACTGCACAGCGAGGCCCTGCAGCAGCAGCACCTGTGGAATTGCCACCTCCGTGTTATGTTGGGTTTGGAAGGAAAATTGTTTCCAAATTCTAAAAACACCTTGTGAAAGGTTTGGTCATTTTGTGTTCTGCTGGTGTTTCTGGTTAAAGTGGTGCAGGATAATCTGTTTCGCTCAGGATGCAAAATTGTAATTAATTTTGGTGTTGTTCCTGAGTTACCCCACTGCTTGTTGGGAACTGTTGAACTGCACTGCCTGGCCCTGATGGGATGTTGGGGACTGCTAGCTGGCAAGAGGGCCACAAGTTCATAGATTAATTCAAATGTCACCTTTGGAGATTCCTTACTTTGTTAAAACATAACTTCCTTTTTTTAAAGGATTTCTGTGGATCTGTAATTAGGTGTTAATTCAATACAAAATGCTAAAATGACAATGTAATTAAAAGCAAACCCCTATGTACTCTTAACTGTGATGGGCATGTAAGAAATGCCAAGATACATTTCTCTGCTTTTATTACTCTTTAATTACATGAGGGAAACATTGTCTGTAGTTAGTGAATAGAAAATGAAGATCAATGCTATATCTTGGCCAAAAAGAGTATTTCTCAAATTCTTTTGCTTTCTGAACTTTGAGATATTGATCTGCCTCATTAAAACTAAGAATTCAGATTGTATTTTGCATTTACAGCAAAATTGTGTGTTGTAATTACAATGCAATTTAGGCATTGCTGGCTGATCTGGTTTTGGTTTTTGCCTAAATGAGGCTGTTGTCACACTTGGGAAGATTTCCACTTTCTCTGATGATGGCAGCAAATGAGTTAAGTTCTGCTGGTTTAATTCCGAACATTGGCGCTGTTAAAGCTGACACCTGAAAAGTTACTGAAGATGTTTAATCTGAAGGTTCTGTTAGAAAGTATCTGTATAATTATTTTGAAAATAATTATAGCTCAGAATTGTGTTACTTTTAAAATAGCTTTAACTCTTGGTGTTACTTTTTAAATAGCTGTAACTCTTGGTGTATCTTTTATCCCTCAATGGGTTACAATGGCAAATAAGAAAACAAATTCATTTTTCTAAAAAAATTGCAGAGGTTCTTGTGGCAGGTTGACTTATAAAGTTGGAGGGAGACAGTGCTCAAAAACATTTAGGATATGACTTGTGTATTTTCTGAAAGATACCAAACTTTATGAGAGCAAAACATCCGTTTTCATTTTGTTTCTGCTTGTTTGGTTTGGGATTTTCTTGTTTGTTTGTTTTTTTCTGGAAAAAAAATGGAAATGGGTAAAGTAACTCAGTGCTTGTTTTTGAATTTTTTGGTGTGATTGACTGTAGATGGGAAGAATGTTTTAGAGAAATCCGTGGCTGGTCTCTTTTGCCTGTTTCTGGAATTCCCAGTGAAATGAGGCTGCGGGGGGAGCACCAGCCCTGCTCAGCTCCCAGTGCAGCCCTGATAGTGTTGTGGCCGGTGCCAAGTGGTGTCTAATGAGATGACACAAAGCACGGTCTGAGGGCAGTGCCAGGAGGCAGCACAGGCAGGGCTGAACCAGAATTCCTGCAGCTTCAGCACTTCAGAGTTCCCTCATCTCCTGCCTGAGAGCGTGGAGTGTGTGCCATTAGTGTGCTGTGAAAACATTGGCATCATTTACTGCCTCCCAGCTCAGCCCGGGCTTCAACTGGGAGCTGTCCCACTTAGAGAGCAGCCAGCCCACAGCAGCAGCACCTGCTCTGGGACAGGGCAGCATTCCATGAGCCCTGGGCAGGGACAGGGAGCTGTGCTCCAGGGCTTCATGGGCTCGCTGGGATGAGTGCTCTGAGGGGAGGCAGCAGTCCTTGGGCCAGCTGGGATCTGAACTGTAGATAAATACATTTCTTTTCTTCAATTTTTTTATTCCATTTTTTTCTTCAAGTTATCTATTTCATATTTAAAGGTGATTCCTGAGATGATCTATTTCATAGTTAAAGGTGATTCCTGTTTGAAGTGAGCACTGGAGTTTGGATGCAGACCCCGTGCAGTTGGGTTTCTGTAATCTGCTGCCTGCCTGGTTTTAATGTCACTTCGTAAATGTCACCTCATCCTAACGGCTCTGAGTAGAAATGGTCATTTCCTCTTCGAAATTACCTTTTAGTGTGGTGCCCACCAAACCTCCAGGTTTTCAGCAGAGCTGGCACCGTCCTGGCAGTCCCCACTTGCACTGGTGCAGTGTCCCAGGGCTCAGGACACCACGCTGGTCCTTGTGCAAGTCCATGAAATTCCCGTGTGCCCATCCCTGGGGTGCCATCCCTGCCCCTGGCACTGTGTGCAGCCCCCTGAGCTGTTCCCCCACCTCAGAAAGGGCTGAGCCAGGGTGGGTCCAGGGAAGCCCTTGAGGGTCCCTGTGGTGCTCCTCATCCTCCTCCAGGCCTTTCCCCTCAGGAGCAGCTCTGTCCCATCCCAGGCTGGCTTTATCTCCAGATCTCTTGCTCACAGAGCTGATTTAGCTCTTTCAGCAGCTTCCTGCCTTTTGGTGCCTCCCCAAGTTGTGATTTAGAGGTGGCTTTTATTTGTAACTGAAGCCTGGCCTTATTTTTTCAGATTGAGAGCTCTTATCTCACCTAGATAACACTAATCTCCATTCCTTAAATGCTGCCTAAAGATTGGAGTGGTCTTCATTCTTTCAGCTGGATTTTGAATTCTTGGATTTCAGTATCAGCACAGAGGTTCAAATTTGATCTGTTTTTGAAAGCTATTTTTAAATATGACCAATCATTTTATCAAGCCTTCTAGCATGAAAAACTGTTTCCTTCTAGGAATTTCCACATAAACAGGGAAGTGGTTTAATTTTGTTGTTGAGTTACAGTGTTGAGTGTACAAGACAAAATTAAACTTTGCAGTAACTGTTAATTTTAGAAAATTTTGCTGGTGTTTGTCAGTAGAGGGTACAGATAGTTCTCTTTAGCTCACAGCAATTACATGATGGAAGAGTTTTCTTTAAATATTTCTGTGTTTCAGGGTTGACAAACATTTAGGCTGTGAAAGTTGCACAATGGCACACAATTGTTTGAATTATTGTACTTTTAAGAAAGAATTACGTGATATATTTGTCATAATTTTTTATTAAGCTGCTTTCAAAGTAGCATAGAAAACACCACTGGTTAAATATTTTCATTTTAAGTCTGATCTTAAATTTTGGAAAGGATCTGTTTTGCAGGTTGTCCCTGGGGATAATTGAATTTTTTTAAATTTGACACAAAGCCCGTCAAAAAGAAAAATTGTAACAGCTTGGGTACATTTAATTTAACTTCACCTTGTGTCGCTGGGACAGACCCCAACACGGGAAGGCTCATCTGACCTCGCCCATTTGGGGTGGCAGAGATGGGCAGTGAGCTCTTGATGGGTTTTTATGTGCTCTGCTTGTACTACAACCCAGCTGTGAAACCCTGATTAATTTGTGAGGAGGTGATTTCAAACCACAAGATGGTTTTGTTTCCATTCCCTTCCCAAACTCAGCATTTAGCACTCCTCTGGGAAAGCACCCATGAAAACAGAGCTTTCAGGTGAAAGTTTTCTTTTGCTGTTCAGCTGAAAAATTCTGATTCACATCCTCTTGGGTCAGAGGCTTCCAGGGAAGCCAGGAGAGCACAGATCCCACTTTCCATTCCAGTGGAAGTGGAGTGGATCCTTCCTGAAAAATCCTGATGCTCCAGAGTGCAGCTGGACTTTTCCAGTGGCTTAAAAGTTTTCAGATGGATGGCAAATCAAGCAAAATTAATTTCCTAGAATCCTGTTTGTAAAAATACTGTTCTGAAATTTAATAATTCCAGAAATTTTCCTCTCAATGCAACAAATACTTTGGTGTTGGAAATTCTTTCATTCAAAGTGAGGTTGGGAGAGAGGAGGTAAATGATGGCTCTCATTTCTTTTATGTTGTAAGAGTAAAAAATGTGTTGGAATTTGGTTTTGACGAATTTGAGATATTTACATGCTGACACTGTGTGTTCTGGGGGAGCTTCTGTTGCCCATCTGAGCTCTTCTGCCTTCCTTCTTTCTGAACCAGAGGTTCGGTAATGCAAAAATTTTACAAGTAAGTCTACAACATCCATGATTTTTAGTAGTTCCTCCATCAGTTCAGCCAGCTTTAGAAACCTGTTAATCACCTTCTACTTGTCCAGAAAGGTTGTTTTAGTTGTAGGGTATTTAACAAAAACTGCTGGGAGAACAGTGAGAGTTTCTCTTCTTCGTATCTGATTCCTCCCCCACATCCCCATTTTGTGCCGCTGTCACTCCTCACTCCGGCTCAGCCCTCGTGGCTGCTGGATTTGGGCTGGGCTGATCCAATCTGCTAGAGCAGCAGAAATGACTGGGAAAACAGCACAGAGCTTTCTGCACTCAGGATCTGTTGGATTTGGTTTTTTTTTTTTGACTCAGAGATGGGGTAACTAAGAGGTGTTTTAAAAACTTACTCCATTTTCAGTCTCATGAGAAGGGTGAGACAATAGAGATGTTAGAATTCACACCGTCACAATCAGAAGCCAAATATTTCTTAATTACAACACATTATAAGTGCTTCTTGGCCTATCAGCTTTTGCCACACCATGCTGTAAATGCCTTAAAGCCAATCATCTAAAATTACCCCTCGTGGCTCCTACTACAATGCATCTTTCATAATTCTGTTCCTCCAAAGTATCCAGTCTTATTTACAAAACCATCCTTTGAAACTTGTTTCTAGTTCCATTTCTCTCTCAACAATAGGACAGATCCTATTCCATGACATTTCTAAGTCAACATTTCTTATCTCAAACAGATACGTACACACTATGTGAGCCTTCTGTCAAGCTTTAAGAATTTTCTACAAATCCATTTCCCACAAGGATCAAAGGCAGGGGCTGGGTGAAAGATGATGGAGCAAGGAGAGGGATGGATGGAATAAGGGCTGCCAGGGAGGCTGCCTGCATTGTCCTAGGAAGGGAATTGTCAAGGGAAAGCACCTCAGTGTTGGTGAATGGAGCTGTGAGAAAGGGAAAATGGCACAATTCAGTGTCATTTTTAATAATCTCCATCTTCAGAAAGAATTTGCTTCTCTTTTTCAGCATTCTTTTGAGGATCTCAGTGCAGGCCTGTTCTCACATGATTTTTGTCCTCTTCCCTTACTTTTTAAGTATCTCCATATCACATTTTTCTCCAGGGGCCCTAGACTCAACATTTCCAGGCAGAGGGGCCTGGCACAGGCTCCCAGAGAAGCTGTGGCTGCCCCTGGATCCCTGGAAGTGTCCAAGGCCAGGCTGGAGCACCCTGGGATAATGGAAGATGTCCCTGCCCATGGCAGGGGCATGGAATGAGATGAGCTTTAAAGTCCCTTCCAACTCAAACTGTTGTGTGATGCTGTCATTCCAAGGAATAGGTGATAAAATTCACAGGTTCTCTGGTAACAATGAGGTGGGAACTAAATAAAAGATTCAGACTGACACAATCACAGAAGGGGTGATACAGTGATCAGTAAAATCCAGTTACATCCCAGGTTTAAGAAAACTGTTTGGAAAGACTATTTGCAACATAATCTTCGCAGTATCTAATTTATGTTACTTGGATTTTGGAGGCAGATGTCCTTAGAAATTTATTCTGAGCAGGTGGGTATAAAACTTTGTGCTAAAATCAGATCCAAGAAGAGAACAGACAGCACTAACAGGTCTGGAAATGATGAGGGGAGAATATAGGGGATGTCCTTTAAATGTAAAACCCCAGCTGATAATGCCTGAATGTACTGAATCAAAACACAGCATCAGGAATCCCATTTACAAACAAGGGCTGGTGAATTTTGGATATCAGCTGAACAGCCATGAGACCTGAGGGGTCTCAATCCCAGGAGCATCTTCAGTTGCCAGGGGAGTGTGGAAGAACGAGGGCACTTGTCAGGAGCTTGTAAGCCAAAAAGCAGGAATATCTTCCAATCAGCAGGGCACACTTCTGGACAGAAAAGCTCTGGGTGAGTTTGTGGTGCTGAGAGTTCAGCTGTGAGCCAAGTCCTTGGGACAGCACCTGACCTCATCCCCTTTGTTACACTGCAGGGTGAAGTCAGCCTCAGGCTGTTGTTGGGCTTTCTGCAGGCATCCTGTTACTGTTTATCTTCCCTGAAATTCTACGTGAGGACAACTTCTGTGCTGAGATCCAGGCATGGGCACTGAAATGGAGATAAATTGGTCTCTAGTAGCTGTGGTTTGAAGTGCTGCATAGAGCGTGACTGGAAGTTAAATCAGTTTACAAACACAGGGGAATCGTACCTGAGGTATTATCCCAACCATGGTCTCTCCCAGCTCAGCCTCCCTTGTAGGGAAGAGAGAAGCCATTGTTCCATGGCCCAGGCTGCTGTTTCCATCATCCTCTTTCTTTTTCATTTAGCTGTGATAGTCAAGTTGCTTTTTACTTAAAGCAGAATTTTTAAACCCTTTTTTTGAAGTGGGGGCTTCTATGGAGGTACAGTGCCACCACTGGGGAGCAGAGACCTAAATGTACATTGGTTTCTTGTGTGCCCACCTTCCCTCCAGCAACGTTGATCATCTTTGGCCTCCATATCCTGGGAGTATAATGTTCAAGCTTTTCTGTGAAATTTCCAGCAGGTGCCTTTTGCTGGAGAGCACGTATGTGGATTCCTTAAAAAAGTTATTGGTGATCTAAGCAGATGGCCTCAGTCCTGGGAAGGGATTGTATAGATAAATAATGTAATGGTTGGCTCTCACAATTAAGAGGTAGATACTATATAGATGTATAATAATGTTATTGGAATATGTAATTCCAGAGTCCTCTTTCCCTCCCCCTGTAATAGCCTTAGTAGCCAAGATATTCAGGGGAGGCTGCCTTGGTACCAGGGGCACAGCAGAACAATACCTGACAGCACTCAAGGTGTCAAAAGTAATCTCCACCAAGGATGGCAGAGTTGACTGACTCAACTTTGAGTGGGGCTAAGGGTATAAAAGGCAGAGCATCCATTTTGTAGATGGGCCACATGGCTGGTAGTCACAGGGGACTCCCAGCGCTGTAATTTGTCTTTCTTAAGTCCTCTGTTGTAGTTTTGTTAAAGTTTAATAAAATTAAACTCTAACAGTTTAGCTTAAACTGTTAAACTTAAAATGAAACTTCAGCAGTTGCTTCTCACAGGGTGGCTGGATGGAGGCATCGAGTCCAGAAGTGTCGTGGCTGTGGGCAGAGTTGGTGTGTGTGCTCTGTGTTCCCTTCTGAGGTGCCCAGGGCAGCTCTGTGGTCAGGAGTGCTGCATTGCTGCTGGGACTGTACAGGAAATGGGATGTCAGAGTTCAGGGCATTGCCAACCTTGAGATCTCTGCATTAATAATGCTTAAATAAACATCCCAAGAGGAAAGCTGCAATGTGACACCCACCTGAGCTGTGGGACGCACTGCTGACTGAGCCAGGGTGGAGGGAGCTGGCAGGCTCTGCCTCAGCTGGCTTTTCAAGGAAGGGAGCTCAGGAGAGCCTGGCATTCCTGCTGTGGGCTCCATCACACCAGCCTTGTTCCTGATAGGACGCAATGAACCACTCCTGAGGGTGCTACACCGAAAGTTGAGTCATTGTTGCTGTTTGGCCAGTGATTTATTAAATAGCTGTGCCTGTGTTGGCTGTCTGGAGGTAATCATTGTCCTGGGGGAAAAAACCCAAACAATAAAAGCCAGCCAACCGAACAACAAAAAAATCCAAATGAAAAACCAGATGATTTTTCTTCTCCTTTGCAAAGGGAAATTCTCCTTATTGATCTTACTGATAGAACTGTTTGTGTTCACGTTCAAACACTCATCGACTACCACAGGATAAACACCTGGAGCAGGCAAGACAGGAGAATTCTCCCATAAATTTTTTCGTTGCGTTTACGAAGCTTTGGTGTTCTTCTGGCCTGCCAGGAGGATTTATTGCTGAGTGAATTCCTCAGCTGTGACAAGAGGAACACCTGTTTCTGTGTGAGCACAAGCACTTCTCCATCAAACACAACATCTGGCACTAGGAGCCCTTAAACTTGTGTTTATGACTACTCTGGGTAAGAGACTCCAAATACAACTTGGGGATTTCTCTGGAGTAAGTCAGCAATCCCCATGACACCGATGCTTCCTATCTTAAGGAAAATAAAGCTGTAAAAATACAGCATTATTCTGTCCCTTAATACCTGGAAAGTTTTCATTTTGCTACGAATGAAATGCCTTCTTTTGGATGTGGATACTTCTTTATTCCCAATAGCTAAGAATAAAGGTTCCATATGAGCACATCTATAACTTAACTAAATGTAAACAACTTGAAATCTGCTGAGTTATTTTCTGCTGTAAAAATTCCCAGCATCAAATTTGAAGGATTTCCTTTTAAGCATCATTCTGGTTTAAATCAGCTTAGGAATTGGAAGTGAATAACCCAGATACTGCTAAATACCTGTAATTTTTCCATCCCAATCCATGCCAACATCCTACCTTTGTGTGATAACCGTGGAAATGCATTTCAGGATGCTTTGGGGGCTGAGTACTTTGCTAACTTGTCTTTTCTTCCTGCTCAGCCTGCTGGCCAGCTGCTTCACATCAAATCCACCCAAATGATTGATGAAGGTACTTTAAACAGAAAAAGTACATCTACTAATGATGGGTAATTAAACTGTAGAACTCAGTGTTTCAGAACATGTGGAAATAAAAAATGATCTCACAGATGGACAAATTCAGGGAGGAATAGTTTGTTCAGAGGTGATTAAACTTGGGTCTGGATGGAATTTCCAGATCAAATAACTGCTGAACGCTGCTGCCAAAAGCCTTTAGTTCACTCTACAGTTCATATTGTCTGAGCCTTTAGAAATTCTCCTCAAAAAGGAGAATCCAGATTAAAATTAGGCCAACCTTCTGTTTGTGCTTTGTGTGTTCGGACACATTTGTTTCCTCATCTCTTCCTAGCAGTTGTAGCCTCAGAGTTTGTGCTGAGGAACTTTCCAGAGGCAGCATTGAAGCAGTGTCCCTTGCCCTGGAGATGCCCTGCTCCCTGTCACTGGATTTCTCTGGAAGGGAGCGGTCCTTCCCCTCCCTGGGCTGGTCCTTCCCCTCCCCAGGCCGGCTTTTCCTCGGGCTGGAGCTGGTGTGGCAGGAGGGATGGAGGGAGGGACGGGGTGGATCAGCCCTGGTGAGCCCGTGCAAAGTTCACTCAGCTCGGGCACCGTCTGTTTTGTGGAGTTCAGTCCTGTTTGTGTGGAGTTCAGGGTAGCTGTGCTCGTGATTCCCTGCTCCTTCCCTGGCCAGGGGCATGCAGGGGTGAGCAGTGCAGTCTGTGCGCCGGGGTTAGGCAGTCTGTCTGTCTGTCCCTGGCGGTTTGTGTGATCCCTGCCAGCCTGGGCTCATGGCTGGATTCTCTTCTCACTCAGCGAGCCCCAAACGCCCCTGTCAGCAGATTCAGTGCTGCTGGCTCCTCTGGGTGACTTTAGGCACACTGAGACATTGCAGTGATATGGGCTAATCCAAGCTGAGTGTCCTGGGCTCTGCTCACTTGCTTTCATCTCTGAGTCCTCTGCTTCTTTATCAGCAGTGCTGCTTGAGCAAAACTGATCAAAATTAGTTGATGTGATTTGTACTCCTGGACTCAAGTACAGATTCCTTTATTTCCCCTGGTGTTAAGACTCATGCATTGATAACCTTAAAGTTCTGAATTTCTAGTTCCCACACCCTGGCTTGAAAAATTTCTTCATCTTTTTACTTATTCTTCATCTTTTTACTTAAAAACTCCTTGAATAGCTGCTTTCTCAAGCCTCGCTTAACACAAGCTACTCCAGGCTGGTCTGATCTTCCAAAATGCTGTGAAATCCAAAATTCATTATATTTAGTGAGTGTTAGCCCATGGGAGGTTCCATGAAGAGATCCTTCTTTGCCTCTTACTCACCTGCCTCCACGTGCAGTGGGTGGAATGCTATTTCTAGGGAATCCTGCATATTGCAAGCAGCCACTTCACTTCTGGGGAATTCATGCTTGCCAGAGAATGGCATTAATAGACAGAATTGTAGCTTAAATGTCTTTTTTGTAATCTTTCATGAAGCATAGCTTAAAAATTGTCATTTTCTTCTCTCACTGATGTTCTGGTAATTTCCTAGGAGTGATTTTGGAGATGTGTTAGCAGCTCACCTGTCTGGCAGGTCCTTCCCAAATAAACTAATGCAATATATCCACAGTCATCTTTGTCCTCTTATCTTTGAGAGGCAGGAGAGATTCACCCCATTGCCTCTGGGCACGGGGAGTACCTGTGGAAAACGTGTTTGGGGAACCCTCTTGAGCCTTTTATTGCCGTGGAACTTGGAGTTTCAATCATCACATTTAAGGCTGTTACTTTGTCCAAGTGTCAAGAGGCTTTTAAATGGAGTAACAGCATTCATATTCTGGCTTCCAATGTGTTCTTGAATAAGAACTAGAAGGTCAAAACCATATCCTAAAGTGCCTTCCAGATTTCAGGTCACTTAAGATAACATTTTCTTAATTGTTATCTAAATTTAGAAGACAAATTATCTTGTAGTAGCAAGTGCAGCGCTTTTGCCCTAAAGCTTTTGTTTGTGGTGTTGTTTTCTTGGGTCACGTACCCGAGATTCCCTGATTCATCCCTGGACTTTGGAATCCTGGTTTCCTCTGAGAGTTCAGTGAGAACTGTCAGAACCTGCCTTGGCTTTAAATAGCCACAGTGTTATTCCTCCTAGGCCACGTGGTTCATTCCATGAGATGAGATAATAAAAATTGAAGTTCATCTAGCTGGAGTTAGGATTGAAATTAAATTTTATTTGCTGTTTTAAAAGCAGCTGTCCAGTTCTAGTTATTCTATCAAATTTACCTCGTTAAAATTTTGCAGCCCAAACCAATCCCAGGGTTTTGAAGATAAATAGCCAAGCTCTGAGAAAGCCTCTGCATTATCCTACAGCACTTTTAAAGTTTCCTGCTTTACCTAAATACTTGTAATTTGTTTTAACTTAAAGAATTGTGATGGTATTGATCAGATAAGCAAATTAAAAATTGGCCAGAAGATAGATTGCCTTGGTGTGGCTCTATGAGGTTCTCAGTTAAATAACAAAATAACAAAAAGAAATGAACTTAAATCATAGTATATGAGGGTATTTCTCCAAGCATTCCAATTTCCACAGGTGTAGGAGTCTCAGAAGGTGTGCAGAGTCTCTCTTTGTTCAACTGCTTTTTGTGGGAGGTTAAAGTTACATTAAAAAATAAAAAAAAAGTGTTGTCAGTAAGCCTAAAGATAGGAAATTCTTAAAATAGCTCAGGCAGATGAACTCCAGCACTCCAGGAACGCTGCAGAGCTTCAGGAGGATGCTGCAGCCTGAGCAGGGAGAATAAACCAGGTGCTTTTCCACAGGAATTCAATGAATTCTCCACTCTCAGGGTGGGATGAGTGACTGGGGCTTTGCTGCTGCAAAACCTCTGTTCTGCAGCTGAGAGCTGCAACAGCAAAGTGAACAGATTGGGGAGGATTTGGAGAAAAAAGGATTCAGAGTTACCTTTTTGTCTATAAATTTGTGGGGAAACTGAGGAATCTCACACAGGAGCAGCAGGATGACCAGCAGGGCCTGCAGAGAGATCTCCAGAAGGGATCTGCAAAGGGATCTCCAACTGAAAGGTATCAGCAGAAATCCTAAAACTCCCCGTTTTCAGGGAATGCTGCTGCAGGGGAGGCTGCACACTCTGCCTGCTCTGAACTGAGGAATTTAACACCCAGATTTTTGAGTAAGACTCATACATTTTGGATTTGCTGCTGCGTTTCACGAGCTCTCCTGTGGGATGTGGGGCTGCTGGAGAAGCTGAGTTTAGTGCAGAAATTCCCAGTTTTGTTCTTTGCCTCTGTGGGTTTATAATGTTGTAAATTGTCACAGCTGTTGTCTCGGGGTTGTAAGATGATGGATTTTTTTTGTGGATTTGTCTCTGCCAGGCTCTTGTTGAAGGGTATATTGTATGAAAACCTTGGCAGAAAGGAAAACTTTAATGCAAGACACTTTAAATGAAATAAATTAAATGGTTGCTAGTGAGTAGGCAAAATCATAAGGGAGAATGGACCAGAATATAAGCAAAATAAACCAAGGGAAACAAGGAATAAATTGCTTTTGTATAGGAAGATGTGTATTATCACATAAATACTCTATATGTAGATATGCACCATCTCTCCAATTTTTAATTCCCCTCTAAAGTGCAGGAGCGAGATAAATTTTTTATAGAAAGAAAATTGAAGGAAAACTGATTATTTATATTCTCAAGTTATTTTCTAAAGCTAAAGAAAACTGTGCAGAAAATTTTTCACTTTATTGCTGTCTGCTGAGTTCTGGTCTGAAATGCAGAGGAGCAAATCAGAACTTAATTCAATATTTTGAGAATTCCCACTTTGTACCAGTGATGTAAAATAATTGTTACTGTTCACCAGGTTTCCTTACCAATGCTTTATTCCATTTTTTGTCCAGGGAGCTCTGCAAGTATATTTCAAATTACATCAGCTTATTTCAAAGTGAACAGAGCAGCTTTGTAATCAGTGATAAATATCTAATTTAAAGATAATTAAAAACGCTTGTCACATAGAAGCATATGACTTTTAAGTAAAAGTTGTTTCTGCTTGCTTGGGAGGTGATAAGATTGTGGACTAAATGTGATTAATGTTCTTTGCAGATGTTGCTTTATATGCTTAGGCTTTCAAAGTAAAGCAGTCTAGACTGTCTGTCTGCATTCTCCTGCAGCTTTGATCTTGATTAAAACTGGTTGTATTACATTTATCATCTTCCTTTCTTGAATGCCAGAAACTCTCTTAACTGGTTTTTTGTATCTGTATTTGTTTGTAGAGAAAGAGGCTCGGTATCATCTCTAACTGCTAGAAAGATGGCACATTTGGATACCTTCAGCAAATGGCAAAAATGGGGATTTTGTATCTAGAAAGGCTTTAACGAGTCCTTTGGGTTATTTCAGATGCAGCAAATGTGATGCTGAACGTTCAGCTGGCAGGGAGGGAGCCAGGTGAGCCCTGAGTGGGTTTTCCCCTGCTGCTGGATGCAGATCTGAGGGAAGGTGCAGGAAGCTTTGATCTGGATCTGTGGCACTCTGATACTGGTGATCTGCTGATATCTGCTGCCTGCTGCTCATGAGAGATTTTTGTGCCCCATTTTCCACCCTCCCAGTTCTGGGGGATGGAGATGGATTGCTTCAGGCTCCTGAAAAGGGTCAAACACAGCAAACTCCCCAAATAAAGCACGTTTCCTTGGGGTACAATTTCAATTCTGCGTGGCAGCAGAAGAGCTGAAGGACGGGAGTTCCTCAAATCTCTGTCAGGGGTTAAATCTGTGCCTGCTTAGGGACATGAGCTGCTCCTCATTTGTGTGCACCAAGTACAACTCAAGTGTTTTCTCCAGGATCTGAAATATTCACATTTACTCCCTTCTTTATTCATTAGGATTGTTTAGGGCCCGTTTGAGAACTTGATGTATTTAATGGAGAAGTTTGAAATGAAGGTAAACCTTTAATACTCAAACAATTTATTGGTCAGTCAGTAAAACATTTTTGGGTAGTTCTGTTAATTAAATATTCAAGTTGCATGGGGTTTGTTTGGTATTTCAATTCTTGTTGGTGCCTCCACTGAGTGCTTTATTCCAGTCTGTTCGTTAGATGTTAAAAAATATTTGTAGCTTCTAGACCACAGTGGTGTCTTAAATCCAAGTTTGGGAACATGAGCTCATGCAATACACAAAATGATGGAGAAGTAACCAGACAATAAGTTAAATAATATTTAACTGTCAAAAACCACTTGGAAATCCATTATAGGAGGCAGTGAGTTGTGCATTGCTCTGTATTTGGTCATTACTTAATTTTTTCCCCCTGATCTTTATGAATTCTAAAACTGTTGTGGCTTTGTTGTGACTTAGCAGTGATTTAAAATTTATTTTTCTTCAGTTCTGTAGCAAAAAAATAATATTTTTATGTTGCAGCAGGGTTATCATTCTGGAGATCTGTAATCTTGCCTGAGTGTTGATGCAGCATGGGGGGGGAAATGAATTAAAAGAAAATATTTTAATGCAAGTCTCAGCCAGCAGATCTGGATTGCCCCTGATTTTAAAGCATCACCCAGTACAGAACTGATGGACTGGTTGAACTGGAGTTGCTGTTCCTAATATAGATCCTGGTGTGGTTGGGATCTGTGCAGGGACTCCTGAGAGTCATTCCTAACAAAATTCCTGTAAATGACCTTAATATTCCAAATCAGCACATTGGGAAGTTAACCCTGCAGGTGTGGTACAAGGTTCTTGTAACAACTGGGTTTTTAAGGCTTTCTTGCCAAGTGAAATGAGGCAAAACTGGCTCAGCTGAACACCTGAAGGCAGTTTTTTCATTGAAACTGAAATACTTTGGGATTATTGTGCTGTGTCAGGTGTGGGCTGTAGGATCAGGGGGTGTTTTACCAAAATTCAAATATCCAGTAGCACTTGTCAGTTCTGGATACTTTTCTTAACAAACAGTGATGCTCCTGTTGACTTGCATTCCCCATAACTTGTGTGGATGCTTCCTAAATGAGATTTAATTTCATTAATTAATTTTTAAATGTTTAGATGCTTAAAACCTTTAAAATGTGACTTAATTTTTTCATACTTAGAGATAATTCCAGCAATAACCTTGAGTTTCTAAAAGGTATTTTTGTGCTGTTAAATGAGATGGTGGAGATTGACATCAAATTTGTTGTTACTCATACAGAACCGGAAATAAGAATATTTTTTTTCTTAGTTGGATTTTTTCCTTGATGTTAGTAGGTTATTTATATAAATTACTTGATGTTAGTAGGTTATATATATATAATTTTTTTAAAATCCTCTACATTTTTATTTTAAGGAATAGGGAGATCATTTACAGGTTGTTAGAATTGAACTACAATTCTTTCTAATAAGGTGTTTTCTTAAGAAGAACACCCAACATGGAAATTTAAACAATTTTTAAGTGCTTTAGGCAGGTAAGAGAAATAAACCCCATTGTTCTGGATTCTTTTTGTATTGATTTGATTCTCATGTTAGATCAGAGCTGATTATTTAAAGCAACTGTTGCAGGAGTGGCTGAATATAATATTTTAATGACAATTCATGTGCTGGATGGCCAATATGTAGCACATTTTAAAGTCCCTACTACAGATTTATGCTCTGAAAAGAGTTTTAAAATGGTAATTTTAAATTGCTCCCCTTTCCAGTCAGTTGTTCTTAAAGTGCTGGTAAGAAATACAAAAAGAGGTAAGTTTTAATGTGGATTATGCTGACTTTAATAACCTCTTCTTTTGGGTGTCAGTCTGGATACAATTAGTAGTAACATTAGTATTAGTAGTAACATTTTAAAGAAGAGGATGAGTGGATAGCAAAATCAGCTTCATGAGAATCCATAAAGACTCAAAAAATGGAACAGAAAAATAGGTTTTTATTGAGGTGCATGGGGAACTTGCTTTGCTGTTCCATTGCTGTTTTCTTCTTCTGAATCTTAAATAAATGATTTTTTTTTTTTAGTTTACTGGTCACTTAGATCCAAATTTGTTCTCTGTAAAACCTGTCCTAATAGTGACTTTTGGTGAAATCAGTTCCCTCAGTTCTCATTCCTGAGGGAAGCTCACTTGTAGTGGCTTTGGAGCATGGCAAGGTGATGATGGGGCTTACAAATGCTGAGTATTTCAATAATGAGTGAAAACATTTACTAATGAAGCCTCCATAAGGTAGTTGCACTGGATTTCTCTTAACCCATTGAAAACAAGTCCAGCATAAGAAACTTGAGACAAAAAAAGTCTTAGTCCTCTATTCTTCCCTCCCTCAGAGGTGCCAGGATCTGCTCCCTGGGGCTGAGCTGAGCCCTGGAGTTGTGTTTGGAGCTGGCTCTGGAGAGGCTGTGCTGGCCATGGCAGCAGTGCTTCTGTCTGTAAACAGGGTTGTTTCCAGCTCTAGAAATGGGATTTTTCACTTAATCTTCAGATTACAGTCTGGCAAAATGAGGCAGCCTGAGATGGGACGAAGAAAATCCATTTCAAGTGACAGCCACTTTAGCTGGAGGTAAAGAGGCAGTTGTGCTGGATTCTTAAATGTCATCAACGCTGATTTCAGAGCATGAGGACACAAAGTTTAAAACTCTTCCAGTGTAGGCAAGGTTTGGAATTTGATCTCAACAGGAGTGAACAGTAGAAATGGAACGAAACAGGCCCAGTGAAGTTTGGGGTTATGTAGATGTTTTTGCTTTAGGAAGAGAGTTCAGCAGTCACAAACATATTAGCATTTTTATGCTGATAGGTATTTACTCACATGTGTAGTGCTGCAGCCTGACATTTATTTAAGTTTAGTGGCTGAAGGAAGGAGTTACTTCCACTCATTTGTGCCACTTCAGCTGTTGGAGGCTGCACAGCTTAGTTGGGTTTTTGATTGTGCTGCAGCTCCAAAATGCTTTTCAGACTGGGCTCCTGCATCAGGGCAGACACCACGAGCTGCCAATGCCATCCTTTAGTGATGCAGCTGATCCCAAAGCGCTTCTGCAGGAGTTTCCCAGTAAACAATCCCAATATCCATCCCGGAGAAATCCTTGGGGATGGCTGAAGTCCTGCCTGGAGTTCTGGCCAAGTGAGTGAGCAGGATGAACTTGGGAAGTCCTGGTGGGATGAGGTGGGGAAATGGAAATGAAAATGAAAATACAAAACCCCGGGATCATGGGCTGTGTGGAGTCAAGACAAGCTCAGTGGGACAATTCTCCATCAATCAGTTGGAGAGTTGGCAGAGGAGGGGTAAGGAAGGTTCCCAGCTCGATGGAGCAGGGACATTGAAAGGTTTGAATTTCTCAGCACTGAGTTCTGCCTTTCCCCCACTTATCCTGTTTGCCTGCAGCTCCCAGGTAATCCCTGTGTGTGTTTACACAAATGTGGGACCTGTCTCTCCTCCTTTGAGCTGCCATCTGGACAAGGGCAGCTGGAGCTTGTCTGGCTGTGCACTGACCATCCAGCTCCTGCCCATGAGCTCAGCACTTGGGAATTTTGCTGGGCCAGCTTGAAGGAAAAAGATACAGCTGATGCTTTAAAAATTAAAAAAAAAACCAACAAAACAAACAACAAAACTGGTTGTAAGTATGTTTAGGCTGGGGTTTTGGTTGTAACCACATAAAAAAAAAGAGAAGTATAGCAATGGCTAAAGAATTAGAATGTAAATAAGAAGCTTGATCAGCACATGTAGGAGAACTGGGTGGTGTTTTTGCTTGCAATAGCACCGAGTGGGACACGACACCCACAGAGAGATTTGTTGGAGAGCTGAGTTGAAGGCAGAATCACACTGGTCCTGTTGTCTTTTAAATAGTTACATAAGGTCCTGTAAGACAGAAAAAGAAGTGGGGGTTGGATATATCATGTGGAGGAAACATCAAATGTGGAGTTGGATGCTTGCCTCTTAGATGTCTTGACTGTGTTTTTGTTTGACTTGGTGTGTGGTTCTGTTTGCTTTGCAGTCAAACTGTTACATTTGCATTGTGCTTGACTGATTTGGGAGGCAAAAGGTAGAATATTTTCTTGTAATTAGCCTGAATTAACTCTCCTGGGTGTGTCTTTGAGGGGTCAGGAGGGAGTCTGTGGAGAGGAGACTCCTGCTTTGTCTTTATAAATGCAGGTGAAATATTGACACTGATCCTACTGAGCAGCCCCTGGAAGGTGGGTGAAACAAACAGGACATGAGGAGGGCTGGAGAAAATGTCATTTCCTGATCCTCTCTTAGAGCCTAAGCAGGGAATGAAATTTGAAGACAGCTAAAATTGACAGCTAAAATGAAGCTTTCCCAGTGCTTTTTAATGAAGTGATTAATATGTTCAAATTGCCCATCTCCATGTGGCTGCAGGAATTTCAAACCTCCATTGGAGAAAATTCGAAATGTTTCATAGCTCACAAGTTCTCAGGAAGTTTTGTAGCTCAGAGAAGAACCTCCACAAACACCAACCCCAAAAGGAATCATTTTGATCCAAAATCCTTTGGGGTTCACAGCTGGATGTCAGTGAGAGGAGCTCCCATATCTGATGAGCTGCAGGATTGTGCTGGTTTGGGATTCTCAGATCAGAGAACAGCTCTGACAGGTATCTGAGATCATTCCTGGGAAACTCCCTGGCACATCCCAAAATAGAAATGCTGCTGCTTGCCACCACCAGCGTGAGACTCACCCCTGAGAAGGATTCATCATTCCTGATCCAGTCTGTGTGTCCTTAGGTGGTTTATTTAGGTGCTTAATTGGTGCCTTTAATGCTGAAGGGCCTCTTTTTGAGTTTAATGACAGCATTCCAAGGCTCTGGGTGGGAATGGTGTCACTCCTGTGTGCACTGGGAGAGGATCCCTGGCTCCTTCCTGGGCAGCTGCTTCCCTGAGCTTCATCCAGAGGCAGGAGGAGGTGATCCCTCCTGGGTAATCAGGGTGCAAGTTTTAATGTCAAATTAATCAAGGTTTCTCCTTTTTATTATTCTTTGTGTTTTGGGGTTTTGCACTGGGAAGAGGAGGATAATCCAAACTGGGAACTGGGTATTTCTACCCAGTGCCTGTTGTTGGATTATTCTTAGTATTTTAGAGATGGGGCAGCTGAGAGGCATTTTAAAGGATTTTATTCTATTATCAGATGAAGAGTGAGACATAAGAGATGTAAAACTCAATGCCATTCTATCAAAAGCCAACCTATTTCTTGGATACTGTTTGGCCCTATTCTATTTTTTCCCAACATCTGAATCTTGTAGAATTTAAACTTTTCAGTTTAGAGCCCTGTGTTACTGATATTGGAATATTTCATCTGGAAATATGGAAACCATCTGGAAATCATGCCAGGAAGATGACATTGGACCAGCAGTGACTAAAAGCCACCAGCACCTGAGATGAGTGCAGCCCCAAGGCTGTGCCTCAATCCCAACCATTTCTGGGATCTTTGGAGCTTTTTTCCCCTACAGAACTCAGCAGGCAGTGGCTGGGAGGTGTTTGTGCTGTGTGCTGCTCACACCTCGCAGTGACAGCAGTGGCATGTTTGAACTTGAAAACATCAGCCTGTGTTTTACTGTGTTCCCTTGAAGTCAGGGAGTGTGAAAAATAACACTTAACTTCAAGTCTCTGGAGATTCCCAAAGGATGGCAATCTTTATCTCAGGGCTGACAGCTCTTGGTAGCACTTTAATTTCTACCTAAAGAACAGAGATGGCCACTGAGCCTTTTTCTCCTTTTTCTGCCACGTGCTTTGCTCTGAAAGCATTCTGGAAAACCAGAGATCTGGGGGTTTTCCCACTTCCTGAAATCCAGGCTTAAATAACATATTTGGAAGTAGAAGGCAGAAAATGGAAGTTCTCTACAAAATCCCATTACAGCATTATTAATTTCTTCTATCAGTGGCACAAACTGCTGGGAGGGACTGAGGGAACACGTTGGAAAAATAATCCCAGCATTTTTTTTTCCTTCAGCAAGAGCACCATGCAAATAAACCCAAGATGTATCTATATATGTAAAATAACATCATCAAGTGGTTAGAGCAGCTGATTTATTTTCCATACTGTAAGTCCAGAAGACTCAGAGTAAAAAAAAAGTTGGGTTGATTTTTTTTTTTGTTACTGTCCACCAAGCAAACCAGGGGCTGCAAAGGGTTTTTTAACATATATTATTCCTCTCACCTTCCCCCTCTTCACTCTCAGTTCTAGTCCCTGTTTTAGGTGACATCATCCTCCATAGTTTCCACTCTGCTGTAGAGCCTTTGGCTTGATCATCCTTCAGTTTTCCAGCACTTTATTCTTCTCTCCTTCTTTTTCAGAAGTGTTATCTCAGCTACAGAATTTCATACTTCCATGGCAGGCTCATCCTTACAAATTTTCCATTTTGAAAAGGTGTGAACTGCAAAAAAATTGAAATATTTTCCAAGTATATGATGAGATATCTTAGCAAATACAGATTTCCTGTTGCTCCCCCCACTCCAATCCTGGAGAAAAATGCAGCTCTTGCTATACAAAACTACACTAAAGCTTACCAAGTTTACCCCTGTTCAAGTTGCAAACTCATTTATTTTTAAAGACTATTTTAGAAAAGGAAAGCAGCTTTCTGGACCATCAGGTTAATCTTTAAATTTTGAATATTCACTGGGCAGGGTGGCAGCAGTGCAGGTGATTTGTTACTTCACTGCCTTGTTTATCTTTTTTGCAGTTCTTGCCTTGCCTGAGTTAATTGCTGCTGTGTTTGGATTTAATGAATGTATTTTGGCTCAGCTCATCTGAAGTACAGTCCTTGTTTGACCTGGGAGCATTGAGAACAGTGATAATAGCACTAATCTTAGTCTAAAAATCAACAAAATAAGTTTGGGGACATCGTGGCATGTAAAAGGAGGACAGAATCCTTTCTCTTGGAACTCAGTTTGCTTTATTAGGTTGGAAATAACTTCTTTCTTCTTCCTTTGAGAAACATTCCCCTGGGTGTTATCAGAAAAAATAGAGAATGATAAAACCCTGCTTCCTGCTCGCAGGAACATCAAAGCCGGGCTTTTTTAGTCTATATTTGTAGTCTGTTCTTAGATATATTTGTAGGGCTAGGAAGTGTTTGAGATCACTGTGGAAACAAATAGAATAACACACATGGGCAAGTACTTGAAAAAGGTACCTGTGCAGCAGCTGAAGGTTTTTTGTGTAAGGTGTTAATTCTATTTATGCTGCATTTTCTGTTCTTTTCTGCTCCTCTAGAACAGCGCGTTACAATTCTGGTATTTTGGTGAATGGGCCATTCTATCTATAAGTTACTCAGTCCCTGTGGTGCTCTGCTGGTTTATTCTAATAAACTGCTCCATTCCTTGTATTTCAGTACTTAAAGAGTTCAAATTCATCTCCAATATAACACAATTTAAGTAACCTTTTGTTACAGGCAGAGGTATCTGCCAGACTGAACCTCACCCTTCAGTTCTTTTATATGTTGTAAATTTTCTAGGGAATAGCAAAAAAAAAGTGTCCTTGGCACCATTAAACTAATCTTTGCAAGCTTTTCATCAATTTTCATGACTTCAGCTAGAAAATGTTGTTACATTTCATAAAGCAGTGAGAGATCACAGATTCAGTTCCCTTTGCCCTTTGTGTCTTTCCGTGGTGTCACCAACTAATCACGCAGCAAAAGCAGGGTTTGGAATGAGGGTAGGACGTGGGAAGTGTTGAAGTCTTCCCTGGAAAGGGAGGGACATGATCATTATCACATCTCAGATCAAGTATCAGGAAACCATTCCTGCAGCACAGACTACGGGCTTGTGTTGCTCAGTGTGAGGTTTGGTGGATAAAGCTGGATGATGACCTCCCCGAAGTTTCTGTCCTTTTTTTTTAGTCATACCTGTAAGAGACAATTCCTGTTCCATCCAGCACCTTTCCCAGTGATCCTTCCTGAATTAAGGCCATGTTAGTGCTTAGGAGCTGTGCACTGTTTGTCCCCTTTTAATTAAAAAACTGGTAGATTTTTTTCAGTCATTCAGTCTCTCTGTTTGGGAAATGGCAGCCAGTGCTTCCAGCTCCTCCTGGGGTGAGGTTTTCCAGGCTGCACTTGAGCTGTCTGATGGAATTGCTCCCAGTTCTGCTGTTTCCTGTATTAAGAGTGGTTCAGAAGTTCAAATATTGGTTTTGTTTCCCCAGTGCAGCTGTGGTGGATGGACAGGAGTGGGATGGGAATACACAGATATCCAATGGGATCTTAATGTGCCCAGACTAAACTCTATTCTGTACTTAATGCCCTTTGCTTTCCCAACGTGTTTTCCCCCCAGGCTTTCAGACCTCATGTTCCATCCACAGGATGCTGCTGGAGTTTGGCTCATGGATTCTTTCAGCAGCACCATTTTGCTTTTTGAGATTCAGGAACTGGTTTCTGAGGACCAGGCAATTCCCTGTGCACTCAGAATGGGTAGAGCAGTTCCATTAGAGACCTGCTCTGCCTAATAAATTCACTTTATTGTAAATGCCAGCTGCCCTTGTCCCCTGGGAGCTCCATCCCTGTGGAGGGGGTGACAAAGCTGCTTGGAAGCAGATGGGCTCAGGGCTGCCTTCTTTGTGTGGTTCCCCTTCTCCTCCTGCCTTGCTTCCACCACATTCCTGCTTTTCTGCTTTGAAGGATTAATCCAGGATTGTCCTGCTCTGCCCAAGCCTGGGTTAGTCTGGCCAGACCCATTGCAGGTGCCTGCTCAGGTGAGAAGCCCCAGCCACATCCAAGGTCATTAAACCAACAGTGACTGCTGCCAGTCACTGATTGGAGCATTAATGGATTAAAAAATAGATGGATAAGAAAACCTGACTAGAAAGAAGACAGGAACAAAGAGAATATTTATGCAAAGTTAGTTTTACTGCAGTTGCTGAATTTTATAAATTTCAGCTTGTCTGTGGTCCTTCAAAGCTGGGCTTGGCAGCAGGAGAAAAGCAATGGCACGTGTGAGAGAAATCCAGGACTTCTGCTTTATTGCACTGACAGAACCAAATTGTTCAATCTGTTGCCTCATCTGTTTCTTGCCATAGCTGAGAGCTGTAAAGGTCAGGCCGTGGCAGCACAAGGAATTTAATGGTTCCCAGGCTGCCCCTCACAGCGTTCCCAGCTGGCTCCTGCCCCTCTCCCATTGATCCTCCAGCTCCTGCCTATTTTGGGAACACAGGCAGAGCAAGGTGGGATGCTCAGGATGGGCAGTGCTGGGCTCAGCTCTGGCTTCCTGTGCTGCTCCCCAAGGCTCAGGTGGGAATAATCCTTGTTCTCCTCAGGAATGGCTGCTGGGTCACATTTCTTGTGGATAAATGTGGATAAAGGAGGTAGTGAGTGATGCAAATAAATACGTCAGAAACTGCTGAGGGAAACCTTTTCTCTTCCAGTCTGGTCTTCAGTGTGCTGGGCAATGTAATGTCGTAAAAATTCTGAATGTACAGATAAATACAGGCAAAGTGCTTTGGCATCCTCCTGAGCCTTCCTCAGTGGATCCTCTGGTTCTCCAGCTCCTCCATGTCCATTTTCCCATGGCTTTAATACATGTTAAGTGATGGAGCTCCCATGGAGATTAATGGCACACTCTGGGCAGTGTCTGACAAGAGAAAAAACAGAAATAAAGGGCAGTTCTTACTCCCTTCCTGCCTTCTGTTAAGAGTCTTGCTTCCCAACAATGCTTCACCTTTGCAGGAGCCAGGCTGGTGCTTCACATCCCATTAACTCTGAAGGGATCTCCACCAGAATCCCAGAAAGTTCCTAGATGGTCCCTAAATGGTCTTGAAGGTCCTTTCCAACTCACACCATTCTGGGATTCCGTAACACTTGCCCCTAAACACTTCTTGGCTTTTTTGGGGGGGGTTTCTGAGATGAACTCCCTGCTCTTTTGGCTCCTGTAACGAGATAAGGAGCACAAATGCCTTTTGGTGAATTTTCCTGGCTAAAGCTCCTGGTTTGGCGAATAGTTTAATTAAATCTTCCCTGCTCAGCATTCTAAATTTTCTCTGCTATTGCTATTCATGGAGAAGTATTGCCATGACTTGTTCTTCATTTCTGCAAATCTTGCTAAGTTATGCAAGTCACTGTTTGACTTCACAGAAGATCTTTGTTTTATGTTTCAACACTTGGAATGCTGCTGAACTTTCCGTGTTTTCTGTCTTTATTAAAAAGGGGGGAGAGAGGCCACATTGGTACGTGCAGTAAATGATATTTTTATACAACCTGCATTTCTTCATGTGCCTGATCCTGCAGAATTCCATTGAATTGTGCTTCCCATCCCTCCAGGTGCCATCCTGGGCAGATCAGAAACACAGGAGTGCATCTACTACAACGCTAACTGGGAGAAGGACAAAACCAACCGCAGTGGGATCGAGCCCTGCTATGGTGATAAAGATAAAAGGAGACACTGCTTTGCCACATGGAAGAATATTTCTGGATCAATTGAAATCGTGAAGCAAGGCTGCTGGCTGGATGACATCAATTGTTATGACAGGTGAGTTTTCCTAGGAATTTTTTGCAATTGATTTGTCACTGTAAACTCTTTTGCCTCTCCATAATTTCTACATCATTGTCTCCACAACCAGTGAGTCTGGGAATAGTTATTTTATTTTCAGATGCTCGCTTGTATTTAGGGACCAGATTCCATGTGAGTACATTGTCTTGTTTGCAGAATAACATGTTTTACCTTCTTGAATGAACCCAGGTATTTCATTTATTCTTTTTTAGTCCATTAATAATAGATTCTGTAGTGCCTTGTTATTGCCAAACAGTGCAAATATAATTATTGCAACCAGGATGCAAAATTCTCTCATTGATTTTTCCAAAGTCTTTAGAGTTGGAAAGTCAGCACTTTGTGTCTGCAATTTACCAGATCATGGAAGTATTTTGGCAGTTTATTAATAAGCTCAATGGCAGCTCTAAGAATATTCTAAATTTCCAGTTATTTTGTTGTTAACAGATGGTCCAGAAAGAACCCACAAGCAGGAACAGCAGGACTTGGGGTTTGTTAGATGCTGACTGAATAAGGGTCATGACTCTCTTAAGCAATGGTGTTGCAGCTTTTTAAATACTCTACTGGGTTTTATTGGCCCAAAACATTTATTATTTGGGAAGGCAGAGAATTAAGAAGTAGATCCACAGTGGATCATCATAAAAAAGTATTGAGGAATTATTTCAGTAATTTTTATAGAAGTCTTCCTTTGTATTTCTTTAAAGTTGAATTTTTAGAAGAAAGCCTTGCAGTCCTTTCTCCCAAATCAAGTTGTCCCCCAGCCCAGGCTGTTTTCTGCTTTTATGACAGTTTAAAGCTCAGTCCCACAATCTAAAAAAAATTCCTAAAATCATGAGATTAAATTCTCCCTTGAGCAAAGAAAAGAAATTGGAAGAAGAAATGAAACACAGGAAGGACAGTAAGGAAGGAGCTGGAAACTGAGTAAGTCCTCATTAAGTGACTTGTGCTAATCACAGGCAGTGCTGTGTTTGTCCAGAGCAGCCCATATCTTATCTCTGCAGCGTGGGGTGCTCTGGGAGCTGTGGGGTGACTCCAAACAGCAGCAGATTCAGGACATCAAAGAGAAAACGTTCCCTGGAAGTCACAGGACAGGGTGACAGCCAGAGCTGGCTCTAGGGAACAACCCCAAGTTTTGAAGATGAGCCCAAAACCTCCCTGATAATCTTCAGCTGTGTTTAAAATCCTGCAATATTTCTTCAGCCCTTTTCAGTTCTGCTGTCAGGTTGACTCCTGGTTTTTCTTTCCTGATGGATTGAATAGTTTCAGCTTATTTGTTAGCAGAACATTAAAAAAAAAGCCATTCCTGCAGTTAATTCAGGGAATAAAATAAGCCCTATCCCTGAGTATAATGTAGGCAGAGGAGATTGTAGAAATTTTATCATTTCTCTCTACAAATACAATAAAATTTAGAAATTCTCCTTGTCACTTATCTCCAGCCTTCTTTGATCACTCGCCTGTCCTGTTTAAATCTAGCTTGTGAATTGTTCCTCAATCTGTTGGTGGTGGTTTTCTTTGTCTTAAAAATGACAAAACTGTGTTTGTGTTTTAATAAAATTCCATTGCAGTATAAAATATCAAAATTTAATTTATCTCATTAGGTTTAGCTGTTACTTTGGTCGCGGTCGATTTAACAAAGTTCACCTTGGAAATTTAAAAGATGGGCACTTCTTTTTTTGAACAAAGACAACCCAGCTCAAGATGAATGAACTTTCCCCCCTCCTCTCCTGCAGGAATGATTGCATAGAGAAGAAGGACAGCCCTGAGGTATTTTTCTGTTGCTGTGAAGGCAACATGTGCAACGAGCGCTTCTTCTACTTCCCGGAGATGGAGGTCACGCAGCGTAAGTTCCTCCTGACAGCAACGTTCCACATCCTGCTTTTTCAGCAGCTCACACTTTCCCAAAAGTGCTGCCTTTCCTGCCACAGGGCTCTGGGAGAGCTCTGGGCAGTGCCACTTCATTTATTCCACTTGGAAAGGTGCTTTCCTGTACAGTCAATAAAAGGTGCTTCAGCTCTTTGCAAGGGTGGGGAGGAAGGATAATCTGAAATAATTGCCTGGTTTAAGATATAGGAGTAACTGTCAAATTTTACCTTAATTACATTCTTAAACTCCTCTAAGGGTGTAAATTGTTGGGCCAAAAGCCTTCTCATCCCTGTATCCCTGTGCCAGCTTTGGGATGCTCCTTTTCTTCAAAAAAGAAGAAAAGGAGCAGAAAAGGTTCCTTTTCTTTCTTCTCTTTATCCCAGCTGGACCTTTTGAATTTCTCTGTAAATGGACAGAGTAACCTCTAAAAAGGGGAAAAGAATTTCCTCCCAGATCACAGGATCCTTGTGGGTTCTTCCACTCAGCACATTCTGTGGTTCTGAAAGATAATCAAATTAGCCAGACTTAAAAAATAATTATTTTTTTTTTTAAATGGCTGAAAGGTGATTTGATTTTTCTTGCCTATCTTCTTCCAGTCAGGAATCTGCTGGAAAACCAAGGGATGTTAATAACTGAGCTGAAACCAGCAAATGTCTCCTGTACCAAATAGCCAGAGGAAGTTGTTTATGAAATGAAAGAACATTTTCTGCGAGATTAAAATAGCCTTTGTTGACCCAGGAGATATTGTTGTCATTTTTGTCAGTGATGCTGCTAAGGCAATAATTGACATTCCTCCCTCTCCTGAGCCCTCTCTTGCCCCAGGGAGCTGTGGCTGCCTTGGAAGCAGCTCCTGCTCCTGCAGAGCCTTTTCTGAGGTCATGTGGAAATGTCTTCACCTGGAGAACTCCTCCTTGCAGCTAGGCACAGAAGTGCTGGCAGGTTGTTGCCAAATCTCTGTATTGATTGGTTTTAGTTCGTTAGGTGATGAATTCTTGCAGTTCCCTGGGAGTTCAACCACCCCCTGTAGGCTGGTGGGGGCTGGAGGCCCAGAATTGCACCAGGACCTGAGCTATTCCCCGGCTTTCCAGAGCGCTGCCTTTTAACCAAGTGTTACTTTGTGCTGCCTAATCAGGTACTGGGAGCCTGCTGTGATGCTGGCAGCAGCTGTTAGAAAATCAGGCTGCTGCACATTTCAAGCACTGCCTGGTTTTGTTCCTTAAAAGCCGTGTCTTTTTTCTTTTCCCTTCAGCAACTTCCAATCCTGTCACACCGAAGCCGCCTCTGTTCAACACCTTGCTCTACTCCTTGGTGCCTATCATGGGGATTGCAGTGATCGTGCTTTTCTCCTTCTGGATGTACAGACACCACAAGCTGGCCTATCCTCCCGTGCTTGTTCCCACCCAGGTGAGCCCCTGCTGCAGGATTTGGGGTTTTTTAAAGGGCCAAACCATTCCTGAAGGGGATCTGTCTCATGGCTGGTCTCTCTGTTCCCCTCCTGATTTCCAGGTCCTAACGCTTGCTCTCCCCTAAAGCAGAGAATTAAGCTTTACTTAAACAGCCTTATTAATTATTCTTTGGTGAATAGATGAGCAACTACTTCATGTTTTTATGCATCTCTTTGTTTGGGAGGAGAAAAACTGAATACACAGTGAAGGCATGGTGAGGGCTGAGCTGTAATGCTTAGCTGGAAACAGAAAAAGAGTTGCCAATTCATCTTGGCCATTTGAGGGGTTCAGAAAATAGCAGCTAAGAGAGGATGAGCTGTTTTTAAGGAAAACTAGAACTGGGATACAGGTGTGGGGAATGTTAAGAAAATCTTCATAGCTCAGCTCATGCATTGTGATTCCTGTCATATTTTTCTTCTTGTTTATGTATTTTCTGTTTTGTCCTGAAATGTTTCAGTTTGAGGGGTGTTTGTGTTTTATGTCAAAAAGATGAAGTTGTGAGTTCCACACCTGAGTGTAACCTGGCCATTGTGCACCCAGACAAACCTTCTGGGGCTCTGTGTGTGGGAATTCTGTTTTGTCCTGAAACGTTTCAGTTTTAGGGGTGTTTGTGTTTTATGTCAAAAGGATGAGGTTGTGAGTTCCACAGCTGAATGTAACCTGGCCATAGTGCACCCAGACAAACCTTCTGGGGCTCTGTGTGTGGGATTCCTGCTGTTGGGAGGCTCCAGCTGATCCTGGAGCTGTAATTTGTGCTGCCACTGGAACTCCTCTTCCTTCAGTTACGTCTGGAGATCCAACTGAGATTAGGAGGTTTTTATGGAAAGAGTTAAAGCAGGAAATTCTAGAGACCAAAGCAGAAAAGATGGAGAAAATGTGGTTGTGAAAATGAAGAGAGAAATTATTTGGATTTTTGCAGTAGAATTAATTTGAGCTTCTAACTCAATGCAGTGACCAGAATACACGACCTGTCCTACAGTGATGTTATTTATGATTAAAATGAAGACTCTTGTTATTTTGGGTAGGGTTGCCAAGGATTGATCTCTGTGTGCTCCAGCTCCTGGGATATTTCCAGTGCTGCTGCTTGACAGGAGGGTGCTGCAGGAAGCAGCATTGCCTGGGGTTGATAGCTCAAGTGTTTTGGTTTCAGTTTCTCAGTAATAGATAAGAGGAATTTGGGGAGAGGCAGTGGCCATATGTTGTTGCCAAATGAAAAGAACATAATTTAGAGGAAAAAAGTCTGTTTGCTGTCCTTGCAGAGAGGATTGCAGCTCCTCAGACTCCCTGCAATCTGTCAGCATAATTAGTTCATCCAGCTCCCATTTTATGGATTTGGGACTTTCCTTCAACCCAGTGGTTTTGGTGGGAGATCAAATTCATAATTGCTAATTGTGGGGATAATTCCAGTGTGGGATTGACTTCCTGAAGAAATTAAGTCATGGATAAAGCCATGGAAAAGCAAGTGAATGTTAAATACGTGTGAGGTATCAAGAACTTGAATTCTGATTCTCTCTCCTTTTGCTGCAGTTTTTTCCTTGCAGGGATTGTGTTTGGGGCAGGATTGACACCTAAATTTTTAATAAATAGGATAATCAGCTGTTGTGTTTGTGCTCAGATTGTATCTTTGGGATAAATGTACCTTGGTGCTTGTGGGGCAACAACATTTTCCTATCTTGTGGTGAGCAGGCATTAAGGCTCATGTGGAAAGTCAGGAAAAGCCACTTGTGCCTGAAAAACTACCCAGAATTATTATGTAAATCCAATGTATAAACACTCCCTTATGCAGCAGAGCAGTGGTTCCCACTTGAAATTTAATTACAGCTGGTAGGAACAGGAGACAGGGGAAGCAGGAAGGGAGGGAAAGTATTGGGAACTTTATAACCACGAATAAACTCAGAAATATTTGTGCAATTAATCTGTTAATAGTATATTTAATAATTGGGGCATGAGTGGAGTTTGTAGGCAGATGGATTTGGTTTAATTCTTTATGTAGCAGTGGTAGAATGGACAGGTCAGATGTACAGCAGGAAAAAGAGATTGCTCCATGTGAAACCCTTATAAAAGTTATCTCTTTTCCCTTGCTTTATTCCCAGAAACAATGGGAATACTGAGCTGGTACCAAACTTCCAGGAAAAAATGAAAGGATGGATGAGGAGTAAGCAAAAGATAAAAATGAAGAAAAATAAGCAAAAGATAAAAATGAAGGATGAGAAATGGTGAAAGAATTTGGTGATAAGTAAAAGATTAGAGAGACCAAAGGGAAAGAAATAGTTTGGAATATTTAAAAAGGGGAAAAAAAAGAAATACACTGTAAGAAATGTTTGAACCTGTAAAGAGACATAAAGGAGAATTAGTCTTGGCTTGTTTGTGCTGCTCACTGTGCCTCAGTGCTGTGTGGGGAAGTATCCAGTGGAAGCTGTCAAATTCCATCAAATCTGTCACTTTCTGTGCTCTGCAGTGAGTTATTAACAAATCCATGTTTGCTGAATGCATCTGTGTGTATGGAAAACACTTAGGAACTGTTCTGTCTCCTTATTTCTATTTCCTTTAGCAAGCATAAATCCATCATCTGATAAAATTCACCCAAAGAATCAGATTGCTATTTTAAATGTTTGAACGTTTGCATTTTTCTGCAGAAAGAGGTGCTGGGGCCTGGTTCCTTTTCACTGGGGGATGGAGTTCGGTGTGATCCAGGTTCCTCCCCAAACATTCCCAATCAATCTGGGGGGAGGCAGCTGCTCTGTTGTGCTCCCTGGCTCCTGACAAGCCTTGAGCTGGGGCCAGAGCTGTCAGGGCAGGGCCCAGGGGGCTGTTCCCACCCTGCAGCTGATGGGTGCCACCGTCACCCTCGCACAGAGCTGCCACCAGCCCCGCTGAGCAGGGAATCCTTCACCTCCTGAACTTCCCTGGGTGCCCAGCTTGGCAGGGTTTCACTGCATCACTGCTGCTTTTTGGGCTTTGGGTTGGTTTTCAAGTAATAATTGTGTTGAGAGGCTTGAGAAAAGGCTTTGCAATTCACTTCTTGTCTTGGTGACCTGTTTGGGGGATTTCTTCTGAAATGGTTGCACTCTCTGAGGTCAAAGATGCATCAGGGTTTGAATTTCTGACCGCAGGAATTCCTAAATCTACCTGAGGCACTTGAAATTTCTGGGATGGTCTTTCCACCCTGGGAAAATCCCAGTTTCCTGCTGAAGAATGAAGAACTAAATCAGCTGTTCAGGTTTTTCTCATTTTGGTCTTCCAAAGGCCACTGGTTTTTTTCCTGTTGTTGTTACAGATATTTTAGTAGAAACATTTCAACATTAGAAAAATGCAAGGGAGAGGTGTTTTTTTTTTTTTTCAAGGATTGAATCCAAACCTGGGAAGATTAATGGCTACTTGAAAAACACACACAGGGAGAAGCCAGGTGCTTACAGAAAATGGGAAAAGAGATTGGAAAGTTTCTGCAAAGCAGGACCCCTGAATGTGCAGTGGGTGAGGAGCTTGAAACTGGATCCTTTCTTTTTCTTGATAGAATCCATGGGCTGCTACAAGTTCAAATCTGTAATAGAGGGAAGAATTTGTATGAAAACACCCAAAAGCCAAATGCAGTTCTTACAGATCAGAAGATGGTTGTGGGTAGCCCAAATTTTAGGGAAAACCCACACTGCTTAGGGTTTTATTGGTCTAACTGGTTCCAAATATTGTCATAGAGCCGTTGGAGTTTGTTTTCAGGCAGCATGAACAGCAGTGAGTGTGTTTATGTACATTTGTGGGGGTGACAGGGGTTCTGAGGGGGGTTAACTGCTCCCAGGTTTTGTTGATCAGAGGTCATTCCTGACATAAAGCTCAGATTTGCATTTCTTTTGTAGCCTGATACCCTTTAACTGCTGCCTCCTGGATTTCTGCTGGGAGCCTGAGGTGATGCTCTGCAGCTGCAGGGGAGGACACTGGTTTATAATCCAGAGGTGTTAATGAGCATAAATACATCCCTGTAAAGTTTCCATGTGTGTGGAATTTATCAGAGTTTGGGGGAAGCTGATCCCTCGGGGGAGGAGTGAGAGCTTTGGGACAGGGCTCATTCCTCAGAGCTTCATTTTTGCAGTTTCTCATTATGGTCAGAGCACAAAGGTTGAATTCATACATATTTCTGCTTAGTGCTGAGGAATTTCCATAATTCTCCAGAGCTGGAGAACTTTAATAATGAATAGGCCTGGGAAAAAAAGGAGAAAAGGAGACTTTCAGCCCCTCGGGGTGGGTTTTGCTCTGCTCTGGAGCTGCCCTGATGATGGTGGAGGAGATTCTGGTGGATCCCAGTGCTCTGAGTTCTGCCACAGGTTTGTGGAATGAATCCTTCTGGATTAATTATTGGTATTAATCTGGTATGAATTATTTGGAGAAAGGGAAGTGTGTGCTCAGCACTCTCCAGGCACGAGGAAAGGCTCCTGTTGGCTCCAGAGCATCGTGAGGGTGTGAAGGCAGAGGGGGACAAGGCAATGGCAGCTGGAGACAGGGGCTTGATTCCCACTCTTCCAACATCCATCCCATGATAAAGGACAAAGGAGATGGCCCAAGTGGAAGAGTCACAGAATTCTGGAATAGTTTGGGTTGGATGGAAACTCAAAACTCATCCCATCCATGGGCAGGGACACCTTCCACCACGCCAGGCTGCTCCAAGGCTCATCCAGGCTGGCCTGGGACACTTCCAGGGATCCAGGGGCTGCCCCAGCTTCTCTGGGAGTGCTGTGCCAGGGCCTGCAGTCCAAAGTGCAGGAGGAGGAAGGGAGGCATCTGCACTGAGGTTGTTCAGGAAAAGGGATGAAAGCACCACAAACAGGGGTCACTGAAATCCTGGGACATGGCTTTCCAAAGCCTGGATTTCGTTCCACACTATGAGCTCCTCCTGGCATTGTTTGAAGGAATCTTCAATACTGGGATTTATCAGTGTCTGCTGGGTGCAGAGTGTTGGAGTTTCCCTCTCGGGATGTATTGATCAGGTTCAGTGCTGGAGCCTAGACTCGTTGTGCCGTGCATTGATCAGGTTCGGTGCCGTTCATTGGTCAGGTTCGGGGCCGTTCATTGATCAGGCCCAGTGCCGTTCATTGATCAGGTTCGGTGCCGTTCATTGATCAGGCCCGGTGCCGTTCATTGATCAGGTCCGGTGCCGTTCATTGATCAGGCCCAGTGCCGTTCATTGATCAGGTTCGGTGCCGTTCATTGGTCAGGTTCGGTGCCGTTCATTGGTCAGGCCCAGTTCCGTTCATTGATCAGGGGCCGTTCATTGGTCGCCTGGTCCCATTGATCAGGCCGGTGCCGTGCATTGATCAGATCCAAGGTGCCGTTCATTGATCAGGTTCGGTGCTGGAGCCTAGACTCGCGGTGCTGTTCATTGATCAGGTTCGGTTCCGTTCATTGGTCAGGCCCAGTTCCGTTCATTGATCAGGTTCAGTGCCGTGCATTGACCAGATCCAAGGTGCCGTTCATTGATCAGGTTCGGTGCCGTTCATTGGTCAGGCCCAGTTCCATTCATTGATCAGGTTCGGTGCCATGCATTGACCAGATCCAAGGTGCCGTTCATTGATCAGGCCCGGTGCCGTTGATTGATCAGGTTCGGTTCCAGCCGGGCCGTTGGCGGTTCCGTGCCCAGGCCGGGATTTCCCTGGTGCGGCGCTGCCCCCTGGCGGACAGCGGGAGCGCTGCAGGGAACGGGCTCTCATCCCGGGCTCTGGAATGTCACCTTTTGAAGTTCCACGTGTCTCCGGGCTGGTTGCAGTCACACGGCTCTATACAATGGACGTTTCTCGATGTAATTAGAAAATAATTTCGTTATTTTTCTATAGAATAATCTTGTTTTCCTCATTTTCTTTTACTAACAACACTGGATTTCTTTGTTGTTTTAAATGATGTGTTTCTGGTGTGGGAGAGTTTTGCTGTCCCCGTTATTATTCTCACAAATAATTGACTTTGTCTCCTCTAAGCTGTTTTTGCATCCCATTCCTGGTGTAAATAGTAATTTCTCTTGCCTGTGTTTTTTCCCCTCTCTGCAAGCACGCCTTTCATATAATGATTGAGGTAAGAGGATGTTTGTTCCTGGCTCTGGGGCTTTCTGGGGATGTGGGAGACGTTGTTTGCTCTGAATTGTGATTTCTCAGTATTTTGGACAAGCCATCTGTCAACATGTGTGGTTTAAAAATGCAGTTTTAGCCTGTGGTTTGTGGATCTCCTAAAATTCCCTGGAGTTCCTGAGTGGTGGGGTCAGGATGTGCAGTCTGGGATGGATCCTGGAACATCAGCCCAGCACAGGGGTTCCCTGGAAGCAAAGGGCACATCCCACCCACCTGTGCCCTGTCCTTGGCTCTCCCTTCCCATCTCCCCCCTGTGACAAATCCATTGGAGCTCTGGGGTCTCCATGTGCTGATCTGGGATTTGGTGTGGGGCAGGAACTCCCAAAAATGGGTCATCTGGAGAAAAATAAAAGTACTTCTTCACCACTCAGGCTCTTCATTTTTCCCACTGACCACAAGATATTTATATTTATTACAACTTCAAGTCACTGGGCCCTGGAGTTTTGGACAGCTGGGAAATTTGGGAGCCCAATTTATCCCCCTGCTGGCATTGTGGCCTTGGCACCACAGAGATCAGCCCCAAAACCTCACAGGAATAATGGGGAACATTTCTGGAACATTAAACAATTTTCCTTGGAGCAGAGCAAGTGGGAAATATTGTCAGGGAACGTTTCTGTGTAAAATCAGTCCCTGGAGCTGCAGAGTCTGGAGTTAGATTTTAACCAAGGTGCTTAGAAAAAATCAGAGGGAAAAAAAAAAAGGAAAACTTTTCTTTCCAGTGGTGTTAACAGCAGGAATTCTGCTGGAAAGGCTGTGGCAGGTGCTGGGAATGTGGTGAGGAGAGCCAGGGGTTTCTAGGAAATGGGGAATTTGGTGTATGGGAAGTGTTGTGGGCTAATGGGGAATTAGGAAGGCACCAGGTTTGCCTGCCACTTTCACTTCCAGCTCTTGGCAGAGATGCTGGAACTGAGTTCAGCAAATCTTGGAGGTGTTTGGTTTTCCTGGTGGTTGGGGAAGAATTCAGGCACCAAGTGCTTCCAAATCCCAGCAGCTTATTGGGAGGAGGGCGTGGGAAGGAAGGGGAATCCAAGCCACCAGAGCAAAGGGGGATTTGGGATTATTTCCCACAAATTTCTCTGCTTCAGACAAGGCAGGAGGTTCTGAGCTTGAACAGTTCATTAAATCAGGGTTGCCTTTGGGGGATAAATTTCAGCATCTTGTTCCCACTTCCTCCTCTAGCGACAACAAACTGGATTTACAAATATTTCTTTAGTACAGTTTGTATTTTACAAATTGAGGGCACTGCTTTCCCTGGTGCCTGGAATATTCCAAGAGGGCTCTGGCACAGAATGAAAGGCACCAGGGGAGGGAAATCTTTGCTCTCAAACTTGGTTTTCTGTGCTGCAAATGTTGATGTCACAACTCCAAGCACCCGTCGCTGTCACACTGACAAAAGGATTTCCTCCTTTTTGGGGACAGAGCTGCAGTGAGCCTCTAATTTGAATTTCAAATGCTATTTATTCTTTGTCTAGTTATTAATTTGTGCAGTGAGGTTACTCTGCTCTGAATCTTTCTCTGGAACTTGTTCTTTTTAATTTATTTGTTGTTGTATAAGGAAGCAGAGAGGGGATGTTGATTCCTGCCTGCAACTACTCAGGACTTGTATTCTCAGCACTTGTCTCCATTCTCCCCATAGCAAAGGGTTCTTAACCCCACAGTTGGTCACAAAATGTGTCTTTAACCTGCCCAGGATTTCATGGTTTTGATGGAAGTGCTCAAACATTTAACTCTTTATTGAGCGCT